>NC_081354.1:176160882-176527757 GCF_030684315.1 Stegostoma tigrinum
TAAATGCATCTAAGCTGAAGCCAGATAAATATATCAGAGAATGATTAGGTAATGTTGATATTACTGGAAAAGGAGAAGTGAGAGGAGACAAGTACAAAATAAATAAAGATGATGTGAAATAAGTGTGATTAATGCCTTCATTATTGTGTCATCGGTAGAATTCTGTGTAAACCATTTCCCAGAAAATGACAGACTGCAAAGCTGGAAACACAGAGCAGAAGATAATAAAGTGTGGAGCTGGATGAACACAACAGGCCAAGCAGCATCTCAGGAGCACAAAAGCTGATGTTTCGGGCCTAGACCCTTCATCCTATGTCCGAAACGTCAGCTTTTGTACTCCTGAGATGCTGCTTGGCCTGCTGTGTTCATCCAGCTTCACACTTTATTATCTTGGATTCTGCAGCATCTGCCGTTCCCATTATCACTAACACAGAGCAGAATATTGCTTGTTGCAAACTCAGGGGTGTAATGTTTTGAGGCAGTAGGAAATCCTGGGCCAGATTGGCACTTACTGGCACCATGAATCAGCACATTCAAAGCAAAAAGATTGCGGAGAATTGACGTAATGGTGTTAATGGCTCCAATACCACTTGCCACATCAGGGCTGAGTCACTCACATTGTGTAAGTGAGTTAATGATTCAAAATCACCACAAAGCGTCACACCTCTATCCTCCCCAGCTGAAGAAATCCCTATAAAGCAAGGCAGCAGAGTGGAGAAAGGCTTTCTCATCTTGTTGGGTTACACAGAGAGAATTTCCCCACAATGGCCTTCAACGGACATTATGAACTACAGAGCCAGGAGAATTTTGCACCGTTTATGAAAGCTATTGGTGAGTGTAAAGGCTTTCAGTGTGCTTGTGTGTTTCAAATCATGACATAAAATTCTAAGGTATTAACATAGTGTCTGAGGTCAATGTAAATGTGTTCATTAGGCAAGCCAAAAGTTAAACAAGCAACTTCAGTTGCTCGTACTGTATAGGCTAAGACTTGACTGTTTCAACTGTTAGCAAAATGTTTGAGTTAAAACTGGTTTCCTATACAGAGAAAGTGAGGTGGCTCCTGATCTTGTGTGATGGCTATGAATGGTCAGTCTATTTGCCTTCTCTCTGAATTTGTGATCGATGGCAGAGAAAACACCAGGAGCGATGTGGAGCAGGCAGGGAATTCTGTGTCAACTGTAATAATGCCACATAAAACCCAAGATTGATCCCAGCAGCTCCATATCAGACAACTCGTGAGCACAACCCTTGTGTTGATGAGTCAGTACCACATTTTCAGGGATTCTACAAATAAGCTTTCTTAGATATCAAACAACTAGCTTACCAAAAAAGTACCTGCTTTATAGCTGTAAGGAGGAATAAGGAGAGGCTGGATAGACTGGGACATTTTTCCCCATAGGAGACATATGGCAAGAAGGCATATGGCATGCTTTCCTTCATTGGGCGGGGTATTGAGTACTAGAGTTGACAGATCATGTTGCAGTTGTATAGGACTTTGGTTCGGCCACATTTGGAGTACTGTGTACAGTTCTGGTCGCCACATTACCAAAAGGATGTGGATGCTTTGGATAGGGTGCAGAGGAGGTTCACCAGGATGTTACCTGGTATGGAGGGTGCTAGCTATGAAGAGAGGTTGAGTAGATTAGGATTATTTTCATTAGAAAGACGGAGGTTGAGGGGGGACCTGATTGAGGTCTACAAAATCATGAGGGGTATAGACAGGGTGGATAGAAAAAAGCTTTTTCCCAGAGTGGGGGACTCAATTACTAGGAGTCATGAGTTCAAAGTGAGAGGAGGAAAGTTTAAGGGAGATATGCGTGGAAAGTTCTTTACACAGAGGGTGGTGGGCACCTGGAACACGTTGCCAGCGGAGATGGTAGACGCAGACATGTTAGCGTCTTTTAAGATATATTTGGACAGGTACATGGATGGGCAGGGAGCAAATGGACACAGACCGTTAGAAAATAGAAGACAGGTTAGACAGAGGATCTTGATCGGCGCAGGCTTGGAGGGCCGAAGGGCCCATTCCTGTGCTGTAGGTTTCTTTGTTTCTTTGTTGAGACTGAGGGGCGGCCTTACAGAGGTCTGTAAAGTCATGTGGGGTATAGATAAGGTAGGTGGTCGACAGCTTTTCCCCACAGTAGGGGAGTCAAAGACTAGACAGCATTGGTTTAAGGTGAGAGGGAAGAGATACACAAGGGCCCAGTGGGGCAATTTTTTCACTCAGAGGATGATGAGTGTCTGGAACAGGCTGCCTGATGTCGTCTTGGAGGCAAGTACAGTTTTGCCATTTAAGAAAAATTTGGACAGGTACATGGATGGGATATGGACCAAATGCAGGAAAATAGGACTAGATTAATTGTGAAAATTGGGCAGCACAGAGAAGTTGGGTCGAATTTCAAAAACAAAGTTGCTGGAAAAGCTCAGCAGGTCTGGCAGCCTCTGTGAAGAAAAGAATCAGGGTTAATGTTTCGAATCCGGGGAACAGCCAGTTTTCATGTTGTGAACCTCTATGACTCTATCCACTTTAAACAGTTCTGACCGTGCACAAATACAGTTAAAGGCATTTTCTCACAGCTTAATGTACAGCCTTTCCATTCTCCACTTGTTGTAGTTCTAGCATATGTCCAGATAAACTTAGGAAACATTCTAACTAGCTGAAAAATTGGATCCCCTGCACTATTAAATTCGCAATTCAGCTTCTGAACTGAATTGATTATTTTCATCATATTCTGTCAATCTGTATCTGTAGCTACAAATGCGATGCGTTTAACTACAATAACCAACAGTCATCTATTTATTTCAATATTGCGTTTAGAAACCTGAAGCCTGCACCTTTCTACCTCTACCTTCTATTCCTTTTGAGCAAATAGTGAAATATCAAGGCTTGCTAACCAATTGATCAATTTCCAAAGTGAAAGAAGGCAATTGCTTTAAATCAAAAAGCGACACTTTAGGAGGTCTAATCTGAGACACATGATTGAAACCTAGGAGGAGACCATTAGATCAAAATATTCTCCATTACGACGGCTCTCCATCAACCGGACCTAATTTGATACCTATTGGTCACGACATAGCAGTTAAAGTTGAATAGAATCAAAGTGTTGCCTTCAGTTTAGTTACCAGTCTTTGGTCATTCTGTAACCACTGAGTTAAGGTTATTGGTTCAAGTCCAGCACCAAACAAAGGACACTCTAATACCATGATGAAGGAATGCTGCATGATCTGAGACACTCTTTCATCAATCCAAGGTCCTGTCTGCCTTCAGCAGAGTGCATTACATGACTGAAACATTTTGTATAGTGATTGACACAACTACCAAATAGCTCACAAAGTTTTACCGTCTGATGTACTTTGAAGGGTGGTGCATGAAACACAGAAAATTAATATGCAGGTACAGCAGGCACTAAGGAAAGAAAATGGAATTTTGACATTTATCACTATATAAGTAAGAAAGTGGTGCTGTAACTGTACAAGGCATTAGTGAGACCACACCTGGAATACTCCATACAATTTTGTCTCTTAGTTGAGGAGGGATGTAGTTGAATTGGAGGCAGTTGGGAGGAGGCTCACCTGATAGATTCCACAGATGAGTAATTTGTCTTATGAAGAAAGATTGAACTCTTTAGGCCTATACTCTCGAGAGTTTTGGATGACACTATGGTTAGCACTGCTGCCTCACAGCACCAGGGACCCAGATTTGATTCCAGTCACGGATGACTGTGAGTTTGCACATTCTCCCTGTGTCTGTGTGGATTTCCTCTGGATACTCCAGTTTCCTCTCACAGTCCAAAGATCCAAAGATCCCACAGGTTAGGTGGACTGACCATGCTAAATCACCCGTAGTGTCCAAGGATGTGCTGGCTAGGTGGACTAGCCACAGGAATTGCAGAGAAATGGCAGGGGGGTTGGGTTCTGGTGAGATGCTCTTCAGAGGGTTTGTGTGGACTCAATGGGCCAAATGGCCTGCTTCCACATTGTAGGGAATCTCTGGTTCTGTGAATAAGAGGAGATCTAAGAGTTGTGTGAGTTTCTAAAGGGGAGTGATAAAGTAAATGTAGAAAGGATGTTTCCCCTTGCAGTGCACTGCTTCCAAATGGTGCATGGGATCTTTCACATTGCTGTAAGTAACTAAATGGGGCCTTGGTTTAAAGTCTTGTCAAAAGGCAGAACTCTGACTGTGCAGTGGTCCCTCAGTATGCTTCTGGTATGTAAACCTCAATCCTTAGAGGTCACAGAACCAAATCTGACAGTTGACTATCCTTTGAAAGTGTGTCATTGATTGTAAATAACATGAGTAAGTAAACACTGTGATCTTTCAGAGATTGACATATGTTGTAATATTATAACTGCCATAATGCCCACTATAAAGCTGATGTTAAAATCTAATTAACAAGCGAACAAAAATAAAGAATCAATTTTCATCAGTCCCAAATAAATTAATTATACTCCTTCGATAGCACAGTACTTGAATATTGGTGAGCAAAGCTGTTCATCTGATACTCATCAGGATATTCCACAAGAATATAACTTCAAAATGAGAACCAATATCTATGTTACATGAGAGGGAATGATAAGTGATTGTCAAGTGGACTCTGATTGGAAGAGGTATTGCCATGGAGAATGCAGTCATTAGCGCCAAATGACAATTAACAGCTCAATTTTAAATTTTAAACCAGGCAATTTGACTTTATTTGGTCAAGCAATTGATCTGTGAAATGGACAAGCTAATGGCTGTCATCTACTTCATTGACTTAAGTTCTTTGAGAAGATGACCAAACAGGTAGATGAGAGTAAACCGGTTGATGTGGTGTATATGGATTTCAGCAACGCGTTCAATCAGGTCCCCCACAATAGGCTATTGTACAGAATGCGGAGGAATGGGATTGTGGGAGATATAGCAGTTTGGTTCGGAAATTGGCTTGCTGAAAGAAGACAGAGGGTGGTAGTTGATGGGAAATGTTCATCCTGGAGACCAGTTACTAGTGGTGTACCGCAAGGGTCGGTGTTGAGTCCACTGCTGTTTGTCATTTTTATAAATGACCTGGATAAGGGCGTAGAAGGATGGGTTAGTAAATTTGCAGACGACACTAAGGTCAATGGAGTTGTGGATAGTGACGAAGGATGCTGTAGGTTGCAGAGAGACATAGATAAGCTGCAGAGCTGGGCTGAGAGGTGGCAAATGGAGTTTAATGCAGACAAGTGTGAGGTGATGCACTTTGGTAGGAGTAACCGGAAGGCAAAGTACAGGGCTAATGGTAAGATTCTTAGCAGTGTAGATGAGCAGAGCGATCTCGGTGTCCATGTACACAGATCATTGAAAGTTGCGACCCAGGTTGGCAGGGTTGTTAAGAAGGCATACAGTGTTTTAGCTTTTATTAATAGAGGGATCGAGTTCCGGAACCAAGAGGTTATGGTGAAGCTGTATAAAACTCTGGTGCGGCCGCACTTGGAGTATTGTGTCCAGTTCTGGTCACCGCATTATAAGAAGGATGTGGAAGCTTTGGAAAGGGTGCAGAGGAGATTTACTAGGATGTTGCCTGGTATGGAGGGAAGGTCTTACGAGGAAAGGCTGAGGGACTTGAGGCCGTTTTCATTAGAGAGAAGGAGGTTGAGAGGTGACTTAATTGAAACATATAAAATAATCAGAGGGTTAGATAGGGTGGATAGGGAGAGCCTTTTTCCTAGGATGGTGACGGTCAGCACGAGGGGGCATAGTTTTAAATTGAGGGGTGAAAGATATAGGACAGATGTCAGAGGTAGTTTCTTTACTCAGAGAGTAGTAAGGGAATGGAACGCTTTGCCTGCAACGGTAATAGATTCACCAACTTTAAGTACATTTAGGTCGTCATTGGACAAGCATATGGACGTACATGGAATAGTGTAGGTTAGATGGGCTTGAGATCGGTATGACAGGTCAGCACAACATCGAGGGCCAAAGGGCCTGTACTGTGCTGTAATGTTCTATGTTCTATGTTTTATAAAAATCAGGGCCCTGTCTACTAATATATGTTGCATCCATTATGTTTGACTAATGTCCTTCCAGGAGGAAGACTGCTATCCTTACCTGGTTTGGCCTACTTGTGACTCCTGACCCATTGTAATGTGTTTGATTATTAACTGCTCTTTCAGATGGACAATAAATGCTGACCTAGCCAGCAATGCCCTCATCCTCTGAATGAATAAAAAGAATGTGCGAGTGTGTCATATTGTGAACCTGATTGATACGCTTAAATTAATTGACCGTGTAATTATCTGCACACTCTGGAATATCCAATAAATGTGGGCAAATTGCAGAATCACATCTTATGTTGGTCACTATGTTGTAAGTTTTACAAGTGTGAGATGTTTGGGTAAGGTCAGTACCTTGCTTGGTGCAAGCAACCAAATAAATATGATCTAACAATCTTTGGGATACTTGGCCAATCTTCCTGCATCACACTGGCACTGAAATTCTTGTATCACATTACTCATTTTTCATTTTTCATTTTGCCTTTTGATTCATTTACCTTCTGAGCTCAAGCCCTGGGAGGGGACCTTAACGTCTGATTCCTCTCCATATCCTTTGATCTTTTTAGCCCTTCATCTTTCTTGAAAGTCTTCAATGTTTTAGCATCAACAGTTCCCTGTGACAGAGAATTCCACAAACTCACCACTCTTAAGTGAAGAAATTTCTCCTCTTCATGCCCTAAATAGCCTACCCCATACCCTGGCCCTGTGACTCCTTGTTCTGGACTTACAGGTCTCCAAGAATGTCCTCCTACATCTCTGTCCTGTCTTACCCTGTTCAATTGTATAGACTTCTATGAGCTCCTCCTCCATTCTTCTGAGCTCAATTCAATATAGTTTTAAGCAATCTAGTCTCTATCCCTACATCAGTCCCACCATCCCAGGAATGACTGGTGAAGGGAGAGGCACTAGCCTTGCTTTATTACATTTGTCTACACGATTCTCAATCTCATCTCTCAAGCTATATTCAAATCTTGAACCCATTCTGCCTTTGGTTTGACAATTTTTCAGGCCCTCTCTATTCTTCTGTTCACTTCCATCTCTCCCATTGTGAAGTCTTTGATTATTCAAACGTGTCAGTTCCTATCAATAATCCTGTTGATCTTCTGCAATTTCCAGGACTCTCAGACGATTTGATTGAAAAAGGGAAGGACAGAAAAAGCACTTCAGAAATTGTCGAAACTGGAGACCACTTTAAAATCACCGTCACAACGGGCAGTCAAGTGCTGGTTAATGAGTTTACAATTGGAAAGGAGACTGAAATAGAATCTCCCACAGGAGAA
Organism: Stegostoma tigrinum; assembly: GCF_030684315.1. Taxonomy (NCBI): domain Eukaryota; kingdom Metazoa; phylum Chordata; class Chondrichthyes; order Orectolobiformes; family Stegostomatidae; genus Stegostoma; species Stegostoma tigrinum. Next base: position 176,168,175 of record NC_081354.1, read on the forward strand.
AAAATTAAGGTAACCCTTCCCTCCATTAACTATGAAGGGCATATATTCAGCTCAATTTTCAGGCTGTTAGCTGTATTTGACTGTGCAGTTCTGTGGCTTAATTTTATATGTCTATTATTCTTAACTAAAGGCTCAAACTGAGATAATGAAATACAGCAAAGAAGGAAGTTTACATAGAACATAGAACATTACAGCCTATGAGACTGCGCTAGTATTTTGAAAGAGCTAACCACTTAGTGTCACTCTCTTAATCGTTCACCATAACATTGCAACCTCTCTGCTCTGACTGCGCATCCAATTTCTTCTGTGTCTATTCTAAGGAAGAATCACAGGATGGTTTCAGCACAGCATGAGTCCCTTCAGCCATCCAAGAGCCATGCATATTCTCTTAAAGAGCAATTTAGATTCCCCACCCAATCCCTTCCCCCCCACCCTCTTTTTCTGTAGCCCTCCAATTTTTTTTCTTTAAGCCATGCAGTCATTAAGGTCTGCATCATGGAAACAGTCCTTTTGGCCCAAGTTGCCCATGCTGCCCAGTTTCCATAATTTAAACCAGTCCCATTTGCCTGGTCCACATCCCTCCATACCTACCCCATCCACATACCTGTCCAAATGCCCCAGTTGAATTGGCCTCCACTATACTGCTTGACAATGCAAACCATGCCCTAATCACTCGACAGATAAGAATGACTTTTCCTGGTATTGCCTTTAGTTCTTTTGCCAAATGTCAGTTTAACCTGCGGGACTCATGCAACAATTTTTACATGAACTGGGTGAGATTCTGCAACTTTTATATGATTTATATGATTGAAAAGTATTAATTCCAGTTCTTGTATGGAATAGCCTGACTAGTGAGCAGGCATTTATATGAAGCATCAGCAAAGTGAAAAACACACAGCAAATCCAAAATGCAATGTACCGGAATGAGGCAGTGCCTCACCAGGTTGATAAGGCTGGCCGGATAAGCAAGAGCCCAGTGCTTATTTACTTTATAACATGTTATTTGCTACAGTAGCTGCTCACAATTTCTTTCTCTGATGGAAACCAAATGCAGACTGAGTGACTGCTTTGCTCAGTCCACCTGCAGGATCCTAAGCTTCTGATCACTTGCCAATTCAATATCCCACCCTGTTCTCACACTCACATCTCTGCAGCTACAGTGAAGCTCACTGCAAACTGAACAAACAGCACCTCACTTTCTGTTCAGACACTTTACAACCTTCATTAAGTTCGCAACTTCACACGACAAGATGGGAATCCTTTTTCATAAACACCACCCCTTTCCCCTAGTGTCAGTTTCATGTTTTTCACGGTTTTGCTTTCAGTCAGAGCTCACTTTTATTCTGTCATGGCTTTGCAATAACCAGCTATCAACAGCCAGGGGGCTCCCACTGACATGAAACTGAACTGGACTAGCCACATAAACACAGTGGTTACAGGGGCAGGTCAGAAGCTAGGAATCCTGTGGCAGGTAACTCACCTCTTGACTCCCCAAAGCCTGGCACAAGTCAGAAGTGTGATGGAATACTCCCCACTGAGAGTCATCAATCTGCTCGGCATGGAAAGATACCATTTCGGCCTGTCTCATCTGTACCAACCAGATATCCCAACGTAATCTATTCCGCTTTGCCAGCACTTGGCCCACATCACTCTAAACCCTTCCAATTCATGTACACATCCAGATGCCTTTTAAATGTTGTAATTGTACCAGCCTCCACCACTTCCTCTGGCAGCCCATCCCATGCACACACCATCCCGTGCATGAAACCTTAGGTCCCTTTTATATCTTTCCCTTCTCACCTTAAACCCTTGCCTTCTAGTTTTAGACTCCCTTACCCTGGGGAAAAAGACCTTTACTATTCGCCCTATCCATGATTTTATAAAAACACTATATGATCACCCCTCAGCCTCTGATTCTCCAGGGAACATAGACATAGCCTATTCAGCCTCTCTCTATAACTCAAACCCTCCAACCCCAGCAGCATCCTTGTAAATCTTTTCTGAATCCTTTCAAGTTGCACAACATCTTTCTTATAGTAGGGAGACCAGAACTGATTGCAGTCTTCTAAAAGTGGCCTCACCAATGTCCTGTACAGCTGCAACATGACCTTCCAACTGCCATGCTCAATGCACTGACCAATAAAGGCCAGCATACCAAATGCCTTCTTCACCACCCTGTCTATCTGTGACTCTACCTTTGAGAAACTATGAACCTGCATCCCAGGGTCTCTGTTTGGCAACACTCCCCAGGACCCTACCACTAAGTGTATAAGCCCTGGCCTGGTTTGTCTTATCAAAATACAACACCTCATACTTATCTGTATTGAACTCCATCTGCCTCTGATCAAGGCCCCGTTGTACTTTGCAATAACTTTCGTTACTGTCCACTACATGCACTTGCATTACATACACTACATACACACAACATTTGTGAGGTGATTCATTTCGGAAGGACAAACTTGAAAGCAGCACACAGGGTTAACTGAAAGATTCTTGGCAGTGTAGAGAAGCAGAGGGATCTTGGGGTTCATGTCCACAGTTCCCTGAAAGCTGCCACCCAGGAGGATAGAGTTGTTAAGAAGGCGTATGGTGTGTTAGCTTTTATAAATAGACAGATTGAGTTCAAGAGCCGTAAAGTTATGTTCCAGCTATACAAAAGCCTGGTTTGGACACATCTGGAGTATTGTGTCCAGTTCTGGTTGGCTCATTACAGGAAAGGTGTGGAAGCATTGGAAAAGGTGCACAGGAGATTTACCAGGATGCTGCCTGGAATGGAGGGAAGATCTTACGAGGAAAGGTTGAGAGAGCTGGGGCTTTTCTCTTGAGAACAATGAAGGATGAGAGGTGACCCGATAGAGGTGTACAAAATGATCAGAGGTATGGATAGAGTAGACAGCCAGAGACGTTTTCCGAGAGTGGAGGTAGCTATTATGAGGGGGCATAGTTTTAAAGTGAGTGGAGGTAGATATAGGGAAGACGTCAGAGGTAGGTTCTTTACTCAGAGAGCGGTCGGAACATGGAATGCATAACCAGAGAGGGTAGCAGAGTCGGCCTCATTAGGGGCATTTAAGCCGCTATTAGATACACATATGTATGATAGTATTAGATAGGGGTGGAGGTTAGATAGTCCTTAGGATTAGGGTAAACGTTCGGCACAACGTCGTGAGCCGAAGGGCCTGTACTGTTCTATGTTCTATAGAACATATAGAACATTACAGCACAGTACAGGCCCTTCAGCCCTCGATGTTGTGCCGACCTGTCATACCGATCTGAAGCCCATCTAACCTACTCTATTCCATGTACGTCCATATGCTTATCCAATGACGACTTAAATGTACCTAAAGTTGGCGAATCTACTATCGTTGCAGGCAAAGCGTTCCATTCCCTTACTACTCTCTGAGTAAAGAAACTACCTCTGACATCTGTCCTATATCTTTCACCCCTCAATTTAAAGCTGTGACCCCTCGTGCTCGCCGTCACCATCCTAGGAAAAAGGCTCTCCCTATCCACCCTATCTAACCCTCTGATTATTTTATATGTTTCAATTAAGTCACCTCTCAACCTTCTTCTCTCTAATGAAAACAGCCTCAAGTCCCTCAGCCTTTCCTCGTAAGACCTTCCCTCCATACCAGGCAACACCCTAGTAAATCTCCTCTGCACCCTTTCCAAAGCTTTCACATCCTTCTTATAATGCGGTGACCAGAACTGTATGCAATACTCCAAGTGCAGCCGCACCAGAGTTTTGTACAGCTTCACCATAACCTCTTGGTTCCGGAACTCGATCCCTCTATTAATAAAAGCTAAAACACTGTATGCCTTCTTAACAGCCCTGTCAACCTGGGTGGCAACTTTCAATGATCGGTGTACATGGACACCGAGATCTCTCTGCTCATCTACACTACCAAGAATCTTACCATTAGCCCAGTACTTTGCATTCCGGTTACTCCTACCAAAGTGCATCACCTCACACTTGTCTGCATTAAACTCCATTTGCCACCTCTCAGCCCAGCTCTGCAGCTTATCTATGTCTCTCTGCAAGCTACCAATTCTGTACCAATTTTGGTGTTATCTGCAAACTTACTAACCATACCTTGGATTTTCACATTCAAATCATTAACGTAAATGATGAAAAGCAATGGACCCAACACTGATCCTTGCGGCACATACCTGGTCACAGGTCTCTAGTCCATAAAACAACTCTCTACCACCATCTGTCTCCTACCTTCAAGCTAATTTTATACCCAAATGGCTAGCTGTCTCTGGATTCCTTGTGATCTAATCTTGCTCACAGTGTGCCATGAAGAACCTTGTCAAAAACCTTGATGAAGTCCATACAGGCAACATTCACCACCCTGCCTTCATCAATCTTCATTGTCACTTCTTCAAAAAACTCAATCAAATTAGAGAGGCACTATTTCCCTTGCACAAAGCCATGTTGACTATCTCTAATCAGTCCTTGCCTTTCTAAATATGCATAAATCCTACCCCTCAGAATCCCTTCCAACAACTTACCCGTCACATAAGGCTCACTGGTCTACAATTCCCTCACTTTTCCTTACCACCTTTCTTAATTAATGGCACTCCATAGGCCAGTCTCCAGTCTTCTCGCACCTCACCTGTGGCTATTGATGATACAAATATCTCAGCAAAGGGCTCAACAATCTCTTCTCTTGCTTCCCACAAAGTTCGAAGTTAAACCTGGTTAGGCCTTGGGATTTGTCCTCCTTTATGTGTTTGAAGACATCCAGCACTTCCTCCTCCGTAATATGGACTCTTTTCAAGATATCACAATATATTTTTGCAATTTCTGTAACTTCAATATCCTTCTTCACAGTGAATACTGACATGGCATGGTGTGAGGGTGGCGCGGTCACTCAGTGGTTAGCGCTGCAGCCTCACAGCGCCAGGGACCCGAGTTCAATTACAGTCTCAGACGACTGTCTGTGTGGAGTTTGCACATTCTCCCTGTGTCTGTATGGGTTTCCTCCGGGTGCTCTGGCTTCCTCCCACAGTCCAATGATGCGAAGGGTAGGTGGATTGTCCATGCTAAATTGTCTGTAGTGCCCAGGGATGTGTAAATTTGGTGGATTAACCATGGGGCTTACAGGGACAACATGGGGGGTTGGGAGGGATTCATGATAACATCATGAGGAGCTGGAAGAACACAGCAGGCCAGGCAGCATCAGAGGAGCGGGAAAGTTGATGTTTCGGGTTGGGACCTTTCCCGAAACGTCAGCTTTCCAGCTCCTCTGTGCTGCCTGGCCTGCTGTGCTCTTCCAGAGTTGGTGTATCCTTGTTTGGCCAAATTACCTGTTTCCACACTACAGGGATTCTATGGCAATACTTGTTTGGTATCTCCACCATCTCTTATGGTTCCAGACACAGGCAGTCTTGTTGATCTTCAAGGGCGCCATTCTCTAACAAGTTACACTTTTTCCTTTAATATATTCATAGAATCTATTTGGATTCTCCTTAACCCTATTTGCCAAAGCAACCTCATGTGCTCATTTTGCCCTCCTGATTTCCCCCCTGAGTATACTCTTAATACCCTCATACTCCTTGAGGAATTCACTTGATTCCAGCTGGTTATACCTACCATATGCCTCTTTCTTGATGTTGACCAGAGCCTCAAATTCTCCAGTCGTCCAGCATTCCCTACACCTACCAGCCTTACCCTTCACACTAACAGGAAGATAATATTTCTGGACTCATATCATCTCATTTTTGAAAGCCTCCCATTTTCCAATCATCTTTTTATCTGTGAATAGCCCCTCCCAAACAACTTTGGAAAGCTCTTGCCTAATACTGTCGAAATTCTCCATACTCCCATTTCGAACTTTAACTTCTAGATCCAGTCTATCCTTTTCCATATCTGTTTTAAAACTAATAGAATTATGATAACTGGCTCCCAAAGAGCTCCCCCACTGACACTTCAGTTACCTCACCTGCCTTAGTTCCCAAGAGTAGGTCACATTTTGCACGTCCTCTAGTAGGTACTGAATCAGAAAATTTTCTTGTACACACTTAACGAATTCCTCTCCATCCAAACCCTTGACACTATGGTACTCCCAGTCTATGTTAAGAAAGTTAAAATCCCCTACTATTAACACACTATTATTCTCACATTTGACTGAGATCTCCCTATAAATTTGCTTCTCAATTTCCTGCTGACCATCACGAGATCTATAGTACAATCTCAATAAAGTGAGCAACTTTTTATTATTTCTAATTCCACCTTAACAACTTAAATGGACATACTCCCAGGAATAAGAGATAGCACAGTGTGGAGGCTGGAGGAGCACAGCAGGCCAGACAGCACAGAGGAGCAGGAAAGCTGACGTTTCGGGAAAGGTCTCAACCCGAAACATCAACTTTCCTGCTCCTCTGATGCTGCCTGGCCTCCTGTGCTCCTCCAGCTCCTCATGATGTTATCTCTGACCCCAGCATTGGCAGTTCTTACAATCTCTGATGCTCCCATGAATATTCCCCTTAAATACAACAGTAATGTTATACCTAATCAAAATTTTTATGCTGCAGCTGTACAAAACTCTGGTGCGGCCGCACTTGGAGTATTGCGTACAGTTCTGGTCACTGCATCATAAGAAGGATGTGGAAGCTTTGGAAAGGGTGCAGAGGAGATTTACTAGGATGTTGCCTGGTATGGAGGGAAGGTCTTACGAGGAAAGGCTGAGGGACTTGAGGCTGTTCTCATTAGAGAGAAGAAGGTAGAGAGGTGACTTAATTGAAACATATAAAATAATCAGAGGGTTAGATAGGGTCGGTAGAGAGAGCCTTTTTCCTAGGATGGTGACAGCGAGCACGAAGGGGCATAGCTTTAAATTGAGGGGTGAAAGATATAGGACAGAAGTCAGAGGTAGTTTCTTTACTCAGAGAGTAGTAAGGGAATGGAACGCTTTGCCTGCAACGGTAGTAGATTCACCAACTTTAGGTACATTTAAGTCGTCATTGGATAAGCATATGGACGCACATGGAATAGTGTAGGTTAGATGGGCTTGAGATCGGTATGACAGGTCGGCACAACATCGAGGGCTGAAGGGCCTGTACTGTGCTGTAATGTTCTATGTTCTAAAAATGCCATCCCCCATTGTCCCTTGGCCCTATTTCTATTCTTCCTGCAGCATAACTATCCTGGAACATTAAGCTACCTGTCCTCTTTTCTGTCACAGCTATGATATCTCATTGCCATGTTCCCAACCATACCCTAAGTTCATGTGCCTTACCTACAGGCCTCTTGCATTGAAATAAATTCAGTTTAATTTGCCAGTCTTATCTTGTTTTCTGTACTACTCTTACCTGACTCAACTATTTAATTTGCACCTCTTCTCAACTGTACCAGCCTCAGACTTATCTCTTTTTCTCTCTATCTCTTTGGGTTCTCCTGCCACAACCACCCACCCCCCTCCCTACCTCCCCACCTACACTCACCTCTGCAGGCTCCATCCCCACCTCTTTAACTTATCTGCCCCCTCTCCACCTATCTTCTCCTCTATCCATTTTCGATCCACCTCCCTCTCTCTCCCTATTTATTTCAGATCTCTCTCCTCCTCCCCCTGTTCTGATGAAGGGTCTCGGCCCGAAGGATCAGCTTTTGTGCTCCTCTGATGGTGCTTGGCCTGCTGTGTTCACCCAGCTTCACACTTTGTTATCTTGGATTCTCCAGCATCTGCAGTTCCTATTATCTCTGATACAACTTCATTCTACTAAAGCCATTTGTGCACTTAACAATCAACAAACCCAGAAAATTGCACAGTCTTACTGCTCTAAAACTACTGCTCTAAGATAACAATACCGATGTTTTATTTTTAATCAAGAGACAGATCTCCTCTCACCCTACTCACTATTATAGATTAACAAAGAAAAACTAAGATTTATAAGTTTTATAAGGTTTGAAGACAAACACTTAGCTGCTTCAGGCTCTGAAATCCTGAAACTCCCAGCTACAGTTCCAATAATGAGGTCTCTCTCAGGCCAACTGTGAAATTTGGCTGTAGCTCCAACTACACCCAAGAAGCTTGACACATCCAGGACAAAACAGCCCGCTTGGTTTTTACCACATCCACGAGCAGACAGTTTCTGTGCCACTGATGCATGGTAGCAGCGTTGTGCACCATTTACAAGATGCACTGCACAACTTCATCAAAAATCCTTACAGCAAAACCTTCCAATCTCACAATCACTTACATCAAGGAGGTCAAGGACAGCTGATACATGGGAATGTCATCCTCAAGCCACTCATCATCCTGACTTGGACGTATAGTGCTGTTCATTCAGTGTGGCGGGTCAAAATCCTGGAATTCTCTCCCTAATGCTGTTGAGGGCCTACCTGCTGCATGTGGACTGCAGCAGTTCAAGAAAGCAACTCAAGCCTTCTCAAGGGCAACTCAGGATGGAAATAGATACTGCCCGGGCCAGCAATGCCCACATCCAATGAATAATCTAAAAACAAATTGTGAGAGTAGGAATAGGAGGCTGAAGCAGATGAATGTGTGGCTGAGGAGCTGGTGTAGGGGGCAGGGATTTGCATTCTGGATCACTGGATCACACTGGGATAGAAGCGACCTCCATAAGAAGGATGAGTTATACTTGAATTTGTCTTTTTCTCCATCACACTTTGGATGTGTAATGCCAGTTAACCTTCCCCTGACGTGTCCTTTATTGCAGTTGCTCTTCCTCCCCTTTGTTAACAGAATAAAACTTACAGCATTTCCACATCACTCCTCGGTTCTGGAAGTGTTGGACTGGAAGTGTTAACCCTATTTCTGCCTCCGCAGCTTCTGCCAGACCTGCAGAGTTTCTGCAGCACTCTCTGTTTTTTGTTATTTCAGATCTCCAGCATTTGCAGCATTTTGCTTCAGCGTCGGTAGTTCTCTGTCCTGTCAGCTAATCAAATCAATTTCCCCATAAGCCCAAATCTGAAAGAAATTTCTGACAGGTATGGGGCTAACAAAAACTGAGGGTGCTTAAGACTTGTTGCAAATCTGTCTTTTGGTTAAACTTCCTAAGGCGTGTAGCAGTATTGTACAAACTTTACTTGGAAAGTTGACATCCCAATGTTGGACGAGTGAAAATTGAAATACGTGATTGGATACTGGAAACTCGGGTTGCTGAGGAACCATGACTATAATATTGAGTTATCTTGGTGTCAGGCAAAACTGAATTAGATGCATTTCAAAACCTAATTTTTGATGTCTTATTTCTTAATTACCTAGGCCGTAATTAACCGTGATGGGAAAAATAAACTTATCGCCAAGATACAAAACATTACCTCAGTTACAGAGATCATTGGAGACCAACTAACAAATGTAAGTTGACATTAATTCTGTTTTGGGGTTCCTTGTATTTCTCAGTTTGGAATTGCTTAGCTGAACCAGCCATGAAACAGCAGCAGTATTGGTAAGAAACCAAGCGGAGGCTTGGGGACCGCTTTGCAGAACACCTCCGCTCAGTTCACAATAAACAACTGCACCTCCCAGTCGCGAACCATTTCAACTCCCCCTCCCATTCTTTAGATGACATGACCATCATAGGCCTCCTGCAGTACCACAATGATGCCACCTGAAGGTTGCAGGAACAGCAACTCAGATTCCGCTTGGGAACCCTGCAGCCCAATGGTATCAATGTGGACTTCACCAGCTTCAAAATCTCCCCTTCCCCCACCGCATCCCAAAACCAGCCCAGTTCGTCCCCTTCCCCCACTGCACCACACAACCAGCCCAGCTCTTCCCCTCCACCCACTGCATCCCAAAACCAGCCCAGCCTGTCTCTGCCTCCCTAACCTGTTCTTCCTCTCACCCATCCCTTCCTCCCACCCCAAGCCGCACCTCCATTTCCTACCCACTAACCTGATCCCACCTCCTTGACCTGTCTGTCTTCCCTGGACTGACCTATTCACTCCCTACCTCCCCACCTATACTCTCCTCTCCACCTATCTTCTTTTCTCTCCATCTTCGGTCCACCTCCCCCTCTATCCCTATTTATTCCAGAACCCTCACCTCATCCCCCTCTCTGATGAAGGGTCTAGGCCCGAAACATTAGCTTTTGTGCTCCTGAGATGCTGCTTGGCCTGCTGTGTTCATCCAGCTTCACACTTTATTATCTTGGTAAGAAGCCCAATTTGTTTGAGTAGCTTACTGGCACTCCTTATCAAGGAATATATTTCAGCAATGACCAGAGGTTGTGTGAAGTGAATGGAATGATACACAATCACAGAGAATAATAGAGAAAGAACAAAACTCAGACCAGAGGATCTCAGAATAAAGGCATGCCAATTTAAGGCTGAGATGCCATACAACAGGTTGGTTAGCAAATTAGAAATGTTTGGGATTGACTGGTCCTGGGCAGCATGGATTAAAAGTTTGCTAAAAGACAAGAAACAGAATATAAGCATAGGTAGGCATTCCTCAGATTGGAGACAAGTTTTGGAGATGGGTGTTGAGGGCAAAATCTCAATCCTGAACAATTTTGACGGGGTAAAGAGGAGATTCTGTTTTCACTTGTTGGTATGTCACTAACTAGGGAGTCACAATTTGAAGAATGCCGGTAAGAGAGGTAGGAGTGGGACAAGGAGAAATGTCTTTAGTCAGGTATGTTAGGATTTGGAATCTGCTGCCTGGGAGAATGGTGGAGTGAACTTCATAGAAGGCTTCAAAAGAGAGTTGAACATATATTTGGAAGTGATTAATTTAGAGTGCTATGGAGATAGTTCTAGAGAATGAAATTAGCTGGGTAACTCTTTCGAGAGCTGGCACAGACCTGAATGATGGATTGAATGTCTTCTTCTGCACTGGAATATTCTATGATTCTAAGATGAGGAAGATTTTTTTTCTCAGTCAGTTATGGGTCTCTGGAACTCCTTGCCATTGAGAGCTGTGCAGTCAGAGTCCTTGTGTATTTTTAAGGCTGAGGTGGATAGATTCTTTATCAATTGGGGAAGCAAACGTTATAGGGAAAGAGGAGGGAAGTGAACGTGAGGAATGTTAGATCACCATAATCCTATTGAATGGGTAAGTAGGCTCAAGGGGCTAAATGGCCCACTCCTGTTACCACTTCTTTATGCTCTTTACGTGCTTAATGTAAAAAGGCATAGAAAACGGGGTGGAAATCAAGTTCAGTTGTGGATGGTTCTTGTGGCATCTACAGTAACCAATTATTTTTGCAGTATAATCTCACAAGCAAAAATTTGATAAATGGTCAGTATTATGATCCCAGACATTGTCCAAGTCGGATCCCAGAATGAAATCTGGGAATATCTGGATGGTTTTATTTATTTTACTTAATATTGTAGTCATAGTCATACAATGCTACAGAATTTCTTTAAAACTAGAGTTTATTAATCACAAAATGAAAACAAAACATAACAAACCAAGCTATCTTAATGAAGTACATGAGTGGAAAAATTTAAATCACTCAGCAAAACAAAGTTTTATCCTTTTCTCAACATTTTGCATTGATTCAAATCCAGACAAAGTATACCTTTACATCAAATATGTGGTCCTATCAAATATGTAAGTTTGAGTAAATTGATTCTCCCCCAATCTCTCCTGTAAATTGTGAAGTCTTCTTTCATGAGTATTTACAAAACTGAGAGCTTAGACTTTCACAGCCACTGATAGCCTACAGATGTCTGATTTGGAAGTTGCACAAAGTAAACCTTTCTAAAGAGGTCACTGTGTTTTCCTTGAACTATTCAATACTCCTCTTGAGGAAACAAACTATATTTGCTGTGATCCCAATCAGGTCTCCTTCTGAAAGGCCTTTAATTTTTAACCTCTGTGTTTCTTAGGCTAAAATCAATGAATAATTGTCATGAACCAGAAACAATCTCATGGCCTCCAATGTCTATACTCCCTCTCATAAATTAGCACAATAAAGAAAATTTTATATTAAATACTCATTGGTTGTAGGTGTTGCTGGCGAACCAGCATTTATTGCCCATCCTAGTTGCCCTTGAGAAAGTGATTGTGAGCTGCCTTCTTGAACTGCTGCAGTCCATGTGTTGTGAGTAAACCCACAAGGCCCTGACGGATTAAATTCCAGGATTTTGCCCCAGCAACACTGAAGGAACAGCAATACATTTCCAAGATGGGCTGGAGAGTGGCTGGGAGGGGAACATGCAGGTGGTGGTGTATTTGACATTAGTATTCTAAGAAGTCTCTGCTGTTTGATATATATTGGATTAAGTCACTGTTTCAGAAGGACTGTCTGACTGACTTTTTTTTAAACTCTTCACAAACGTAATTGTCCCCATATGCTAATCTTTGTCACCCAAACTCTAAAATAATATTAATTAATTAATTAAATAAATAAATAAACAAAACAGACAACATTTTGTCATCCCAATTATACAATCTTTGGTGACATTGGCTGAGGAACTAATATTTTTCTTTGACCAATACTTTATGTTCTTTACCATCTACCTCGAACACAGAGGAGCAGACAGACTGAACTCATCAGCCTCCCAATATCAATCCCTTAATTCACATTGCAAAAACAAATTAGCTTACTAATTAGTAGTTAGGTGAATTTACAATAAGCGATTGGCTTCTGGTTTACCAACATTGCAGCAATGGTTATGCTTCAAATATGTATTTCATTGGCTCTAACACACTTTGGGGTATCCCAAAGTCATAAAAAAGATGCTATATAAATTAAGATAACAAAGTGTGGAGCTGGTTGAACACAGCAGGCCAAGCAGCATCTTAGGAGCACAAAAGCCGACGTTTTAGGCCTAGACCCTTCATCAGAGAAGGGGGATGGGAAGAGGGTTCTGAAATAAATAGGGAGAGAGGGGGATCCAAGATGGATAGAGGAGAAAATAAGTGGAGAGGGGACAGACAAGTTAAAAGGGCAGGGATGGAACCAGTAGAGGTGTGTGTAGGTGGGGAGTTATGGAGGGGGTAGGTCAGTCTGGGGAGGATGGACAGGTCAAGGAGGCGGGATGAGGGTAGTAGGAAGGAAATGGGGGTGCAGCTTGTGTGGGAGGAGGGGATGGGTGAAAGGAAGAACAGGTTAGGGAGGCGAGGATGAGCTGGGCTGGTTTTGGGATGCAGTGGGGGAAGGGGAGATTTTGAAGTTTGTGAAACCCACATTGATACCATTGGGCTGCAGGGTTCCCAAGCTGAATATGAGTTGCTGTTCCTGCAACCTTCAGGTGGCATCGTTGTGGCATTGCAGGAGGCCCAGGATGGACGTGTCGTCTAAGGAATGGGAGAGGGAGTTGAAGTGGTTTGCGACTGGGAGATGCAGTTCCTAGCTACTAACCTCATCCCGCCCCCTTGACCCGTCCATCCTCCCCGGGCCGACTTATCCCCTCCCTACCTCCCCACCTACACTCACCTCTACTGGCTCCATCCCCACCTCTTTGACTTGCCTGTCTCCTCTCCACCCATCTTCTCCTCTATCCATCCTCTGTCCACCTCCCTCTCTCTCCCTGTTTATTTCAGAACCCTGTCCCCCTACCCCTTTTCTGATGAAGTGTCTAGGCCCGTCAGCTCTTGTGCTCCTAAGTGGCTGCTTGGCCTGCTGTGCTCATCCAGTTCCACACTACGATAACAAATGCGGTTCCCCTGTTAGGATAGCAAATGTGGTTCCCCTGTTCAAGAAGGGGAGTAGAGACAACCCTGGTAATTATAGACCAGGGAGCCTTACCTCAATTGTTGGTAAAGTGTTGGAAAAGGTTATAAGGGATAGGATTTATAATCATCTAGAAAAGAATAAATTGATTAGGGATAGTCAGCACGGTTTTGTGAAGGGAAGATCGTGCCTCACAAACCTTATTGAGTTCTTTGAGAAGGTGACCAAACAGGCCGATGAGAGTAAACCGGTTGATGTGATGTATATGGATTTCAGCAAGGCATTCGATAAGGTTCCTCACAACAGGCTATTGTACAAAATGCAGAGGAATGGAATTGTGGGAGATATAGCAGTTTGGATCGGAAATTGGCTTGCTGAAAGAAGACAGAGGGTGGTAGTTGATGGGAAATGTTCATCCTGGAAACCAGTTACTAATGGTGTACCGCAAGGGTCGGTGTTGGGTCCACTGCTGTTTGTCATTTTTATAAATGACCTGGATGAGGGCGTAGAAGGATGGGTTAGTAAATTTGCAGACGACACTAAGGTCGGTGGAGTTGTGGATAGTGACGAAGGATGCTGTAGGTTGCAGAGAGACATAGATAAGCTGCAGTGCTGGGCTGAGAGATGGCAAATGGAGTTTAATGCGGACAAGTGTAAGGTGATGCACTTTGGTAGGAGTAATCGGAAGGCAAAGTACAGGGCTAATGGTAAGAATCTTAGCAGTGTAGATGAGCAGAGGGATCTCGGTGTCCATGTACACAGATCCTTGAAAGTTGCCACCCAGGTTGACAGGGCTGTTAAGAAGGCATACAGTGTTTTAGCTTTTATTAATAGAGGGATTGAGTTCCGGAACCAAGAGGTTATGGGGAAGCTGTACAAAACTCTGGTGCGGCTGCACTTGGAGTATTGTGTACAGTTCTGGTCACCACATTAAAGGAAGGATGTGGAAGCTTTGGAAAGGGTGCAGAGGAGAATTACTAGGATGTTGCCTGGTATGGAGGGAAGGTCTTACGAGGAAAGGCTGAGGGACTTGAGGCCGCTTTCATTAGCGAGAAGAAGGTTGAGAGGTGACTTAATTGAAACATATAAAATAATCAGAGGGTTAGATAGGGTGGATAGGGAGAGCCTTTTTCCTAGGATGGTGACGGCGAGCACAAGGGGTCATAGCTTTAAATTGGGGGGGTGAAAGATATCGGACAGATGCCAGAGGTAGCTTCTTTACTCAGAGAGTAGTAAGGGAATAGAACGCTTTGCCTGCAACGATAGTAGATTCGCCAACTTTAGGTACATTTAAGGCGTCATTGGACAAGCATATGGACGTACATGGAATAGTGTAGGTTAGATGGGCTTGAGATCGGTATGACAGGTCAGCACAACATCGAGGGCCGAAGGGCCTGTACTGTGCTCTAATGTTCTATGTTCTATGTTCTATCTTGGATTCTCCAGCATCTGCAGTTCCCATTATCTCTGCTGTATAAATTAATTTTTCCTTCCTTGTGTAATGAATTATTACTTTGGAGTAAAGGTGAACTTTGAAACTGCTTACTCATGGAGGAATGTGCAATCAACCCAGCAAAACTGTAATCAGTGTCAGAGTTATACAATTTCCTTTGATTCAGTGAAATTATTCAGTTTTATCTTCTCATTTCAGACCATGACTATTGGAGATATCTTCTACAAAAGAATCAGCAAGAGGATCAGCTGAGGCCATTGCAGGACACCATGTAGCAAATTGTATCACATTGTATAGTATTACAATAAAACCTGTGTTCCTGTCTGATGACTTGTCTGAATTTAATTACCCTTTTGTGACAGGTATTATCAATTATATTTATTGCCATGAATATTAATTACTTATAAGAAACTTTTCCTCTTGATGAAGGGATAAATGACCAGATGTGAAAATTTAAGGGAAACAGCTGAAAGTTCTGAGGGGATATGAGGAAAGATTTTTTTTCACCCAGAGAGTTTTGGAACTCACTGTCAGTAATGGTGATAGAAGCTGAAATTCCCATTTCATTGAAGAAGCATGTAGATACAGAAAAACTGGGAAACTATAGACATGAGAGTCTGATGTCGGCTGTTGGTTAAATTATTGGAGGTGACTTTAAAAAATAGGATTTGTAGATATTTAGAGAGGCAAAACGTGGTTGGAGATAGTCAGCATGGTTTTGTGTGTGGAAAATCATATCTCACAAATGTGATTGAGTTTTTATTTTAAGAATCCCTGCAGGGTGGAAACAGGCCCTTCAGCCCAACAAGTCCACACCAAACCTCAGAGCATCCCACCCAGACCCATACCCCTGACCTATGCATTCCTGATACTATAGACAATTTAGCATGGCCAATCCACCTAGCCTGCGCATCTTAGGACTGTGGGAGGAAACTCGTGCAGACATGGGGAGAAAGTGCAAACTCTACACAGTTGCCCAAGGGTGGAATTGAACCCAGATCCCTGGCACTGTGAGGCAACAGTGCTAACCACTGAGCCACTGTGCCACCCCCTTTTTGAGGAAATTACTGAAGAGATTGATGAAGGCAGAGCAGTAGACGTTGTTTACTTGGACTTTAATTAAGCCTTCGACAAGGTTCTGCGTGGTAGACTAATTAATAAAGTTAGGTCACATGCGATTCAGGGGGAACTTGCCAATTGGATACAAAATAACAAAGTGTGAAGCTGGATGAACACAGCAGGCCAAGCAGCATCTCAGGAGCACAAAAGCTGATGTTTTGGGCTTAGACCCTTCATCAGAGAGCCTCAGCTTAACGGTAGGAGACAGAGAGTCATGGTGGGGGTTTGGTTTTTGGACTGGAGGCCTGTGGACAGCAGTGTTCCACAGGGATCGGTTCTGGGTCCCCCTTTGTCTGTCATTTATGTAAATGATTTGGATGAGACTGTAGAATAGATGGTTAGTATGTCTGCAGACAACATCAAAATTGGTGGAATTATAGATAGTGAAATTTTTTAAAGATTTTATAGGATCTTGAATAAATGGGTCAATAGGCTGCAAAATAGCAGCTGAGTTCAATCTGGACAAATGTAAGGTATTATAATTTTGTACAACAAACAAAAGTAAGGCTTATACAGTTAATGGCAGGGCCTTGAGTAGTGTTGTAGAATAGACAGACATAGGGGCTCAGGTGTATAATTCTTTGAAGTTTGTACCACATATAGGTAGTGGTTAAAAAGGCATTTGGCATGCTTCCTTCATTGCTCAATCTTTTGAATATAAGAGTTGGGAAGTCATGTTGAGGTTGTACGGGAGGCTAGGGAGGCCTCTTCTGGAATATATTGTCCAGTTCTGGTCTGCCAGTTATAGGAAGGATATTATCAAGCTGGAGAGGGTTTCAGAAGAGATATACCAGGATGTTGTGGGTATGGAAGGTTGAGTTATGAGGAAAGCTGGTTAGGCTGGGATCATTTTCACTGGAGCATAGAGTTTGAGAGGCGGCTGTATAGAAGTGTATAAAATAATGATGGGTATAGATAGGGTTAACGATAGTTGTCTTTTCTCCAGGATGTGAGATTTCAAAGCTAAGGGGCAAATTTTAAGGTGAGAAGAGACAGATTTAAAAAAGAAATGGGTGTCAAATTTTTCACACACAGGGTGGCTCGTATATGGATGTGGGTACAATTACAACATTTAAAACACATTTGGATAAGTACATGACTAGCAAGGATTTGCATGTATATGGGCAAGGAGAAGGCAGGTGGGACTAGTTTAGTTTGGGATTATGTTCAGCGTGAACTGGTTGGGCCGAAGGGGCTGTTTCCATTCTGTGCAACTCTATGACTATGACTCTATGTGTACTTGCGATGCCAAGCACTGGAAAATGGAGTACAGTAGTTAGTTGATAATAAAATGTGAGGCTGGATGAACACAGCAGGCCAAGCAGCATCTCAGGAGCACAAAAGCTGACGTTTCGGGCCTAGACCCTTCATCAGAGAGCTTTTGTGCTCCTGAGATGCTGCTTGGCCTGCTGTGTTCATCCAGCCTCACATTTTATTATCTTGGAATCTCCAGCATCTGCAGTTCCCATTATCTCTGATACAGTAGTTAGTTGCTTGCTTTGGGCCAGCACAGACTCAAAGGACTGAAGCGTTTTTTTGTGCTGTAGACCTCTTTGGCTCTAGGAGAGTAGCTTTCAAGGGAGAAAGATCCTGGTGGCAACTAACCATATGTACATCAATACCAGTTAGGTTTCCAGATGACTCCCTAAGTATTGCAGCACACTCTATGTCACAGAAAGCTTTTTACACAATGTCAGGACTTGATATCTACCTCCAATTATCTCTTGGGACAGGTGAATACAGTTCGCTGAGTTTTGCTTTCAAAATGCGTAAGCAATTTTTTTTTCATTCTTCTCAGATGATTGGGATAATCCATGCTACTTGCTATCACAGATACTTTTGGAATTTTTGAGACGATGGGGCAGTTTAGGGATGTCACCAATAGACCTGCCTGTCCAGAAACTGAGTGATGAGGTGGCTTGAAAGGAACTGGTGTCTCACTGGCATCAACTTGGCCCAGTACTTACACTATCTTCCACCTACTGTGCCACTTTTAGGGGAGGGGTATATTCCACAGGCATAATGTCAACCTTCCTCAGCCATGGCAGAGGAACATATGCCAGCGTACAAAATGGAAACATCAGACAGAGACGATTACTCACTCACCATACGGTTCACTGAGTTTTCATAAAGAACTGCTTACTAAGTACACTTTTCATGATGTTATTTACAATCAATAAAGAGCAACAACAACCTGGATCAAAATAAGACAAAGGAACAGAAGTAGAACCTTCAGACCATCAAGACTGCTCCACTATTCAATGAGACCATGGCTGACCTGACAATCCTCAATTCCATTTCCTACCTTTCTCTCAGAACCCAAGATTCCCTGAATGATTAAAAATTTCTCTATCTCAGATTCAGGTATCTTTATCAACCCATCTTTGACAATGAATTCCACAGACTCATGACCCTCTGCGAGATGAAATTCTTTCTCATCTCTGTTTTAACTGGACCGCTTATTCTGAGATTATATACTTTGCTCCTAGACTCTCCCACCAGTGGAAACAACCTCTCTCCATCCAGTTTCCGTATGTTTTTTATTCATTTGTTGGATGTGGGCTTCTCTGGCTGGCCAGCACTTCTTGCCTAGCCCTAGCTGCCCTTGAGAAGGTGGTGGTGAGCTGTTCTTGCAGTCCTCCTGCTGGGGGTTGACCCACAATGCTATTATGGAGGGAACTCTAGGGTTTTGACCCAGCGACAGTGAAGGATGGCAATATATTCCCAAGTCAGGATGGTGAGTGGCTTTGAGGGGAACTTGGAGATGGTGGTGTTCTCATATGTCTGCTGCCCTTGTCCTTCTAGATGGAAGTGGTAATGGGTTTGGAAGGTGTTGTCTGAGGATCTTTGGTGAATTTCTGCAGTGCATCTTGTAGGTAGTACATACTGCTGCTACTGAGGGTCAGTGGTGGAGGAAGTGAGTATTTGTAGATGTGGTGCCAATCAAGCAGGCTGGTTTGTCCTGGATGGTGTCAAGCTTTTTGTATGTTGTTGGGGCTGCACTCATCCAGGCAAGTGGGGACTATTCCAATACACTCCTGACTTGTGCCTTGTAGATGGCAGACAGGGTTGAGGAGTCAGGAGGTGAGTTACTCGCCGCAGTATTCCCAGCCTCTGACCTGCTCTTGTAGCCACTCTGTTAAAGTGGTGAGCACAGTTTAGTTTCTGGTCAATGATAACCCCCAGGATGTTGATAGGGCGGGATTCAGTGATGGTAACTCCAACGAATGTCAAGGGGCCATTGTTAGATTGTCTCTCGTTGGAGATGGTCATTGCCCACACATTTGTGTGGTGCAAATGTCACTTGCCATTTGTCAGCCCAAGCCTCGATATTGCCCAAATCTTGTTGTATTTGAACACAATCTGCAATTTGAGAAATCACGAATGGTGCTGAACATTGTGCAATCATCGGTGAGCGTCCTAATTCTGATCTTATGATGGAGGGAAGGTCATTGATGAAGCAGCTGAAGATGGTTGGGCCGAGAACACTACCTGAGGAACTCCTGCAGAGATGTCCTGGAGCTGAGATGATGGACCTCTAACAACCACGACCATATTCCTGTCTGTCAGGTATGGCTCCAACCGTATAAAATTGGAAAACAGCAGCTAAATCCATTGGTTTCAGCTGTGCAACTGGTACTGCGCAGACACTCGGAATTATTAAGTGTAATACCTCAGGGGAATAACGAGGTAGAAAAGGTTCTTGCGATTAGTGTAACCCTCTCTAAACAGCCTCCGAATCTTAGAAATGAATTTGCCCTTTTGCATGTCCTGTGTTGTCCCTGAGGTAACGTAACTTGGCCTCTGACTCACTCTTTGATAGCACCTTTGGATAGAACATAGGTCTGGAATATGCAATAAATTTGGAAAATTGGTTTTAGCTGTGCAACTAGTGCTGGCCAGACACTCGGAATTGTTATGTTTAATGGTTCAAGCACATTAGGGTGATTATCTGTGCTGGATGGGATTTGAACCAAGATGTTCTAACTTAAAGGGAGGGACTTTACCACGACACCAAAAGAATTCCTTGACTAGCAGATATTTTCCCAATCAGCCTACTCGAAGGTGTAATGGCACACCTCTGGAGCAGGTGAGACTTGAACTCATACCACTGGGCTCAGAGGTAGAGGCACTAATCAGTGCACCACAAGAACTCTCCCACTGCACCAGGTATGTCACCACACAAGTAATAACCAGCCCTGAGTCTGCTTAACCTCTAAAAGACAGTGCTTTCAGCCAAGAATGGCTGCCAACAGCTTTGGCTGGTAAGAATAAACCTGTTATTTTCAACAGCCTGCAACATCTTTTATCAATTGATTGCTTAATTGAAGTTTAATTAGAATTGATTGCTGTTGTTTAAAAATCAGCAACTTTCCCTAAATTCCTCTGGAAATATCCTGATTTCAATTTAAAAGCCCTTAGATTTCTCCTTATTCCAGAAGGCTGCCCAGATGAAGCTCACATAAATTATCCTTTTTGGTGCCATTTTGCTTGTCTGTTTGGTTTTTTTTCTTGTTTCTAAGGTATGAGTTAATGTTTTTTTCTTAAAATTTTGCCTCCCTGTTTAGGTGAACTTGTCTTTCCCCTGTACTTCATTTAGTAGAGGGGTTTTTTTTGTACAGTTCTGATCTTCTGCAGTTGATTGTGGTCTGTTGATTCAGGTTAAACTGGCTTTATGGAAAAACTTTTTTTTTCCCCCCTGTTGATAATAACTTGACTTTTCTGATATTGCTTCTCACAGACTATTGTAAGATAATGGGAAAAGACAGAAATTGTCAGGAAAGACTCTTCTCAGTAGCAATAAGAGTCAGATGTACAGAATGGAAACAGCTTGTCTATGCTGACTAGGTATTCTAAGCTATTCTAGTCCTATTTGGCCCAGCTCCCTCTTTGAACCCTTCCTCTTCCCCCACATTAGGGGTGTTTGAACAGTCCTTGGATAAGCATATGGATGATGACGGGATAGTGTAGGGGGATGGGCTTAGATTAGTTCACAGGTTGGTGCAACATCAGAACAGGCCCTTCGGCCCTCATGTTCATGAGTGTCTCTAAATACTCTTCAAATGCTGAAAGTGTGCAGGCCTTCACTACTAACAGCTCACTCCATGCATGTACTACTGTGTGGAAAAAGTTCTACCTTGGGTCTTCTCTTTAAATCTTTTGTCACCCCATAAACATATGCTGTCTAGTTTTAGACTCGCCTACACTGGGGGAAAAAGATTTTGGCCATTCATCCTATCCTTGCATATCGTGTCAAACATCAGTTTCAACTGGATTAGACTTTAGTAACATTAATCTATATTTAGGCTTTGCTTTTATGTAGATTTTCAATTCTAAGTGTTTTTGAAATGTATAATGGTGGTCTAATTTCTCTTTTTGGGTGCTTGCAGACTAAATTGGCTTATGATGTCATTGGTTATGGTTCACAGAAATAGATGTCTTTTATGTTAAGAGACTAGTAGGGCAAGCATCTACATAACAACAGCATGTTTCTGACTTGTTAATCTACACTTCAAGTACTTAAACTTCTGCTAGATTAAATTTAAATGTGTTTTTCAAATTACTTATTTTAATAAGGTAGCTAGGAAAGCATATGAGGTGCTTTGTTTCTGCTGATCTATAACAACATTTAAAAGTAAGAGGAAAGACTCCCAGCGGTAATGTGGATCCAGGTTACAGTCTTTACAAACCCTGGAGGTGTGTTGGAACATGTGGAGTTTGTTAAATTTAATGACATCTGTGCTCTTGATTGTGTTGGAGCTGCAGAGAAATTTGTTTACTGCTGGAGTGCTGAATGTGGCTTTCTTTGCTGCAGTCATTCTCCTAATAGTGCACTGGAGGGGGCGCAGATGCGATGCACCAAGATGTTACTTGGGTTGGAGCACGCTCGTTGGTTTTCTTTAGAACAGACCTCTGCTGGAGGGAAGGCATCTGATTGAGGTGTATACAACTGAGGGATATGGGCAGTAAATAGAGAAGTCATCACTTTAGTCAAAGGGTCAATATCAAAGCAGTGTCACCATGGCATGAAAGGCAAGATGTTTAGAGGTATTGAAATCCCCACCCTGAGGGTGGGGGAGCAGTAGGTCTGGCATGCACTACCTAAGAGGATGGTTGAGGTGGGAAGCCTCCACATTCTCTCTCTTTTTCTGAAAAAGAGAATTTCACTGAAGTGTTACAACACAAGGACTTGGTGCAGGATAGTATGACTAGTGTAGATAGCAGTTTTTGGCAGTGTCATCTCAATGGACTGAAACTTCCTTTTGTATTATCTCTTAAAATTCAAAAGAATGGCCTAACTGGCTTTGAATGCCATCAATGTAAGTAAAGTTCCTTAATGTTGCTGACTTTTTTCTATGGTCAAACAATAAACAATGAACTATTAACTTTCCCTTCCTATTGAAAGGAAACCTTTAAAATTGGCTGCTTTTTCTAACTACTACTATTGACTAATGTGCATAGAGAACAGTGCTATCTGAACAAAGAGGCTGTGACATCTCGAAATCTGAAGGAAGCTGCAAGGATCTCCAAGTGATTGAGTAGTCATTGAGTCTAACTTACTAAGAGGCAAGTGGATAGGGTCTTTGATACAATGTCCAGAGCAAACGTTATAAAATGTTAGTGAACACTAATTCTGAAAGCACGGTAATGTGAGGATGGATGTCTTTGGGGTGGGAGCCAGGGAAGGATAGCACGAGGATGGAATTGTTGTTTTTGCCACGACATGGCATTGGTGTAAACTAACATAAGAATCGCAGAACGAATTGGAATCCCAACTGGCCATAAGAGCCCCTTCCAAACTGAGAGCCCTGACCTGAGATGAGAGATAATGGGAACTGCAGATGCTGGAGATTCCAAGATAATAAAATGTGAGGCTGGATGAACACAGCAGGCCAAGCAGCATCTCAGGAGCACAAGTTTGCTGTGGAAGGGCTTTCCACTAGTGCAGCCTCTTCTGCTGTTTTTAAAAATCTGGCGTTCTCCCACCCACCTCCTTGGTTGGGTAACCCCAGTCTAAATTTTCAGCAAGTTGGGTGGTAAAATGTTTCATCTTTATGCTGCAGCCCTTGTTAGCATGTCTCTCTGGCACAGGCTGCTCTTTCTGGTTCTGCTTCAACCTGGATATTTGGTGATATTTACATCAGCTTTGTCACTGCTTTCCAACTTGTAACAGCTGCAGGAAGCACTAAAAAAGTGCAATTGAAGAAACAGCTGAAGAGATTGCATCTGTTCTGATTGGGGCCAGGCAAAGATCTTTCTGTTGATGAATGGAATGTTGTCATAGTTGAGCGGAGTAACTGCCAGCAGGTGCTTTGAATGCAATCTCATTACATAGACAACAAATAACTGATTTGACTGTCTCTCTTGGACGAATGCAATGGTTCAGCATGCTAGTAACTTTTTGTTCTTGTTCCAAGTTGCACAAATGAGTGGCTTAGCAAAAGACCTAGTTTAACTTTCTAGTTTGTGTACGTCTAGCAGGCAACCTGGAATAAATGTGCTCTCACCCCACAAGCCTTACCTAGCCCAGTCTACTTGGAATCCATTCCACAAAATTCTTCTGTTATCTGCTCCTCTGAAACAGGAGCAGACAGCCAGTTCAAAGTCAACTGGGAATGGGCTCTGCCAGTAGTGCTCAATACTATATAGAATGTGTACTGAGGATACTGTTTGAGATGTCCCCATTAACAGAGGACTTGAAGGATGCTCAATCAGTAATGGAATCACATCTGCCCGCTTGAAGACAGGGCCAGTTGCTTATGATTATGGTTCCTTGTTTCTATAGATCTGGCTTTGTAAACAAAATGACCCTTCACAGGCAGGAAAGTAGCCTGCTTAGATGCTGTTACCATTAAAGTACCAATGGACCATTTGTCAATTTGTTTTTTTTTTTGAAGCCATGAAATGCTTGAGTTGCTGCAAACTGGTCAGGCCAGATGGAAATAGTTTGTTTTAGTGTGCATGCAAAATGTTAGTTTATTTTCCTGAGCAGAAGGCTGCAGAAACAAACTTGAAGCCATGATTCTTCCCTAGCAGGAAGTGAGGTTTTATAAACTGTTCATTTGTGGGTGAAACTAGAAGGAAAAGTGAATATTTAATTTAAAATGGTGCTGCTAGATTACATGTGACTGAACAAGTTGTGACAAAATAGGAATAAATCTTCCATCTTAGTATAACAACAAGGGAAGAATGTTCACAAGAATTCCTGATGTAACTTTCTTTTTATATACCAAGGCTCTCCAGAAATTCCAGGTGACCTAACTTTACCTGTGTCTAGGTTTTTCCTAGCAATAGGAAGACTCTAAACTGAGTGGTTCATCATTACCATGCCTCAAATAATCTTTGAAACAAGATCTGCTAAGTTGCCTCTTCTAAAATCCTAGAAAATAGATGCAGGCCATTCCTCCCTTCAGGCATGCTCTTCCATCCAACATGATATGGCCAATAATACAATTTCTATATCCCATTCCCACTTCTCTCTCTATAACCCTTGATCCCTTTAACCACAAGAGCTACTCCCTCTTGACTAATCTCTCTCTCTGAAATAGCACCAACAGCTTTGTGGTAAAGAATTCCACAGGAACTCAACGGAGTTGAGAAATTCTTCATCTTGATAATAAGCGGCTTGCTCCTTATTTTCAGACTGACCCCTAGTTATGGACTTCCCCAAACATCAGGAACACTATCTTTTCCCATATCTAACCTGTCCGGTCCCAAAGGGAATTTTTATTGTGATCTCCCTCATTCTGCTGAATTCCAGTGAGTACAAGCCCAGTTGAGACAATCTTTCCTTGTGTTAATCCTGCCAGGAATCAGTCCAGTGAGCTTTTGCTAGACTCTGTCTCAACAGCTGGAATGTCTTTGATCCGGCCTGGAGATCAAAGTTGCGTACAGTACTCGAGGCCCTGCCACCTCACCATTATTGATCCAATCTGCAGATGTTTGTTGTAACTTGCCCAAGATTCAAACTCTCTATCTGTTTCCCCACCCCCAGCAACTCTAGACTCTCTTGAATGCTAAACATCTACAATGGACTTCAGTGGACAATATGAACTCCAGAGTCAAGAAAATATGGAAGAATTTATGGAAGTTTTGGGTAAGCAGAAGATGAACTATAGCATGTCAGTGGATGAGAATGTTCTAAACTCCACTTGGGATTGTCTTTGACTAGGCTGCTTTGTCTAAATCTGCAAATAAAGCAGTTTTACTTCAGCAATTACAATAATCCTTTGTGCCCCACTGCATTGTTTTCTCTTTAACCAAAAAGAAAAATTGTTTTTAAAATCTGTTTTATGTTCTGTTTTTAACCTTATGTTGAGTGCATGTATACAGTACATAAGGGAAAAAATCTTCTGGAGCCTGAATGAGCTCCATTTTATCCTAAATGGAAGGAGGGCAGACCTCTTGCAATCTGAACAGACCTGTTACTTCATCTCCAAGTAGTTTTAGCAACAATATCATTGTACTTGTCTGTTATCCTACAATAAACCAATCTTTAAGACCAGATCCACCAAGATACTTATTTTTGCCTATTGCTCATCAAAATAGGGCCTTACTCCCAGCCTAGGGAAAGATGGCTGACAGACACAAGCACTGTCACAGCCCCCCCACCATCTCCTCTGCACACCCTCCATGCTATTTAAAATTTGGATATTTGGGGCTTGGCCTAAAGAATTGCTTAGGGAAGAACTTTGGAACAGGTCTTCAAATTCTTCCATTATGATTGAACATTAGCAAGATAATTTGTTTTTAAACTTTCTCAATGTAAAACTGAGATGTAGCTGAAATATTTACTCTTCACCATTTCCACAACTATAAATAGATAAAGTTCAAATATTTAAACATAGACTGGTTCAATCTTTAAGGTTCAATACCACCTTGTTTGATCTTGCTCAACACCTTCATTTTACAAGGTTGAGCGTAAGGTCTAATTTCTTAGTCTAATCTTGAGCTGACTAGGTTAATGACTTTTAAATTTTCCTCCATGTGTTCTTTGTATCTTTACTCAGTCTTTTTACACTAAAATGTAGAGTTTAATGTTTGTATGTGTGCATCTTTTGACTCTTGGAGTTTTTGTAACTCATTTCCTTGAAGCTATCAGCAATGGTACAACTGGCATCTTGTGTACTTTTTGTAGGAGTCCCAGATGATATGATTGAAAAATTCAAAGACCTCAAGAGGGTTACTAAAATTGTCCAAAATGGAGATGACTTCATAGTTGCTATCCAAACTGGTGATCAGGTACTTGTCAATAATTTCACACTTGGACAAGAGACGCACGTGCAAACTCCTGCAGGAGACAGGATCAAGGTAAGCACCTAGAGTTTAAGAAGGAATGAGAGTTAGTGTAACGTCCTCAGGCAATTTTGCCCAATAAGGCTTGCTGATGTAACTTGTGCATTAAGGTAATTACAAGGGCTACTTGGAATATTCCTGAACCTCTGCTGTCTCAATTTTTGTTTGCGCAGGCTATAATGAACCTAGAGGGAGAAAATAAGCTAGTTGTTAAAGCAAAAGATTTTACTTCAGTTGCAGAGTTTGATGGAGATCTGCTGACAAATGTAAGCTTTTAAAACACATTTTCCACAGCTCCTGTTGGCTGATCACGTAGATTTAAGCATGCTTACTCATGTTAAGTAAACAGCAACAAATGGTGGCCTTTGTGCTGTACAGTGGGGCTGGTAGTAGGATACTGAAGAAGTTGGCCAAACACACTCCCCACCACTTCCCCTCATTCCCTGATCATCACTGACTTCTGGTGTAATTCTATTGCAGTATAATCTTTAGAATTCTTTGATTTTTCTCCACTTTTTAACTGTGTATAACCTTTGGAAAGTTTTTTAAATAGTGTTAACATTTTTAAAGGTTTAAGAGTTGAATTTCAACTGGATTTGACTTTTTCAGTCATTTGGGCAGATTCCATGTGGAATGATGTAGTGTGGGTTTTACTATGTTTCAATGGGCTATGTGGCCAGATGGACAGTCATGACAAGCCAGTGTTTTGATTAGTCCTGACAATGGATCATTCCATTTTTTAATGAAGAGTTTTTACCTAATTAGTGAGGTTGAGATGAAACAGATTGGTTTTAATGATGAATTAAAGGTGTGGGGGTACAACTGACATTTACTTCCTCACACTTTTTGTTGTACTGCGAACTGGTGATTCAGTTTCTGGAGTATTTGACGATATTGATCGTACCAAATGCTAGATACAAGTCAAAAGTTGTTCAGAGGGCTTACCAGAATATATCAGTCAGTGGTGAGTGGGGTTCCACAGGGCTCTGTCCTTGGGCCTCTACTGTTTGTAATTCTTATTAATGACTTGGACGAGGGAATTGAAGGATGAGTCAGCAAGTTTGCAGACGACACAAAGGTTGGAGGTGTCGTTGACAGTGTAGAGGGCTGTTGTAGGCTGCAGCGGGACATTGACAGGATGCAGAGATGGGCTGAGAGGTGGCAGATGGAGTTCAACCTGGATAAATGCGAGGTGATGCATTTTGGAAGGTCGAATTTGAAAGCTGAGTACAGGATTAAGAATAGGATTCTTGGCAACGTGGAGGAACAGAGGGATCTTGGTGTGCAGATACATAGATCCCTTAAAATGGCCACCCAAGTGGACAGGGTTGTTAAGAAAGCATATGGTGTTTTGGCTTTCATTTACAGGGGGATTGAGTTTGAGTCGTGAGATCTTGTTGCAGCTCTATAAAACTTTGGTTAGACCGCACTTGGAATACTGCGTCCAGTTCTGGGTGCCCTATTATAGGAAAGATGTGGATGCTTTGGAGAGGGTTCAGAGGAGGTTTACCAGGATGCTGCCTGGACTGGAGGGCTTATCTTATGAAGAGAGGTTGACTGAACTCGGTCTCTTTTCATTGGAGAAAAGGAGGAGGAGAGGGGACCTAATTGAGGTATACAAGATAATGAGAGGCATAGATAGAGTTGATAGCCAGAGACTATTTCCCAGGGCAGAAATGGCTAGCACGAGGGGTCATAGTTTTAAGCTGGTTGGTGGAAAGTATAGAGGGGATGTCAGAGGCAGGTTCTTTATGCAGAGAGTTGAGAGCATGGAATGCGTTGCCAGCAGCAGTTGTGGAAGCAAGGTCATTGGGGTCATTTAAGAGACTGCTGGACATGCATATGGTCACAGAAATTTGAGGGTGCATACATGAGGATCAATGGTCGGCACAACATTGTGGGCTGAAGGGCCTGTTCTGTGCTGTACTGTTCTATGTTCTATGTCTATGTTCTAAATGTTTAGATTAGACCCCCTAGCCTTGCATCCTAAGGAACTTGAAGAAAAAGGTGACTCACCAGAAATGCAAGGCTTTTTCCAATTTGAAAGAATACAGTGTTTCTGCTAGAATCCAGAATAAGGAGACTCTCCATCCCAGACGTGGTGAAACAAACAGCGATAATGTTAACACTTTGGAAAAGGAGTCCTTTTGAATATTTGGGGCATGACTTGATAACACTTGAATAAGGGCATAAGGAACTATTGGCACTAGGCAGGAATGTGTGCCTGCAGCTGTAATCTTTTCAGTTCTGACTTTTATTTAAAAGAAGGTTCAATAGGCTGCCTGACTTGGTCCTCATTAGTGTGCTTATCTGTATGATCATGTACAATGGGTAATATCTTCTAGATGAGATGAAGCTGGCTAACTGCTCCACTTCATGTTTTGTGTTGAGCTGCACACTTATTCAGAAATCCATTTTTATATTGACCCTACTCTCTGGAATAAGGCAATCTAGAATGTGTGCATATTGGCCTTGTGACCTGAGGTTGCCTTTCAAGCTTGATTTTGAGTGCCATTAAATCTATGCACTACACTTCTGCATTTACTAACTAACACCTGGCTTGTCTCTTTTTTCAGACAATCACTTTTGGTGATGTTGTTTACAAACAAATAAGCAAAAAAGTTGAAGATCCTGATGCTGAGGAAGATCATCTGTAGTTCATTTGTGAAAATAAAATGTGCACTGAGCAGTGGTGTGGCTGGTTATTGATCTACTTGATGTATTGTGGGTGTTCACATGGTGCTAAAGCTGCCCTTTATAATTGGCTAGGTGAGCTCAGTCAGCAAGACAGCTGACTTGGGTTGCAGAGTGATACCAAAAGTGAGTTCAATTGCTGCACAAGTTGTTGGGATCTTCATTATAACCTTGTCCCTTTCTTTATTGAAGCATGGTGATCCTTTGAAACTTCCTATTAGTCATCGATCTACTGAACAGTCCTATAGTTGTTTGGCCTTCTGGGAGTATACCAACTTTCATGATTTACACTCCTTTCTACCCCTGACATGTGACCATATTGCACTTTTTCAGTGCAATTTTTATTGAACATCTTTCTTGTTTTTATTTTGTCAAACCTCCAATTAGGTTCATTACAGTTCAGACAGAGCTCCTTCAATGAGTTAGGAATTCCGCCCCCCCCCCCCCCCCCCCCACCACCTTTTTAACTTGTCCCCTCAGTTGGCTGCAAAAAAGTTAACTTCAGTATCTTTCACTGGAGGATACTGATTGGATACCAAATAAGGTTTAAAGGACAATTAAATCAGGCTTTTTATTTTTTAGAACTGAAATGCATTTACCAAATGCAAGAAACAACAGATCAAGGATTGTGCCTGGAGATGTTGGAGGATGCTACAGAACTGCAACTGGCAAGTAACTGTTTAGACCTTGGACAGTAGTGTGGGGCTGGAGGAACACAGCAGGCCAGGCAGCATCTCAGGAGCAGGAAAGCTGATGTTTTAGGTTGGGACCCTTAATCAGAAACACAACCAGAAATGTCAGCTTTCCTGGCCTCCTGTGCTCTTCCAGCTCCACGCTGATCTCGGACTCCAGCATCAGCAGTTCTTGCAGTCCCCAAATTATTTTCAGACCTTGCTTTAGCTAAATTTCACAACATTTAGCTTCTGTCCACTTCTTATTCTAGACACCTGAATCCAGATCCTGCGATGTAAACCTGGTCCCATCAGTGAAATGTTAATAAAATTTATTGGACTCCAGCTTCCCCCTTCTAACTTCTTACTTTCCCAATCTTTCTCTGAAATTTCTTGACTGCTATCTCCTCTGTTCTGGAACTGTAAAATGTCCCTGCTTTCACTATTCATTCTACAAATGAAACTGTTTTGATGCTTTTCACATGTTGCTGCACCTCAGATTGGAAGTTCAGAAGAGATGAATTGAATACTGTCAGTGCCAGTGCATTTATTCAAAATATCCCAAAGCAGTGGTTATGCAAGGACTTTTTTTGACAGGGTAGTGGAGTCAACCTCATTAGGGGCATTTAAGCAGAAGTAAGATTGGTTTATGGCTGATTAGTATAAAGTCGGAGTCAAGGGTAGATAGACCTCCTTTAGGATTAGGGTAAAAGATGAGACCAGCTCATCCCCTCCCTCTTCGCCACCCACTGCCCCCCCACCCCCAGCATCCCAAAACCAGCCCAGCCTGTCTCTGCCTCCCTAACCTGTTCTTCCTCTCACCATCCCTTCCGCTGACCCCAAGCCACACCTCCATTTCCTACCTACTAACCACTAGCCTCATCCCACCTCCTTGACCTGTCCGTCTTCCCTGGACTGACATATCCCCTCCTACCTCCCCACCTATACTCTCCCCTACACGTATCATCTTTTCTCTCCATCTTCAGTCCCCCTTCCCCCTCTCTCCCTATTTGTTCCAGAACACTCTCTCCATCTCTTCCCCCCCCCCCCCCCCCCCCCCCCCCCCCCGGAGGGTCTAGGCCTGAAATGTCAGCTTTTGTGCTCCTGAGATGCTGCTTGGCCTGCTGTGTTCATCCAGCTACACACTGTTATCTCATTCTCCAGCATCTGCAGTTCCCATTATCTCTTATACTGTTTCATGTTTGTGTACCTGTATTAGACCTCACTTTGCATATTT
The DNA here is from genome assembly GCF_030684315.1 of Stegostoma tigrinum. Taxonomy (NCBI): domain Eukaryota; kingdom Metazoa; phylum Chordata; class Chondrichthyes; order Orectolobiformes; family Stegostomatidae; genus Stegostoma; species Stegostoma tigrinum. The sequence continues at coordinate 176,199,238 of NC_081354.1, forward strand.
AAAAAAATTGCAGTCACATGGGATGATCACACTGTATCTAACATCTTCAGCATGGGTGAAGATGTCCCTACAACAGAAGCACTCATTAGAGAATGTGCTTTTAACATCATCTTTGAGAAGTAAAAGAAAACTTCATGTAAAGATTCCACTGTACCACTAGAATGGAAAAGGGTGAAGAAAGGATTTGCAATGCATGAGCTCAAAGCTGTGGTAAGTCAGTAGTTACTTAAAAACAGTAAGGTGCAGGAGAACACAGGAAGATACTCCAAGTTATTTTTATTTGTCTTTTCAGGTGGCGTTGTTTTGAGGTACACAACACTTGACTTGATTTAAAACATAAAACTGGTATTCATAAATATCAAGCTACTGAAGATAATGTAGTGTGGGAGACTAGAAGCAAACAAAAGACTTGTAAAAATGAATTACTGTGGTACATCCGTTACTTAGACTATTTTTGTGGCACTATTTTTCTTTCTTAATTAGATTTCATAATACAGCCTATCATGATGAAGGGTACACATATATTTGAAATACCTTTCCATTCTTGTTCTTTGTGTTCTTGCATCAAGACTATTTCACTTATTCAGGAAGCTGAGCATCACTGGCAAGGTTAAGTCTTGCCACTACCCAATGAGAAGTGGTGGTGTGGTACTTTCTTGAACGCAACTGAGCATCTTGTTCAGTCATTGAATAAATAAGAACTAATTCTGCTGGAATTTGAAGTTGTACAATAGGCCGGACTGCATAAGAATACCAAGTCATTCCTTTCAGAAAGAAAGGAACAGAACACACCTTCTATTTACATCCTCCGAACTGAGGGTGAGAGGGTAAAGGCAGTCAACTTGCTTGGAGTGGCAATAACTGAAATTATCCCAGACTTTCCACTTGAATGTGACAGTCAAAAAGGTACAATCATGCCTTTGCCTCAGGCAGCTTGGAGTTTGGCATGCCCATAAGGATCCCCACCAACTGCTACAGATGTACCATTGAAAGCACACTGTCCGGGTGCATGACGGCCTGGTATGGCAGCTGCTCTGCCCAGGACCATAAACTACAGAGGACCATTATGGAAGCCAACCTTACATCCATGGGCTCCATTTACACAGCTGCAGAGCAGCGGCCAACATGAGCAAAGATCTATTGCACCCCAGTAATGATCTCCTCCAACTTCTTCCCTCGGGTAAAAGATACAGAAGCCTGAACGCACGCACCAGCGGGTTCAGGAACAGCTTCTTCTCAGCTGTTTTTAGCAGATGAATAGGCTGTCTAGCCTCCAATGCTGACCTCACTAACTTTGATCTTGCCTACTCTGCACCTTGTGCGATGTAACCTGTATCCCTCTAAGTCTTTTTGATCTGTACATCCTTTGCTTACCATTATCTGCCTATACCACTTGTAAACAAAACCTTTCACTGTACTTCCATGCATGTGACAATAAATCGATAAAATCAATTAATTTCCTGCCTGAAAGGTTTTGAACATTTTATGAGAAGCCTGTTGTTTTTATCATTGTTATCACTTGATTCCTGTTGAGTCATTGGCAGTAATAGTGTTCTTGCAACTTCTAACATCATCCACTCTGACTGAGTTCCCTCTCTAATAGCACTCTGCTTCTGCCTACACTGCATGGACCACAGTTGCTCAAGAAGACAGCACACCACCATCTTGCAGCATTATTAGCAATGGCCAATAAATGCCAGCCCAGACGGCAATGCTCACAAGTCATGATTTGAACTGAGAGACTCAAACCAGGACTTTTTTTCCCCTCTGGGGAAATAGGTAAATCTTAGATGGAATTGTATTTCATTGGCAGAGGACTGGATTTGTGCAATATACTAAATAGAGAAGCAAGGAGAGCTGCACGTGTAGATCATTGAGCACCATGACAGGAGAAAAGAATGTGATCTTAAACGGGGGGAGGTAATTTTAACCTAACCCTGTTTATCACTCTGTGGTTACCCCACTGTCTAACTTTTCACTCCAGCTGATGGAGTGTTTCAGTTAGTAGAGGATTAATTAGGATTCCACTCAGATAAGTATTATTCCCCCTTTTGTCCAGTTCTCCCTGCTCAGCGCTCCCACCCTACCCCACCTTGATTAGCCTGAACAACAACATATAGGAAACTTTGGTGAAAGGCATGTTTGACAAAACAGTTTGCAACTACTTTATGAACGCACAAGTTATGTGGAAATGCACGAGATACCACTGAGAGAGGAAAGAAAGCTGCTGCCAGTTTTTCATAACTGCCAAATTCTGACTATGGTTGAATTTGTGTCCACCTCCATCCCCTTTCCAACCACTCGTAATGTAACGCTAGTGAACTCAGAACTCCTGCGACGTCTTATTTTCTCCTGTGGAAAAGCTCCTTGACATACTCGCCAGCTGGTTCGGCCATCATTCGCATTTTCTGATTCTTCAACGCTGCCTCTCTCATCTGGTGATAAAGGAATTCATTCTCCTTGAACATTCGCAGCTCCATTTCTGTCTGGCACCGCATAGTCTGCAAGGTAGTCACAATAAAAATTCATTACTGTTGCTTTAGAAAACAATGAACATCCATTGAGTTTCTGACCATTTTCCAACAAGGTCTTACTCAAAAGCCACAATTTGTGTTTCCTTATCATGCACCAGGGATGTTGAGGATGGCTGTGTCTCAGAGATCACTAAAGTCTGAGCAGGGATTGAAGTTAGAATCTTGCTGTGCAAGCCCATGTGTTAAACCATTAAAATATTCTTTCTCTCTGATACATTGGTCAGGAGTCAAGGACATTTTAGCAGTGATCTTTCTTCCTCTACTGCCTAATTTTAGATGGAAAGTAAGCAGCATTCCAGTGTGATCAAAGATAATGGGAATTGCAGATGCTGGAGAATCCAAGATAACAAAGTGTGGAGCTGGATGAACACAGCAGGCCAAGCAGCATCTCAGGAGCACAAAAGCTGACATTTCAGGCCTAGACCCTTCATCAGAGCTTTGTTATCTAGCATTCCAGTGTGAGTCAGTTACACCTTTTCTTTTGCGGGGCCAATATATGAGTGGGGGCTTGGTTGGAAATCTGACTAGGAAGTGGACTAGGCCTCCATATCTGTATGCTGTTGCAAAGGATCCTAACCGTTTTGTGCCCTCTTGAGTGAACTGAACATGGACTCCCACGCCCCACCCCCATAATTCCGTCAAAAAGGACACAGCCTCCTACATACCCTCCTTGCAGGTGGGAGTTTGAATGTCCACAATATGTTAGTGTTACGATCCTCTTACGTCTGCCAGCAACATTCCTTGGGATGGTATGTTCAAAGGCAAAGGGCACCATTAGAGAGACTGCGCCCTGATCCTCCCAACCAAGTTCAGGCCCCTACTTCTTAATTCCTTACACTGTTTAATTTCTGATGGGTTGAAGTACTTTCCAATGTTCCCTAGAAACATAAGCATTAATTGCCGGAAAAGCTGAGCAGGTCTGGCAGCATCTGAGGAAGGGCCACTCAACCTGAAATGTTAACTCTGATTTCTCTCCACAGATGCTGCCAGACTTGCTGAGTTTTTCCAGCAATTTCTGTTTTTGTTTCTCATTCTTTTGGTTTTTATTCCTCAGAAACCTTTTTCTTTCTGGTCATCATCCTTGTTACAGTAATTTTTAAATTTGACTTCCAGGCCAATTCATCCCTTTTCCTGCTGTATAAGGGTTTGAACTGGTTAATAACAGTGTGAGTAGTACCTCCCATTCTGAAGAATTAAGAGATCACATAAGAACATGTTTCAAGGAAGAATCATAGCTTCAACAGAGCCAATCACATTCCCGTAGGGTCTTAGTTCATTCCTTAACTTGTAATAAATGTGTTATTGTTCGGAGACTTGGTCATTTCTCATAGCCAATCTGGCTAAACATACACGTTGTAATCATGAGAACCATAGCGGTTTGCAATGGAAGTGTGAATTGCATTGCAAAAACATCAGGCACATAACTTGTCCATTATTTTGGGAATTTGTGCCTGTATTTGGTCGTCAAGCAAGTTTAAGTGAAAAAGCCTGTTTTACATCAAGCTACAAAAATCAACCTCTCCCCTTGCCTCCTGTCTTTGATAAAGGGAGCAGCGAGAGTAAAAACAATGTTCAGCTACTGAGCTGGGGAGGAGAGAGCAATTCAAAATCATACCTGTGTTTAACTTTGGTCAATGTAGTCATTCCAAAAACAAGCTCTTATTTATAATCGATTGCTGGATTCAGATGTCAAACTCATTGGAGTTAATAATTGTCATCTGCTGTTACTGCACCACAAAAAGAAATGTGTGGAATGTCATTGTTTTTGAGTTGGCTCATAATAATGACAAGGTAGAATGTTGGAATTAGTAACACCATACTGTTGTCAGAAATTGATGCACAGACACCTCAATTGCAAGTAGTCGAAGCACGCCTTTCATTAATGCTCTAATTGATCTTCAGTTGCAGCAGATAAATGTATATTTACTTTTGTGATAGCACCGTATCACATTTCTCAAAAAGGCACAAGTATTTTGCAACTACCGGTCATTTGGAAATGTGGCTGTGTTGTGTAAGTGAGCACAGCAGCATCTCACGCACGGCCTTCTAATAAATGATCAATTAATGTGCTTTGAGTTGTTGGTTCTGGGGCAAACTTTTACCAATGTATTAGGAGAAATTTCTTACCTATATCTCTAAATTATACCAGACCAGGACGACAGGTTTGGATGTAAAGAATGGCTAGTTCACAGCTGCCAAGAGTGGATCTGATAAAATTCATGAATTAAGCTACAACAGAACTCGGAGTGATTATAAATGGACCAGATATGAATACTGTGCCAGTCTATGTTCTAGCTTCACCCTTAAACCGCACATGTTCACTTTCTAACTACAATCCTTTCTTTCTATAGCTCAGCTGCTGAATGAATCTATAAACTAGCAAAGAGGCAGCAAAAACACAATGGGCTAAAAGACCTCCTTCTATACCACAGAGCATTTTAACACAATTAATGTAGTGATTGTAATGAGGTCAGCCAGGTGGACCACGTACAATATACGTTTTACATTAATCTGGTCCAATCAGGGAGCCCTGGCTGACAGATATAAACATGAAAGTCAGAGGTTCTGTTCACTCAGAGAGCTGGATCTGAGGAAGTTGGATCTGTTTCAGGGGCTCTCCAAACGTAAATAATTCCAGCCTCTCAGCCTGCCTTGTTCCCTTACAATTTGCTGACCAATGTAACAGGTCCACAGCAGACACCACATCCCTAGAGAAACCAACAGGAGGCTGGAACAACACAGCTAGCCAGGCAGCATCTGGAGAAAAAGGAGCAGTCAACATTTCAGGTGTTACCATTCTTCAGGACTCAGGACCATATCCCCCAGCCCTGCACTTATCCCTGGAACATCTGTACAACAAAGACACCTCTGTCAAACTCCTGCTTGTTGACTACAGCTCCGCCTTCAACATCATTATTCCCTCCGGACTGATCTCAAAACTGCGCGACCTTGGTCTTGGATCTGCCCTCTGCACCTGGACCCTCAGCTTTCTGACCCTGAGGCCGCAACCAGTGAGGATAGGTAACTGTACCTCCTCTACTCAACACTGGAGCCCCACGAGGATGCATCCTCAGCCCCCTACTCTACTCGGCGCACACGTACAAATGTGTCACTAAATTCCGAATGAACGCCATCTTCAAGTTCGCTGTCGACACCACCATAGCAGGTGCCTAACAATGACAAGTCAAAACACAGAAGGGAGATAGAGGGTTTGGTGACGTGGTACATTGAGAACAACATCTCTCTCAGTGTCAACAAAACTAAAGAACTGATCATCGACTTCAGATAGAAAGGAAGAGAACACCCCCCCATCTACATCAACAGAACTGAGGTTGAGAGGGTGGAGAGCATCAAATTCCTCAGAGTGACAATAACTGAAAACCTGGTCATCCCACGTAGATATGACAGTCAAGAAGACACAACAACGCCTCTTCCTCAGGTGGCTCAGGAAATGTGTCTCATCCAAAGTCCCCTCATCAACATCTACAGATGCACTATTGAAAACAAACTGTCCAGGTGCATAACGGGCCTGGTAACTATAGAAAGTGGTGTGCACAACCTAGATCATCACAGAAGCCAACATTCCATCCATGGACTCTACTTACACAGCTCGCTGCCACGGAAATGCTGCCAACATCATCAAAGACCCATCGCTCCCTGATAATGATCTCCTACAACTTCTTCCATCAGGCAGAAGAAACAGAAGCTTGAATACGTTCCCCAGGAGGTTCAGGAACAGTTTCTTCCTGGCCATTATCAGATTGCTGAATGGGGTCTGTAGCCTGAAATAACACTGATCTTGCTAACATTGATCACGCCTAGCGCATGTCCTGTGGAATGTGACCTGTATGCCTCTATCTAAGTTTATTTTATAACCTTTGGTCAGTACATCCTTCCTTACTATGATCTGCCTGTACTGCTCGTAAACAAAGCTTTACACTGTACTCCAGTACACGTGACAATCAATCAATCAATAAAAGTTGAATTAGTGATGGGATACCAGTTGCTGGGGAGTTATTTCAGTTAACCCACATTTTACACTGTTAAGCAGTACATTGTTTAAAAGGATGGAGTTATTTTGAGATCTGCCCTGCACGGCAGTTCAAGTTTGCCAGCCAACCCCCACCGCAGTTTGGCAGAATTGATGTTTTCTGATCTATATCTTGACCACAAACTGATTTTCCTGTAAAGTGAACATATTCCACCATACCTTCATCTCTAAATGACAACTGAAAATCTAACACAAGCAGTAAGTGATGGATCAGATGCAGAATTTGGTTCAATTTTGAACTTACAGCGTACTCAAGATTCCTAACTTGCTGTGTCATCACTCGTGTTACGCCATAAGTGACAATGCTGCTTTTACAACTGACCTCAAGATCCTTGGTGATTGGATGGGTGGGACCATGTGTCACCAGGAGAATCCCATTCGCTTGGCAAATCATAGCATGGCCCGGTTCGATGAGCCCAGCATGCCAGTGTGTCACACCAGCCCTCATGAGAGACATTCCCAGCTGAGCATTGTTGTGATGGTAAAGTTTCCTGTTAACAGATAACAAACTTTACTAAAGGCTAAACAATGCCTAATGATACAAATTTAATCCAGTCCTACTTATGCTGAACAAAGGCCTGCTCTAGGACTGCTCTACTTAGTCAGAGATCAACAGCAGGTTGCTATATGAAATCTGAAAGCATTTGAAAGAGTTTGATAAGAAATTGCATTGTGTTGGACTGAGTGAATCTAAACTGGCAAAGTATAAGATGGATATCAGTTTGTACTGAGATCAAACAGGCAGCCATCAAAGACACTGGGTAGTAGAATCATAGAATGGAATAGTACAGAAGGATGCCATTCAGCCCAGTGTACAGATGGTGTACTCGGTACCGGGTGTCAGGCTGGAAATGATGATGCTCATGGAGTCACTGGTCACTTCCCAAGGGCCTTCTCCAACTTGGCTATGTCCCAGCTCTCCTGAAGAGCTTTTCCATCAGTATCTCTCCCCACAACCTGGAGGACGTCTGTCCTTGAAGTATTTATTTGATTCTGTTTTGAATGTCCCAATTGAATCTGCTTTCACCACACTTTTAGAAAGTTTTGTCCTGATAACAGCAAAGTAGTTTATAAAACATAAATAGATAGTAGGAACTGCAGATGCTGGAGAATCCAAGACAACAAGGTGTAGAACTGGATGAATGCAGCAGGCCAAGCAGCATCAGAGGAGCAGGAGAACTGACACTTCTTCAGAAAGAAGGTTCTAGGCCGGAAACATCAGCTTTCCTGCGCCTATGATGCTGCTTGGCCTGCTGTGTTCATCCGGCTCTACACTTTGTAATCTCAGATTCTCCAGCATCTGTGGTTCCTACTATCTCTGGAACACAAACATTCAGCAAGCTTCTAACAGACCTAATATTCAGGTGGATGGCCGAGGAACAATGGATTCAACTTTACTGACAATGATTATGAGATAAACATTAAGTAGGACGCTGGAGGGAACTGCTGCTCTCCTGCTGTTCTGGGCAATAGAAGCATTTGGTCAGTAAAATCCACCTGAAGGGGGAAATACTATTAGTCTAAAGTATTTTCATAACGACATCACCACTGTCTGTACAGCATTCCCTCTGTGCTAGGCTGGAGTGGAATTGCGTGCAGATACTTCAGGAATGGGATTTGTCCCCACAACATTGAAACTCATAATCAAAAACAGTATCAACAGAGCCATTACTGACAGCAAAATCACAAAGAATTCTCAAGCTCGGGGCTGTTAGCAACTGTGTCGCCATCTTACTGACATCAACCTCCAAGTCTACGTGATCACATTTTTCTAAAAATAATCTGTTCACAAGATATGAAAACCGGGATGATCCCCACTATGGAGAAATTTCTTATGAACAAACATTAAAGAGGTTGGGACTCCAGGCTTTGGAGTTTAGAAGAATGAGAGGTGATCACATTGAAATATATAGGATTCTTCAGGGACAGAAACAGAATTTGCTGGAAAATATCAGTAGGTCTGGGAGCATCTGTGAGGAAAAAAATCAAAGTTAACATTTTGGGTCTTCGGGGGCTTAACAGAGTAAATGCTGAGAAGATGTTTCCCCTCATGGGAGAATCTAGGGCCAACAGTCATTGTCTCTAAATAAAGGAATGCCAATTTAAGACTGAGATAAAGAGGAAATTCTTCTCTCAGGGGATTGTAAGTTTTTGAAACTCTTGCCACAGAGAGCTGTAGGGGCAGAGGCCTTGTGTAGATTTAAGACTGAGATGGATAGATTCTTGACCAGTCAGAGAATCAAAGATTATGGGAGAGGAAAGTGGACATGAGGAATGACAGCTCAGCCATGATCCTATTGAAGGGTGGAGCAGGCTAGAGGGACCTACTCTTGTTCTTATTATTAATAGTTTATGATCACTGACTAGGCCTGAACTTATTGACTAAAGGTGGGTTTAAAAGTCACCTATCATTCAATATTTTGGAATCACACATACACCAGGTAGATATGGCAGATTTCCTTCTTTAAAAAGTAGGCATTGGCAAATTAAAGGGTTTTATGCAATGATAATAGTGACTACATAGTCACCATTAGACTTTTACAACTCCAGATTGTTAACAGCATGAAATTTCTCCATCTGACACGGTGGAATTTAAACCCATATGGTTAAAACTCGGGGTTCAGGATTACTATTCCAGTGACCTCACCATCATAACACTGCCTGCCACTCTGGTTTGTAACATATAATTGTTGGCACTCACTGATATCCCTCCACCATTCTTCTGGCATATCCAGCTGCCTCTTCAAAGTGCTGCAGATAGGAGAGCACCTCGGAGGCAAGGCTAAGAATCTTCAGCTGGTAAAGATTTGTACCAGCCAGAACCGGCTCCTGTTTCTCCAGGCAACTGCGACACAGCTTCACAACCTAAATGTGTGAGGAAGGGAAGCGGAGAAGCATGGAGGAAGATGGAAAGGGGGAAGAAAACACGAGAGAGAGAGAGGAAGCTATCAGTTAATAATGCCCATTCACTCAGGTGTTATTATTTCATCTCAAAGCTTATCCATTTAATTCTACCCTGACTTAGAGCTGGGAGTCAGTAGGTGGATTAGTGGTCAGCCTCTGCTGACACCATTTTGGGAGCTAATAAGACTTAGAAAGTGTGGAAACAGGCCCTTTGACTCAACAAGTCCACACCAACTCTCAGAGCATCCCACGCACAGCCACCCCCCTTAACCCACCTAATTGCACGTCCCTGGACACTACGGCAAATTAGCACAGCCAATCCACGTAACCTGCACAACTTTGGAGGAAACTGGAGCAAACCCACACAGACACAGGGAGATTATGCAAACTCCACACAGACAGCCGCCCGAGGCTGGAATCAAACCCCAGCCCCTGGTGCTGTGAGGCAGCAGTGCTAGCCACATTGTGCAGCCCCAGTGGTGAATCAGAGGTGGGCAGCAGCTACTAGTGGCACTGCCTTCTCACATTTGTTATCCTGCCCTTTGGGCCATTCTTAACGAGTCGTGATGACTTAGCTGGGCAACCCATCGGGCTCACTAAGAACCTCTCTGGGTAAATTAAAGAAGGCTGACTGGGACTTTACGTTGCTAATCCCCCAGACTATTAGCTGCCCAGGATGAAGACCTGAGGAGGAAACTTTTTTCACCCAGAGAGTGATGAGCCTGTGCGATTCTCTGCCATAGAAAGCAGTTGAGACCAAAACATTGAATGCTTTCAAGAGAGAGTTAGATAGAGTTCTTGCGTCCAAAGGGGTCAAAGGGCGCCAAGGGATAATGGGAACAGGGGACTGAGTTGGACGATAAATTAGCAACATGGTGAAAGGCGCAGTCAGCTCAAAGGGCTGAATGGCCTACTCCTGCTCTGGTATTCTATGCTTCTACGGAAGCAGCACATCCAGTGGAACTGTGAGGATAGGGAGAGTGGTATCCATCCAGACAGGCCTGGAGGCCCTTCTTAATTTAAAAACCAAAAGAACTGCGGATGCTGTAGATCAGGAACAAAAACACAAGTTGATGGAAAAGCTCAGCAGGTCTGGCAGCATCTGTGATGAAAAGAAATCAAAGTTAACATTTCGGGTCTGGTTCTGAGGAAGGGTCACCGAACCCGAAAACGTTAACTCTGATTTTTTTCTTCACGGATGTTGCCAGGCCTGCTGAGCTTTTCCAGCAACTTCTGTTTTTGGCTCTTTCTTTATTTATTTATTCATTCACAGAATGAGGATGTTGCTGGCTAGGCAACACTTATTTCCCATCAGACAGTTAAGAGTCAACCACATTGCGTGGGTCTGGAGTCACATGTAGGCCAGGCCAGGTAAGGATGGCAGTTTCCTTCCCTAAAGGACATTAGTGAACCAGATGGGTTTTTCCCAACAGTTGACAATGGATTCATGGTCATCATTAAATTATTAATTCCAGATATGTATTGAATTCAAATTCCACCATCTGCCATGGCAGGATTTGAACCCAGGTCCCCAGAACATTATCTAGGTCTCTGGATTAACAGCCCAGCGATAATACAGCTAGGCCATCGCCTTCCCCTTAATTTCTATCTTCCTAATTTCCTGGACTCAGGAGTCACAGGCTCCTCTGAAGAAGGGATCCCAGTTAGTTTCCCCACACCACTCTATTCCTCAGTCCCACTAAACCACAGCATGGCCTAGCTACAAACCATCTTCCTTGACAAAGTTGACATGGGAGTCCCTCCATCTTGAAGCAGCCTCTCCCTGAACCACCTTCCAGTCAGCCGCTCGTGTCAAATTGTGAGGTCTCTGATTGGACTGCCCCACCCAAGTGGACACCCAGCCTCCAAGGCAACTGAGGGATTTTGGGGTCAGTAACCACATACCCCAATCCCATGACTGATCTGCTCCAATGGCACAGGTTCGGGACACGGAAATAATCCCAATCTTTGATTCCGAGTGGGCAGAGGGAGAGAGGCCAGCAGTGGAAAATCATGTCCTCAATGAAGGTTTGAGGGGCAGCCTGAGTGCAGGTCTGAGTACCAGCTGCACAATCGGGTTCGATATGCGACAAGACATGAGTGCCCACTGGATGTTGGTGCCGTCTGACTGACAAGATGTGGGAAGCTTATCCCCTTCTGTGAAACAGGGATATCCACCCACTGAAGTCTGTTCTAATCTGTCTCTGGAAGCTAGCGGTGTGACAACTGCTTAGTTATGGCATGCTATAGGAAGATATCATTGAAATGGAAAGGATAAAGAAAAGGTTTACAAGAATGTCCCTCTAGGATTGGAGGGTTTCAGCTATAAGGAGATGCTGGATAGGCCGGGACACTTTTTCCCTGAAGTGTAGGAGGCTGAGGGATGGCCTTATAGAAGTTTATAAAATCATGACTGGCAAGGATAGCATGCAGAGTCAAGGTCTTTTTCCCAGGGTAGGGGAGTCCAAAACAAGAGAGCATAGGTTTAAGGTGAGAAAGAAAAAAAAATTAAAAGGGATTTGAGGAGAAACAATTTCACACAGACAGTGATATGTGTATAGATTGAGCTGCCATGAGAAGTGATAGTTTTAGGTACAAATACAACATGTAAAAGGCATCTGGATGGGTACGTGAATAGGAAAGGTTTAGAGGGATAAGGGCCAAATGCAGGCAAATGGGCTAGTACAGTTTAGGAAGCCTGGTTGACAGGTACAAGTTGGACCAAAGGGCCTGTTTACATGATGTATGACACTATGATTCTATGGTATAACATCTCCCATTCCTCCAACTCCCATCCCCAAGCACCAAGCTCTGGTTATATCACATAGAATGCAGATATCTGCAGGGATCCTATGCTCCCACCAAGTGAAGAGTTTTTTTTTCCTCTTCACTCCTGTCGTTGTTCTGCAAAACCAGAGAGTACCGTAGAAAAATTGACCCTACTTCCTTTGATCATAGTGACCCTGTGCAGATGGCAACACACATACCTACATCATAGTTTTGCTTGTATGTTAACATTTATAAGGCAGGTTAGACTGACAGCAAGTTAACAAAGTGTGAAGCTGGATGAACACAGCAGGCCAAGCAGCAGCTTAGGAGCAGGAAAGCTGACGTTTTGGGCCTAGATCCTTCATCAGAAATGGGGGATGGGGAGATGGTTCTGAAATAAATAGGGAGAGTGGGGGAGGCGGACCGAAAATGGATAGAAGAGAAGATAAGTGCTGAGGAGAGCATGGGTGGGGAGGTAGGGAGGGGATAGGTCAGTCCGGGGAGGACAGACAGTCAAGGAGGTGGGATGAGGTTAGTAGGTAGGAAATGGGGGTGTGGCTTGAAGTGGGAGGAGGGGATAGGTGAGAGGGAGAACAGGTTAGGGAGGCGGAGATGAGCTGGGCTGGTTTTGGGATACAGTGGGGGGAGGGGAGATTTTGAAGCTGGTGAAATCCACATTGATACCATTGGGATGCAGGGTTCCCAAGCGGAATATGAGTTGCCGTTCCAGCCACCTTCGGGTGGCATCATTATGGCACTGCAGGAGGCCCAGGATGGGCATGTCGTCTGAGGAATGGGAGGGGGAGTTAAAATGGTTCGCAACTGGGAGGTGCAGTTGTTTATTGCGAACCAAGCGGAGGTGTTCTGCAAAGCGGTCCCCAAGCCTCTGCTTGGTTTCCCCAATGTAGAGGAAGCCACAACAGGTACAGCGAATGCAGTGTACCACATTGGCGGATGTGCAGGTGAACATCTGCCTGATGTGGAAAGTCATCTTGGGGCCTGGGATGGTGGTGATGGAGGAAGTGTGGGGGCAGGTGTAGCACTTCCTGCGGTTGTAGGGAAAAGTGCCGGGTGTGGTGGAGTTGGAGGGGTGTGTGGAGCGGACAAGGGAGTCATGGAGGGAGTGGTCTCTCTGGAAGGCAGACAAGGGTGGGGTTGGAAAAATGTCTTTGGTGGTGGGGTTGGATTGTAGATGGCGGAAGTGTCGGAGGATGATACGTTGTATCCAGAGGTTGGTGGGGTGGTACGTGAGGACTAGGGAGATTCTGTTGTGGCGGTTATTGTGAGGGTGGGGTGTGAGGGATGAGGTGTGAGAAATGCAGGAGACACGGTCGAGGACGTTCTCAACCACTGCAGCGGGGAGGTTGCGGCCCTTGAAGAACGAGGACATCCGGGATGTGCGGGAGTGGAATGCCTCATCTTGGGAGCAGATGCGGCAGAGGTGAAGGAATTGGGAATAGGGGATGGAATTATCTTCAGGAAGGTGGGTGGTAGGAGGTGTATTCTAGGTAGCTGTGGGAATCGGTGGGCTTGAAATTGACATCGGTTTCTGGCTGGTTACCTGAGATGGAGACTGAGAGGTCCAGGAAGGTGAGGGATGTGTTGGAGATGGCCCAGGTGAAATTGAGTTTGGAGTGGAAGGTTTTGGTGAAGTGGATGAACTGTTCGAGCTCCTCTTGGGAGCAAGAGGTGGCGCCGATACAGTTATCAATGTAACGGAGGAAGAGGTGGGGTTTGGGGCCTGTGTAGTTGCGGAAGAGGGGCTGTTCCACGTAACCTACAAAGAGGCAGGCATAGCTTGGGCCCATGCGGGTGCCCATGGCCACCCCCTTTGTCTGTAGGAAGTGGGAGGAATCGAAAAATAAGTTGTTGAGGGTGAGGACAAGTTTGGATAGGCGGATGAGGGTGTCAGTGGAGGGGGACTCGTTGGGTCTGCGAGTTGGGAATCTGAGAGATTGAGTTGGTTTAAACATGGGAATTGCAAATCAGTGCGACCAGTCAAAACAAAAGGCTGCATCTACAATGTGGTAAAATTAAACGGATAATTCCCAATGCAAAGTGAAAGTTGAGAATACATAACAGGGAAAGCTTAACATGAATCTGTGACAAAAATGTAAGAGACAGTAGGGTTGATAGCTAAGTGGAAATTGATGAATGATTCTTTATGTTTAAAATTATAGAATATTAGAATAATTAGGGGCAGCACAGTGGCTCATTCTTTAGCGCTGTTGCCTCGTAGCATCAGAGACCAGGATTTTATTCCACTCTCAGGTGGCTGTCTGTATGGAGTTTGCACATTCCCCTGTGTCTGAGTGGGTTTTATCCAGGTGCTCCAGGCTCCTCCCACTGTCCACAGATGCTGCTTACGATTGGCCATGCTACATTGCGCATAGTGCCCAGGGATGTATGGGCTAGATGGATTGGCCATGGGAAATGTAGGGTTACAGGGGTTCAGTTGGTCTGAGTTGGATGTTCGTTGAATGGACTTGATGGCCTGTTTCCACACTACAGGCATTCTGGATTCCAATTACTTTCAAAATGTTGCAGGTTTTTCACAGTATTGATTAATTAAACAAAACTTATAAAATTGTCTTAGTGTTCGCTTTGCTACAAGATATTACTTTCTTATAGAGTCAGTGAGACTCCGTGGAACTGAGACCTTCCTTAGCCAAAACAATTCAAGGATTGTATGAGAAGCTACTACCGTTCTGCATAGGGCAATGGAAGTTTGATCCGATTTGATTTGATTTGATTTATTTATTGTCATGTGTACCTAACTACAGCAAAAAGCTTTGTTTATGAGCAGTACAGGTAGAACATGGTAATCAAGGACATGCAGATAATCGGGTGAAAAACAAACTTAGAAGCTTACATTGCACAGGGTGTGTGCTGGGCAAATTCAACATTAGCAAGATCAAGCGGTAACAAGATGTAGAGCTGGATGAACACAGCAGGCCAAGCAGCATCACAGGAGCAGGGTCAACATTACTTGAAGTTAGAGAGTCCATTCATCAGTCTAATAACAGTCAGGAAGAAGCTTTTCCTGAACCTGTTGGTGTGTGTGGTCAAGCTTCTGTATCTTCTGCCTGACGTAAGAATTTGTAAGGGAGTATTACTGGGCTGCGATTGGTTTTTGATGATGTTGGCAGCCTTTCTCTGGCAATGAGGGGCGAGATGATGGGAGAGATACGGTTGATGGGAGAGATGTACCAGATTATGAATTTTAAACAAGGTAGACAAGGCAAAGCCAGCAGCTGATAGTGTCAGGACTGGAGACATGGTTCAAAGAATTTGGGTGAAAGATTCAGTGGGAAATGAAAGGAACGACCTTTTCTTTCTCCAATCACCCTGTTCACGGATGCTATTGTACACTTCTGAAGCCAAGCCTCCTGGCTTAGAGATAGCGATGCTACCATTTCTCCACACAAGCCCAAAGAACTATATTTCATGCAATGAGTGACAATTACCATCTTGTAGTTAGGCTTAATTTATAGATTTAACTTCGTATGTTAAGTTTAATTAGCAATATAGCAGCTTCATCAAACTTAGGTAGAGATTAGAAAAGACACTAATGACAGAGGGCATGGCTCCTTCTCTGCTGTACAATTATGCAAAGGTTTCTCCATGTGATGATTGACATGTCAACACATTGGCTTCCACTTTCAGACAGTGTTGCTGCACAGACCTTGGAGGTCTGTACACCAGAGAATAAATTAGAGGAAACTTTGATGGAGGGCCCCAAGCAATCCAGAAAATTTTGGAAATTTGCAGTTTACGTGTTACATAAGTATTGTTTTCGTGGCTTCATTTTGTCAGCAAACTCTGGGCCAAAAGTCAGTAGTCAACATTAGGTCCTGCCTCCTGTGTTTAGGAGCAGCAGTAGGACCCTTTGCTCTTTCAATCTTCTCCACCATTCAGTAAGATTATGACTGACCTACACTATTTCACAGTCCCAAATTTATTGAAAATGCACTTGGACAAATACAAACCCTTGATCTAATTGGGGAAAATTTCTCCTCTATATAAGAATCCAAGCACTGTAAGCGAAGTTAGGCTAAAAGGCTGAGTGCTTAAAAGGAAGTAAATGGGGCGCAGCACTGTCATTGACCAGTTCATCTGTTATTCTACTGTCATTCTATCCGTCATTCTACTGTGAGAGGGGTGATAGCCACAATTACCTCAATTGGCTACACCAGTGAATTTGTGGCCAGCACACCACCAACGAAACGGGGTTCAATCCCTACTACAACTCGGGCAAACGTGGGGACAGCCTCCATGCTACGCTCAACAGTAAAGGCATTACGTAAGACATCACTTGTTGGCCCAAAATAATCAAGGGTGCTACCTGGTGAAGAAAAAGGTGAGTCCTATGTATCCAAATAGAACATTTCATTGTTAAATTCAGAGGATTCAGTGAATGTTGGCCAGTACTTACATTACTCCACAGCCCCTCAGATCGTTCTTTATCAATTTTCTCCAAGGTCATCTTTGAAAACTCGATAACTTCCTTCACTGTTTCATCCGAAGGCTAAAATGTGACAAATAGAGCAGTTATTGGTTTAAGGGGCATGGATTTAACAGAATTATAACAGAATTACAGTATTGATGTATTCAGTTGGGTCTGTTTTCACAATTCCTCTCAGCACTTTCACCAAGAAGGATCGGAATTATAATTGGGAAGATCTGACTGGTGCACATTATGAAGCCCGTCCATTTTTAACTCCTAATGATCGCAACTGACCAGATTGCCTTCACAGATTTGGCAATATTGAATGTGTTGGGTTTGGTGACTGCAAAGCGGGTTGACTTTGGGAAGTGCTGAATTAATAAGTTCTCGTAAATGTTAATGAGTCAGATTTGGGGAGGGATGTTGAAGTGTTTTGTTTGGAATTTTGAACGTGCTGGTTACTATTGTATAAGGCAATGGTTCTGAAAAAGTTAATGTTGAAGTCACATTAGCTCCACCCAATTTGATGATGGTGCACAGTGGAGAATCAGGTCATATTGTATAAGATCCCGATGGAGACAGAAGTCTCACCTCAGGCTCCTGATAGTTTTAATGGATGAACTAGTCAATGACAGCACTGTGCCCCATCTATGAGCTGTACAGCAGAAATTGGCCATGGCTCCTTGGACAGCAGTTTCCAAACACACAACCATTTAGAAGATCAGAGATAATGGGAACTGCAGATGCTGGAGAATCCAAGATAATAAAATGTGAGGCTGGATGAACACAGCAGGCCCAGCAGCATCTCAGGAGCACAAAAACTGACGTTTCGGGCCTAGACCCTTCATCAGAGCTTCCGGAGGGAGGAGGGTAACTTCTTCAGGTTAGGTATCCCTGGAAGAGGCTTTGCAGTGAGGTTAAAATTGTATCAGAGATAATAGGAACTGCAGATGCTGGAGAATCCAAGATAATAAAGTGTGGAACTGGATGAACACAGCAGGCCAAGCAGCATCTCAGGAGCACAAAAACTGACATTTTGGGCCTAGATCCTTCATCAGAGCCTCTGATGAAGGGTCTAGGCCCGAAACGTCAGCTTTTGTGTTCTTACCATTTAGAAGGTCAATGGCAGCAGATCTATGTGAACACTTCTATCTGAAAACTCCCCTCCAAGCCACCTGTTATCCTGACATGTTAATACATCACCTGTCCTTCAGTGTCGCTGAGTCAAAGTCACTGAAAAACCTCTAATCTCTCTTAAGAAAAGATCAAGTGGACTGCAATTGTTCAAGAAGGCAGGTCACCACCAGCTTCTCAAAGGCAACCAGGGATGGGGGAATTAATGCCAATCTTGCCAATGGCACACACCTCCCATCAATGAAAAAAAATGCTTTACCTATTTCCTTCATGCTGTATATGATGCTATCATTGCCACAACACTTGTACCCAATGCTGATGATGGCTAAGTGGTATTAGCACTAGATTAATAATCCAGAGACCCAGATAACATTCTGGGAACTTGGGTTTGAATCCTGCTGTGGCAGATAGTGGAACTTGAATTCAAACTTTTAAAAAAATCTGATATTTATGATGGCCATAAAACCATTGTCATTTGCCAGGACAACATCATCTGATTGACCAATGTCCAAATGCTGTCCTTACCTGGTCTGGCCAATGTGTGACTCCAAAGTGGTTCTTAATGCCCTCTGGGCAATTAGAGATGGGCATTAAATGTTGGCTTAGCCAGTGACACCCACATCCCAAGAATGCCTAATACAAAAAAATCTCTTATTATGTAACAGAAGTTAAGGCTGTTGTTGAGGACGAGCAGTGGTCTGTGCTTTGCTGCTAACAATTAAGCAAGACTATATTAGTTTGTTTTGATAAATTTTCCTTCTGTAAGTTTTCATGTTACAGTGCCCCATTAAAGTTTATTATTTTAAGCGTAGAAAAAGGGATTGATGGCTGCACTATGCCTTAATCATCCAGAAACCATTAAAATAGCTATTAAAAAATGTGAACTCCATTATCTATTACTGTGGTCTTGCGATAAAGACATCATTAACAAAATAAGCACTGATTGCCTGCTGTTGATTGTTGTGAGAACATTGTGGTGAGCCATCTTCTTGAACAACTGCAATATCCCCAATCTCAGATATCAATCAATCCTACTACCTCTGAGCTGCTTCAAACAGAATTACATCCTTTATTAAGTAAAGAGACCGATGCTTCTCATAGTATTCCAGATATGGCCTCAATATCTTGTATAAATACAACAAAACGGGAAGGTCTTACGAGGAAAGGCTGAGGGACTTGAGGCTGTTTTCATTAGAGAGAAGAAGGTTGAGAGCTGACTTAATTGAAACATATAAAATAATCAGAGGGTTAGATAGGGTGGATAGGGAGAGCCTTTTTCCTAGGAGGGTGATGGCGAGCACGAGGGGGCACAGCTTTAAATTGAGGGGTGAAAGATATAGGACAGATGTCAGAGGTAGTTTCTTTACTCAGAGAGTAGTAAGGGAATGGAATGCTTTGCCTGCAACGGTTGTAGATTTGCCAATTTTAGGTACATTTAAGTCGTCATTGGACAAGCATATGGACGTACATGGAATAGTGTAGGTTGGATGGGATTGAGATCGGTATGACAGGTCGGCACAACATTGAGGGCCGAAGGGCCTGGACTGTGCTGTAATGTTCTATGTTCTATGTTCTAAAACATCCCGACTTTTATATTCTATACTCCACGCAAAAAGACGACATTCTACTTGCCTCAGAGATAATGGGAACTGCAGGTGCTAGAGAATCCAAGATAACAAAGTGTGGAGCTCGATGAACACAGCAGGCCAAGCAGCATCTCAGGAGCATACCTTGTTGTACGTGCATACTAACGTTCTAAGAAATAGGAGCAGGAATTGGCCACTTGGCCCCTTGATCCTTTTCCATCATTCTGGAGGATCATGGCTGATCTGACTTTCCTCATGTCCGCTTTCCTGCCCTTTCTACATAGTCCTCGGTTCCCATACTGGTCAAGAATCTACCTGTCTCAGCCTTAAATATACACAAGGACTCTCCCCTCACAGCTCACTGTGAGAAGGAGTTACAAAGACTCACAACCAACTGAGAGAGGAAATTCTTACGCATCTCTGTTTCCATTGGCACACCATTATTCTGAGACTATGCCCCACGGTCCAAGAGTGTCCCATGAGGGGACAACATTCTCTCAGCATTTATCCTGCCAAGCTCCTGAAAAATCCTATATGTTTCAGCGAGGTGATCTCTCATTCTTCTAAACTCCAGTGAGTAGAATCCCAACCTGTTTAACCTTTGAGCATAAGGCAATCCCTTTACATCAGGGATCATCCTATTGAGCCTCTTGTGATCCATGTGCCAGGACACACAGATCCCTCTGCACCTCAGAGCTCTAATTGTCTCAGAGGGTTGTAACTCCTCACCACACTGAGCGGTGGGGGGCAGAGTCCTTAGGCATATCGAAGGCTGAGATAGATTCTCGATCACAAATGCATGCTGATTGTATTTTCTTGCATCCGTGATGGCCACCATACCTGTCTCCCCATTATCACTTCCCATGTACCCCATGCTACAATGTGACTTCTGCTATGGGTCATATAAACCATTCCCAGAAGTTATTTATTAATACTAACATTTCTCGGCTCTACCCAAACTGATTCCACATCTTTATCTCTGGAACTAAAATCATAAGACTATCAAAGCATAAGACATAGGAATGGAAGTAAGGCCATTCGGCCCATCAAGGCCACTCCGCCATTTAAATCATGGCTGATGGGCATTTCAACTCCATTTCCCTGCACTCTCCCCGTAGCCCTTGATTCCTTGTGAGATCAAGAATTTGTTGATCTCTGCCTTGAAGGCATCTAACGCCCCGGCCTCCACTGCACTCCGTGGCAATGAATTCCACAAGCCCACCACTCTCTGGCTGAAAAAATGTCGTCTCATTTCAGTTTTAAATTTAATAAGTTTGTCATTGCCTCTCTCTTGTTTTAATGTCATCTTTAATTGACACAGATAACCCTCTATCTCTTCCAAGCTTCCTATCCTTCCTAAATGTTAGATATCCTTTAAAATTCAGGTTTTAGTCAGCATCATCTTGTAACCAGGCCTTTGCAATAGCAATCAGATTATACATGTTTATTTCCATCTGTGCAGTAAAAATGCTTGTTTCGCTATGAATGCCATGTGCATTCAGATACAGAGCCTTCAGTTCTGTCTTTTTTCCTTTTTCTGTAGCCTCTAGCTTTATCTGCTGGGGGTCTGATATGATTATGCATTCTGTTCCTTCCTGTCACACTCTGATATTGTATCCCTTTTTGCTTCCTTGCTCTCACATCTTGTTTTTTCAATTTATCTCACTAATATCCCTGCATTGCTTACCTTTTTGCCGTCTTCCTCTTTCGCAGCCTGCATCAGGTCATCTTTAATTCCCTTTGTGCAGTGTTCACAGGTGCAGTCAAAGTAATAGTGTTTTTTGAGTTGGCTGCGCCTCTCTGCACTTGGTTTCAGGAAATCCACATACGACACCGTCAGTTCCTCTCCTGCCTTGATTTTCTGGATTGCCCGAAGTTCAATTCTGTTTACAAAAACAGACTTTTTTTTGCAAGGCTTAACTGTAGGAGATATTACAGTCGTGGCCCATGGCCAATTGTCCACTTGTTTCTATGTTGCTGGCTGTTAGCACAAGATTAGAATATGGGCACTTGCATTATTTAATTACCATGCTGCACATTCTAACATCCAGTTTATAATGTTGTTACAAGTGCGAGGTTTGTAAAATCACTATGTTTCGGGACTGCATTGTTATATATGAAAAAGTGAAGGAGATTTGTGACCTGTTCTGATGTCTGCCTAACAACAGACCCAGCTAACACAGCAGTGAAAAATTAAAGGAAGACCTTAGTTGCTTTTCCAGAATGGACAATGTTAGCAGCATCTATGTTAACAAGGTGTGGAGCTGGATGGACACAGCAGGCCAAGCAGCATCTCAGGAGCAGGAAACATCAGCTATCCTGCTCCTATGATACTGCTTGGCCTGCTGTGTCCATCCAGCTCCACACCTTGTTATCTCGGATTCCCCAGCATCTGCAGTTCCCATTACCTCTGCAGCAGCATCTATGTTGACCGTGGTTAGACTACCAGCCATGAAGGTGTTGAGAATATCAGGAGGATGCCAATACTCTTCAAAATATCCATTGACTTTCAAGATGGAATAGAGTGAGTGTCTAATTAGCATTTCTACCTGGACACAAGGAATGACTAATGTGACCATCGAGGTGGGTTTCTGGAGGGAAACAGTTTCTAAGATATCTCTGAAGCTCCTCAAATTAGTGGGCCAAGATGCATGAGGGGGAATGAGTAACCAGGGGTTGGACGTCTCCATGGTTCACTGCCAGGAATGATAGTGAGAGCTCATGTCCAGAGTGAAAAGGCTAAATGCATGATGATTTAAAATGATGCCTGAGCTTTTACCTAGCTTACACTGGAGGGATACTCATGTAATAACTGGGAATGACTATTCTGTGGCTATCAAGCAGGGGAAAAGAAGGAATGGAAGCCAATTCTCGGGAGCTACAAATCACTGTGGTTCGGGAAAGTTGATTCATTATTTATAACACAGAGTGAAGTATACTTGTGAAGTGGCTTTTTCCAGTTGTGCTAAAAGTAAAAGAGGAAATTAAGTTATGTTGTTTAATGAATAAGTTGCCTGTGAAACAGCATTTAGGCAATAACATTGTAGTTTGCAGGTTATAGTAAGACTTAAAGTGAAGGGTATGGATAGGTTTAATGGTAATGGTCTTTTCCCAAGGATTCTGGATTTCAAGACCAGGGAGCACATTTTTAAGGTGAGAGGACAGGCATTTAAAAAAGACATGAGGGTCAACTTTTATACACAGAGGGGGGGTTCACGTGTGGAATGAACTTCCCGAGGAGGTGATGGATGTGGGTACAATTATAATGTTTAAAAGACATTTAGATAGGTGCATGAATAAGAAATGCTTGGAGGGATATGGGCCAGGAGCAGTCAGGTGGGACTAGTTTAGTTTGGGATTATGGTCGGCATGGATTGGTTGGGCCGAAGTGTCCTTTTACATGCTCTATATCACTTTTTCAACTATCAAGTGGAAATTCAAATTTCTTTTTAAAAGTTAGTGGTCTCTAGGGAACACATTTGTTTAAACAACAAGCATAACAATTTAAAAGGTAGGGTTAAATTTTCAACACATTCATACAGCAGTTTGTAGGATTTTTGCATTTGGAAAATTTCAAATGACTGACTGCAGGGTTTGTACAGAAGAGTCTTGATCCACACTCAAATTGAAAGTGCAACTGTCATGCAAATACAAATTTTTGCAAAATGGTACTTCTATACTTTTAACTTTGGTTCCTTTTGAGGTGAGGCACAGTCATGCTCTGCACAACAGGAAGGATCATTTTATTGCATTATCATTTGTTGACAAGTTGGTTCACTCAGCGTTCAATCTGATGGGTCACAGGAAACACTAACTCTGATTTTTCTTCACAGATGCTGCCAGTCCTGCTGAGCCTTTCCAGCAATTTCTGTTTTCATTTCAGATTTATAACATCTGCAGTTTTTTCGGTTTTTATTTAATCTGATCTGTTGCTGGAATATGTGCACTCCCCCTGTAATTAAATACAGGCTATCTATGGGTCATAACAATGATGGAAGAGATCAGTGTCGGGCGCTTACATTTATATAGCCACTTTCACAATACGCATTACATCCAGTGAGGTGCCTCTGATGTCTAATCCTTGATGTTATGTAGGAGATGCAGCAACCAATTTACATACAGTAACATGTCATAAACTGCAGCGAAACGATCATGCATTTTCGATGTTTGACGGGTGAGTGTTCGTCAAATTATCAGTCTCTGGAAAATAGTTCCTTGAAATCTTTTCCACCTGACAAAATGCTAGAGTCAACCTGCACTTCCTGTTCCAGTCTGCAGATGGGGTTTCAGCCACAGCGGAGTCTGGTTTGAATCCACAGTAAAGCCCCTGCGGTGTAGAAACAGGCCATTCAAGTCCACACCACCCCTCTAAAGAACATCCCATCCCAACCTATCCTTGCATTTTCTATGGCTATCCTACACATCCCTAAACACTATGGGAAAATTTAACACGACCAATCCACTTACCCTGCACATTTTTGGACTGAGAGGAAACTGGAGCACCTGGAGGAAACCCACGCAAACACAGGGAGAATGTGCAAACTCCACACAGTCACCCAAGGTGTGGGGTTGAACCTGCGTCCCTGGCACTCTGAGGTAGCAGCACTAACCACTGAGCCACCATGCTACCCCATAGTTGCTCCTGGGACTGTGCTGATTGTAAGCATCTCTGTGTGAAATTAGCTGTGTCCATGTGAACCCCGTTTTTACATGCATACATGCTGGGCATAAAACAGACACATAAATCTGCACTAAACAGGGCAAAGCATATTCAGTAAGGCAGGTGTTCAAGGAAATGAATTTGGCCCATTGCTTTTAATCACTTTACTAGTCAAAACGGTGGTGGAAGCAGATTCAACGATAGATTTCAACAGAGATTAAGTATTTGAAAAGAATGGTGGAAATTTCCATTTTAACATTGTTCAACTTTTCCTTTCATTGATGATTTGGAAAATAATAGCTAATTCATTTTCTTTTAAAAAACTGCTCATAGCAAAAGAGCTAGCGAATGTTAAGTTACTTGCACTGAACCTAGAAATTTTTTATAACTAAAGAATCAATTGAAAGGCTCTACATATTACTTCCATGCAGGCACAAGCAGAGGTGAAAACAAATGAGGGCATTCAGAAAGATTCACTCTGGGAGCTACTTTTGGTTGGTTTTGACCTGCATCAGCGGGGACTTTCATTTCTCTGTCTCCCTTGAATAATTCTTCCTGTGAATTGGCTGATCTGGACTGATTTCATGGATCCTTACAGATCCTTCTCAGATTCTGAGGTGGAACCCAACTTCAATCCTTCGTGCAATGATAGCTATCTATCCCAAACAATGATGTCGAAATGTTGGTGATGGACTGGGATGGACAAAGTCAGAAATTACACCACATCCAAACAATGTTTGCACTAGCTCCAAGCAATGGAGAGTCAGCCTTGATTACCTGCACAGTTCCACTTCCATTGCTTTTAACATTAAGAGAACTTGCATTTGTGATGCAACGTTTGTGCACCATGGCTTGTACCAATACATAACTGAAGACATCTGCGTGCTGACACAAACAGGCCCATGACCAACACACATGTGTGGTTCAGCCTGAAGCCCTGTTCACAAGTTGGCCATTTGTTAGTGATGTAAGGTGGGTGAATGGTGAGATATTATGGCTTTATTCGACAACTTGGATGCAACAATTCATTTATTTCTCCACAGACAAATACAAATCACCACGGGCAAGTCAGTTAGCATTTAGAAGAGAAAGATAGGTTCCTTTTAAACAAAAACAGAAATTGCAGGAAATGCTCATCAGGTCTGCATCCTTGAAGAGAAATCAGAGTTAACGTTTTGGGTCGAGTGAACTTTCCTCAGAACGTGGGATGTTTTGAGGAAGGGTCACTTGACCAGAAATGTTAACGCTGATTTTGCTTCACAGATGCGGCCAGCCCTGCTGAACTCTTCCAGCAATTTCTGTTTTCGTTTCTGATTGACAGCAATTTCTGTTTTTCTTTCTGATTCACAGCATCCACAGTTCCTTCAGTTTTTATTCAGGTTAATTTTAACCCATTGGCTTCCTTCACAATGGAGTTCAATCTGACACAGAAATTAAAAATGCAGAAAATATGTAACAGTCAATATCTGAACGAGAAAGACTGGACTGAAAATGTATTTTAATAGCATTGACGTAGCACTTTCTTGCCTGATATTGTGTTATGACAGATATTTACGGCAGGCAGTACAATCAACCCATTGGATTTGTGCTAGGACAAACTGAAATGAATCACACAACAAAGTGTGAAGCTGGATGAACACAGCAGGCCAAGCAGCATCTCAAGAGCACAAAAGCTGACGTTTCAGGCCTAGACTCCTCTGATGAAGGGTCCAGGCCCAAAACAACAGCTTTTGTGCTCCTAAGATGCTGCTTGGCCTGCTGTGTTCATCCAGCTTCACACTTTGTTATCTTGGATTCTCCAGCATCTGCAGTTCCCATTATCTCTGAATCACACAACACCTCCCTGTCCTATGAAGAAAGATTGGTTCATCTGGGCCTATATTTACTACAAGTTAGAAGGATGAGATGGGATCTGATTCAAATGTGTAAAATTCTGACACGGATGGATAGGCTAGATGCAGGAAGAATGCTTTCCCTGGTTGGGGAATCTAGAACCAAGAGACACAATCTCCAGATACAGGGTCAGCCATTTAGGACTAAGTATGAGGAAAAGTGTCTTCATTCAAAGACTAGTGAATCTGGGAAAGTCCCTACCACAGAAGACTGTGGAGGCCAAAGCAGTGAATATATTCAACAATTAGCTGAATTTTTAGATTTTAGAGGCATCAAGGGGTAGGGTGAGAAAGCGGGAATCTGACATTGAAATAGAGCATCAGCCATGAACGTATTGAATGATAAGAGATATTAGGAACTGCAGATGCTAGAGAATCTGAGATAACAAGGTGTGGACCTGAATGAACACAGCAGGCCAAGCAGCATCTTAGGAGCAGGACGGCTGATGTTTCTGGCCTCGACGATTTTTGGTGAAGGGTCTAGACCCAAAACATCAGCTTTCCTGCTCCTAAGGTGCTGCCTGGTCTCCTGTGTTCATCCAGCTCCACACCTTGTTATCTCGTACTGAATGATAAAAGAGGTTCAAAGTGCTGACTAGACAACTCCTTCTC
This sequence comes from Stegostoma tigrinum, assembly GCF_030684315.1. Lineage (NCBI taxonomy): Eukaryota > Metazoa > Chordata > Chondrichthyes > Orectolobiformes > Stegostomatidae > Stegostoma > Stegostoma tigrinum. Next base: position 176,225,827 of record NC_081354.1, read on the forward strand.
TTAGTTTCTATGTTTCTCCTTCGTAACCGCAATGTCCTCTGTTTGAAATATTTTCTCACCTTCACATACAATCTAACAGTTCCTGCCTCCTTATTCTCTCAAGCAGTTCCAAATGCAAACCAACCAACTCTTCCTATAATCAAGTCACCAGAGGGAATAGACCATACCAATTCACTCAAACAAAATCCTCCATAAATGCTTTCCACCTTTATTAGAGGTCCCCTTAGTCTTCTTTGCTTCCTGTGCCAGGGAGTAATCCATCAAACATTTCATTACTTTTTACTCAGCCCATCGCTATTACCCTTTATACCAAAGGTAATCAGAAATCTATCAATCTCTACCTTAAACATACGCAAAGACTGAGCTGTTGAGGGAATTAAGATTGGCCCAACTTCCACAGCTCTCAATGGGAAACAAACTATTACTTTTTAACTCAGACCTAATTAGCATCCCCCTTGTTTTTAAATTGACCCCTCCCTCCCAGTTTTAGACTGTAAACCAGAGAAAATATCTTACCTGCAGCCAAATTGGGTATCCTTTTGAGTACTTTGGAGGTTTTAGTTAGATCACCTTTCATTCTTCGAAACTCTAAGGAATTCAGGGTCAGTTTTCCTAATCTCTAATCCTTGGACAGTCCCCTCTCATCCAGGGAAGACTGGTTTACCATTGTTACATTCCATCAGTGGCAATAACATCTTTGCTGAGGTAAGAAGATCAAAACTGCACTGAGTACTCAAAGTGTGATCTAATAAAGCTCTGATACAATTGAAGCAAAATGTCATTATTCCTGTACCCAATGTCCACTGGCCACAAAAAGGAGTACTCCACAAGCCTTCCTAATAGCTTACTACAACTACAAGTTAGTCTTCATAGATAGTAGGAACTGCAGATGCTGGAGAATCTGAGAAGACAAGGTGTACAGCTGGATGAACACAGCAGGCCAAGCAGCATCAGAGGGGCAGGAAAGCTGACATTTCGGGCCTAGACCCTTTTTCACCAATCAACTGCTATTCCTACACTCACACCACTACTGATGTACACTACAGGAAGACCTCTCGATTCATATTTTATTTCCTCTCCCATACATCTCTCACTCCGGAGCATTCATTTCTTGCAATAACTATTAATCAAAGCATTTCCCTCTGCACCGAATTCCCAATTTGCTCCAAATTCCCAGTTACTCTGTTTCAGTCTCCCTCTGACAAAGTCTCCTTCACTCGATCCATGAGGCTGACTCTCAGTAAGGAAATAAATGTATTGTGTATCCTTGAAAATGTCTTCCAATCTTCCTATGGCATGATGCAAATCACTCTCTGATTTCTTTTGGAGAGGGCGAATATCTTGTTTAAATGAATAGCATCTTTACAGTTTTGTTTTGCATGATAACAAAGGGCCTATCTTGACTGTAACGCAAACAGGAGCTCTGAGGTAGCTGTGTTGTTCATGGTTTGCAGGGAACGTTGATTGGTGCCCAGAATTGAACACAATAGTCCAGCAGAGCCCTAACCAATATTCTGTAAAGGAAAAGATTTCTTGCTTTTGTACTCTTGCCAATTAAAGTGTCCCATCCCTGAAATCGTCCCTTCGGGTCTGTGCTCAGCGCTCTCTCGAAGCTTAACGCTTTTCGATAATGATTGCACACGCCACCTGCAAGTTCGCCTCAAAACCACTCACCACCCTGACTTGGAAATATGTCACCATTCCTTCAGTAAGCACATTGTGGGTCTACCAACAGAATATGGACTACTGTGGTTCTAGAACAAAGAACAAAGAAACGTACAGCACAGAAACAGGCCCTTCGGCCCTCCAAGCCTGCGCCGATCAAGATCCTCTGTCTAACCTGTCATCTATTTTCTAACGGTCTGTGTCCATTTGCTCCCTGCCCATCCATGTACCTGTCCAAATATATCTTAAAAGACGCTAACGTGTCTGCGTCTACCACCTCCGCTGGCAACGTGTTCCAGGCACTCACCACCCTCTGTGTAAAGAACTTTCCACGCATATCTCCCTTAAACTTTCCTCCTCTCACTTTGAACTCATGGCCCCTAGTAATTGAGTCCCCCACTCTGGGAAAAAGCTTTTTTTCTATCCACCCTGTCTATACCCCTCATGATTTTGTAGACCTCAATCAGGTCCCCCCTCAATCTCCGTCTTTCTAATGAAAATAATCCTAATCTACTCAACCATTCTTCATAGCTAGCGCCCTCCATACCAGGCAACATCCTGGTGAGCCTCCTCTGCGCCCTCTCCAAAGCATCCACATCCTTTTGGTAATGTAACGACGATAGATGACCATCAGCTTCTCAAAGGCAATTGTGGTTGGGTTGCATGCTCAACACGAAGATTTGATGAAGAGTCACCCAGCCTTGAAATGTTAGCTTACTGTCTCTCCAATGATGCTGCCTGAGCTGCTGTGATCTCCAGCCATTTTTGTTACCAACATTGACCTTTTTCTCTACTTGAGATGCTAACTGCCCTGCTGTCCACAGTCACTATTTGTAATTGTCCCATTTTGAATATTGTTGCCATGCCTTTTTCTTTTGGTCTGTACAGATTCATCTTTCTCACATGCTCATACTTTGTTACTTTCTCAGCACAATTTATTGGAAGGGTTAACCTCAGAAGAGGTAGAATCTGTTACATCTCCTAGACAATGAATACTGTGCAGAGTTAATGCCAAACAGGTAAAGGAAAAAAAAACACCGATGTCAATAAAAACACTGAAACCCACCTCATCTGCGTGTGAAACATTGAATTAACTGCAGAGCGACTGGAAAACAAAATAAAAAGCTACATTTCACAACCAAAGCAGAATTAAAGAAGTCACACTCAACAACACTTAATAATCGGCGTTTAACGTACAACCTACTCCAAAACAGGAGGGATTGTAGGACAAAGTTTGACATCCAGCTACATAAAGCAATAGTAGAAGAGGTAACTGTATACATTGTCAAAGAAATAAGAGAGAGAGATGAATGGATTTAGGAAGGGAACTTGAGGTCCCATTGTTATACCAGTAGAATATCTACACATCTGCAGCATTTTATAGAAAGGAAGGAGGCCATGTATATATAAAATATACAGCACCACGATATCCCAAAGTTCATTGAAATAATTTTGACATGTAGTCACTGTTGTAATGTAGGAGAACAACAGATGTTTGTATATAGGAAGCTCCCACAAAGAGTGACCTGCTATTCATTCAGAATGAAGTGCTAGCCAGATGTTTTCTTTTCAGTGATATTGATTGAGGGATAAATGTTAACCACAGTGATAGGAATAATAGCACATGATGTTCTTCTAAATAGTGCATGCATTCTCTTATGTTCAGAGCAGACAGTTAAAACCTTGGTTTAGCATGTCATCTGAATGGAGTAATTCCAGTAGCCTCAAGTGCTCAGCCTGGATTATGTGCTCAACTCTGTCGAGTGGGTCTTGTTCCCCCATTAACCTCACCTCAGAGACAAGAGCGGTACCTGCTGAACTGAGAATCTGGTGGACTCTGAATTTAACAGTTGCTTATAATATATCACACTCTACACCTTTGAAACAGTTGTGTTGAGTAGGGTTATTAAAAGTCATGACAGCAAGCAAGTTAGAGGAAGTTAAGCTATTGATCAGCCATGATTTAACTGAATGTCAGAGATGGCTCAAGGGCAAATCTATGGCCAAGTAGTTGTCCTGTATTGTTTAAAATTCATTAACTGCAAATGTGATAAGGCCACATTAAACTATAATACAGTAACAGCACATATATATCAGTATAATTCACATTACATTTAACTCACCATTACGTTTTCAGATAAATATCATCTTCCCTAAAAATAACAATGATCGTGCAACTATGTTTAACATTTTATTCTAATTATCATTTCTTTTGTACTCACTTGCCATTGTTCAGTATAACTGTGCTGTTTGGCCAGCAATCATGATTTACAAGACAGAGGTTTGGAAATAATCCAACTCCCACCGCTTGCAATCCACGTTGGTCACTGATGGTAAAGCCATTGCAGTTTATCTGGCAAATTAAAAACATAATTTGTTTTCATTGTTAAATCCTGTATATAAAAATGGCATTAAATTCTCTTTCTAAGTTATTGATCACATTTCTTCCTCCTAAGAAGAAATACTTGCATTTATGTAGCATCTGCGTGGGTTTCCTCCGGGTGCTCCAGTTCCCTCTCACAGTTCAAAAATGTGCAGGTTTGGTGAATTGTCCATGCTACATTGTCCATAGTGTTCGGGGATGTAGATTAGATGGGTTATGGGGGATAGATCTGGGTGGGATGCTGTGAGGGTCGATGTGGACTTGTTGGGCCAAAGGGCCCATTTCAGTGCTGTAGGGATTCTGTGATCTGTGATCTATGATCTTTTCATTACCTCAGGGTGTTCCCAAAGTACGTTGCAACCCATTAAGTAGTTTTATAGCACAACTACGATGGAGAAAGAGACAACTAATTTGTGGAAAGCAAGTTCCCATATTGTGTAGAACCATCTTATGTGATTACCATTTTGTGTGATTAGGATATTTATTTTGGCCAAATGCTTATTACAAACTTAATGCAAACATGGAAAATGCTGGAGGAGCTCAGCAGATCTGACAGCGTCTGTAGAGACAGAAACAGAGTTAATGCGTTTGTGTCTGATATGACTCTTCATACCAGGGTCGGAGAAGAATGTAAGTGAAGAACTGCTGGTCAAACTCTAAAACTATAAATTCATTATTGAGTCCTGAGACTGTAATGTGACCAAGTGGAAAATTTGGTGCTGCTCCAAAATGCATTTATTGTAACACCCTAGGGGACCTGAGAAATATTAACATGAGATCAAAGGTGGTTTATTGAAATGGTAAACAACTGGTAGGTTGGGATCATTCCTACAAACAGAGTGGAAGGGTTCTGCAAAATAGTCATCCAGTCTTCATTTGGTCTCATCAATAGAAAGGACACTGTAACGTGAGCAGCAAATACAGGAGACTACATTGAAAGAAGTACAAGTATATTGCTGCTTTGCCAGGCAGCTGTGTTTGTGCGTTTGGACAGTGAGGATGGAGAAGGTAAATGGGCAAGTTTACACCTTATAATTACATGGGAAGGTGCCATGGGGGAGCAAGGACATGTTGGGAGGGTCTTGAAATTGCCCAACCCAGGGTAGGTTTCTCATCTCTGTCACCCTTAGGCTTCCTCCAAGTATTATTGAATATAGAGGAGCACAGAGTCATCAGTCAATGGAGGGACGATATGTGGTAATCAGCAGGAGAGTAAACCGGTTGATGTGGTGTATATGGATTTCAGCAAGGCGTTTGATAAGGTTCCCCACAATAGGCTATTGTACAGAATGCGGAGGAATGGAATTGTGGGAGATATAGCAGTTTGGATCGGAAATTGGCTTGCTGAAAGAAGACAGAAGGTGGTAGTTGATGGGAAATGTTCATCCTGGAGACCAGTTACTAGTGGTGTTGGGTCCACTGCTGTTTGTCATTTTTATAAACGACCTCGATGAGGGCGTAGAAGGATAGGTTAGTAAATTTACAGACGACACTAAGGTCGGTGGAGTTGTGGATAGTGATGAAGGATGCTATAGGTTGCAGAGAGACATAGATAAGCTGCAGAGCTGGGCTGAGAGGTGGCAAATGGAGTTTAATGCAGACAAGTGTGAGGTGATGCACTTTGGTAGGAGTAACCAGAAGGCAAAGTACAAGGCTAATGGTAAGATTCTTAGTAGCATACATGAGCAGAGAGATCTCGGTGTCCATGTACACAGATCCTTCAAAGTTGCCACCCAGGTTGGCAGGGCTGTTAAGAAGGCATGCAGTGTTTCAGCTTTTATTAATAGAGGGATCGAGTTCCGGAACCAAGAGGTTATGGTGAAGCTGTACAAAACTCTGGTGCGGCCGCACTTGGAGCTTTGCGTACAGTTCTGGTCACACCGCATTATAAGAAGGATGTGGAAGCTTTGGAAAGGGTGCAGAGGAGATTTACTAGGATGTTCCCTGGTATGGAGGGAAGGTCTTATGAGGAAAGGCTGAGGGACTTGAGTCTGTTTTCATTAGAGAGAAGAAGGTTGAGAGGTGACTTAATTGAAACACATAAAATAATCAGAGGGTTAGATAGGGTGGATAGGGAGAGCCTTTTTCCTAGGATAGTGACGGCGAGCACGAGGGGGCATAGCTTTAAATTGAGGGGTGAAAGATATAGGACAGATGTCAGAGGTAGTTTCTTTACTCAGAGAGTAGTAAGGGAATGGAACGCTTTGCCTGCAACGGTTGTAGATTTGCCAACTTTAGGTACATTTAAGTCGGCATTGGGCAAGCATATGGACGTACATGGAATAGTGTAGGTTAGATGGGCTTCAGATCGGTATGACAGGTCGGCACAACATCGAGGGCCGAAGGGCCTGTACTGTGCTGTAATGTTCTATGTTCTATGTACTTGCATGGCTTGTTCGGTCATTTCAGGGGACGAGTGAAAGTCAATCACATTGCTGTAGGTCTGGAGTCACAAGTAACCCAGACAAAATAAAGATGTTAGATTACCCTCCCTCAATGATGTTAATGAACCAGATGTGTTTTTACAACGATTTTCTCATGGTCATCATTTCCTTTTGCCCTGATAGGATTCATTTTGATCTCGCACAGTGTGTTTTGTAGTGGAAGCTCCAGGGCTGAGAACAAACTGATTTGTTACAGATCCCTACTGTTGTCAGAGGCTGGTAGAGCCATACAATGAGCACAGAATTTATTTAGCGTCTAAACAAAAACTTCGATTGTCATTGGAAGTGGAGTATCCTGCAGCGGTATGGAGCAGGAGCTGCGAAGTCAGTAACAGGTATGATTTTCTGAAGGGCAGCCCAAATGTAAGGGCAAGTATTTTCAGTGGCAGATCCTGGGCCGTAAAGATCGTCGGGTGAGGCTTTGTCATCAGGGAACGCAATGGCAAGAGTGTAAATCTTTCTGTTTCAGTTCTGGTGGGGTGGTGATCACCAGGGGTGGGGCTCCAGGAGTCACAGGCAAGGAAAGGGGTTGGGGTTGACTTTCGGGAGCTAAACTCTTGCAGTAATTGTGCCAGATTGGGACAAACAGAGATCCCTCAGGAACCATCCCAGCTGGACCTTGTTTCCCCGACCAGCCACTTATTAGGCACTGCAAGAAATTGTGTTGATTGTGACTTGAAGCCCTTAAGTGGCCATTAATTCATCTCTTAAGGCCACCCCCTCCATTACTGACAGGCCAGGAATGTTTCCAAAAGAGCTTCTCACCCAGATCTTTACTGGTGTAGTGGCCAAAATAAGTATCTTTCCAAGATAACCCACTCAATTATTTATCCTTGTTGCACCTCCAGGAAGGGGAAACTCAACGAAATGAGCCAAATACTTTCCCTCTGTGCCATAAATTGTCAATGTTTCTAAAGTACTTGAAGCAATATCTACACACAATGACAAAGTAGTTCACAAAATATCAAGAAACTTTTGCATTATTTCAAACTCATGAATTACATTCCATTTATCTTTCATATCTGAGTAATCGGGGTTTGTAAAATATCATTACTCCATAAAATTGGCATTGCAAACGGTTTGGTTATGACCTCAAGTGTGTAGTAGTTGAAGCTGGAATAATCAACTTTTTTAGATTAGATTCCCTACAGTGTGGATACAGGCCCTTTGGCCCAACAAGTCCGCACTGCCCCTTGGGGCTCCCACCCAGACCTACCCCCCTATAATCCACACACCCCTGAACACTATGGCCAATTTAGCATGGCCAATCTACCTAACCTGCACATCTTTGTACTGTGGGAGGAAACCGGAGCACCCAGAGGAAATCCACGCAGACATGGGGAGGATGTGCAAACTCCACACTGACAGTCGCCCAAGGCTGGAATCGAACCAGGGTCCCTGGCGCTGTGAGGCTGCAGTGCTAACCACAAAGCCACCATGCCGCCTCCAAACTTTGTATGAGGGAATTGGTGAAAGCTTTAAAGGCTGAGGTAGATTGATGCTTGATTGACAAGAGAGTCAAAGGGGAAAGGAGGCAGACAAGGAGATGGAGTTAATGCCTCAATTAGATCAGCCCTTGTCAAATGGCAGAGCAGGCTCATGGTTGTGAATGGTGTAGTCGTGCTCCTGTATATTGGTGTGTGAAGTGGTCTAAAATGCCACCAAAGTTATCGCATACTGTATTTATGTCACATACTCCAGGAAACTGAAGCTGCAGGCCTGTGTAAAATGCACTGAAGCAGAACTGGGATTAGTACCTAAGAAGGGATTCTAACTCAAATTCTTGACAGCCCGTCTCACGTTGGATTTCCATTTCAATCTCCCAAAACAGACACAGTGGTCTCTCTATGTAAGATTTCCTCTTGTTAAATCTGTGCTGTGGGGTAGTCTCACGAGAACCACGTCTCAGTATATTTTCCCAGACCATGAATAGTTCCATCATCACCATTGGGTGGCGCTGAGAGCACATTTGTCCGAAAAAGTGAACAAAGTCATTCAGAAGTGTTCGAATGCAACAGCTGATTCAAAGACAGTGAATTCCATTCAGCTCCTCCTTTATATTAAAAGGTTATTGGTCCAGTACATTATTCCCAATTTCTTTGATAAATTCCTCTTTATGCCTGAAAGCAATTGCTCTGCCTTTGCCTATGTCCCATATCGATTACCCCAGTATATCCTGATCAGAGATAATGGGAACTGCAGATGCTGGAGAATCCAAGATAACAAAGTGTGAAGCTGGATGAACACAGCAGGCCAAGCAGCATCTCAGGAGCACAAAAGCTGACGTTTCGGGCCTAGACCCTTCATCAGAGATGGGGATGGGGAGAGGGTTCTGAAATAAATAGGGATAGAGGGGGAGGCGGACCGAAGATGGATAGAGGAGAAGATAGGTGCAGAGGAGAGTGTGGGTGGGGAAGTAGGGAGGGGATAGGTCAGTCCAGGGAGGACGGACAGGTCAAGGGGGCGGGATGAGGTTGGTAGGTGGGAAATGGAGGTGTGGCTTGAGGTGGGAGGAAGGGATAGGTGAAAGGAAGAACAGGTTAGGGAGGCAGGAAGCGCTGGGCTGGTTTTGGGATGCAGTGGGGGAGGGGGATTTTAGCTACTCATATTCCGCTTTGGAACCCTGCAGCCCAATGGTATCAATGTGGACTTCACAAGCTTCAAAATCTCCCTCTCCCCCACTGCATCCCAAAGCCAGCCCAGCTCGTCCTCTCCCCTCACTGCATCCCAAAACCAGCCCAGCTCCCCCCTCCCCCCAATGCATCACAAAACCAGCCCAGCTCGTCCCTGCCTGCCTAACCTGTCCTTCCTCTCACCTATCCCCTCCTCCCACCTCAAGCCGCACCTCCATTTCCCACCTACTAACCTCATCCCGCCTCCTTGACCTGTCTGTCCTCCCCGGACTGACCTATCCCCTCCCTACCTCCCACCTATACTCTCCTCTCCACCTATCTTCTTTTCTCTCCATCTTCAGTCCCCCTCCCCCTCTCTCCCTATTTATTTCAGAACCCTCACCCCATCCCCCTCTCTGATGAAGAGTCTAGGCCCGAAACGTCAGCTTTTGTGCTCCTGAGATGCTGCTGGGCCTGCTGTGTTCATCCAGCTCCACACTTTGTTACCCTGGTATATCCTGTCTGTTTTATGAGTACCAAGGGCACTTGCAGAGCATCCTAATACTCAGCCTCAGTAAGTCCTAGAAATTACACACCCCCACACCACCACCCTGGATATTCCTATAACCATTCCAACACAAAACAAAGACTGAGCTGTCTGACTGTCAAGCTTTATGATTATTTACTCCAAACATTTTTTGTTCAAAGTAGTGTCTCAATTTAGTCTACTGCATTCGCTGTTCACAATGTGGTCTCCTCTACATTGGGGAAACAAAGTGTAGACCCCTTTGATCCACTCCCTTATCCCTAGGAACTATATCTAACTCCTTGAAATCATTCAATATTTTAGCCTCCGTATTTTGGATTCTGCAGCAGAGATTTCCACAGGCTTACCATTCTCTGGGTGACGTCGTGTTTCCTCATCTTAGTTCTTAGTCCGTAATCTCTGGCTCTGAACTCCCCAGTCATTGGGAACATCCTTCCTACATTTACACTGTCAAGCCATATTAGAATTTTATAGGGTCCTATGAGATCTCCCCAACTCTCTTTAAACTCCAGTGAATACAGTGTCAACTGCTCCAGTCTCTGTTCCTACACCTGTCCTGCCATCTCAGGAATCAGTCACATTAACTTTACCAACTTCTCACAGCTTTATACTCACATGACACTTAGCCCTGAAAGTCACTTTTAGCAGCATCTTAGCTTAGCAGGCTGAGGTCACTGTTTCAACAATAACTTACCACTCCAAATATATGGGCTATGGATTGACTGTCAAAGTGCTGATTGTTTGAGTGCCAATACTTGTGCAAAACTTCAACGTCTGACATGAGCTGTCTCTTCTCTTCCTCACTCAGGTCATCCACATGGTCCTGGAGATCCGCAAGCGATGAGAGGCGGTCCTCAGAAACATTGTCTCCCTCTCTTACCATTCGCCACAAAATACGGGAAGCCAGTCTGAAAGCAACGCCAAAGTATCAAGTTACTTCTAGAGCACAGAGTGCTGAGGGGGGAACTGATTGTGATGGACCCAAGTTCTGAGGGCCGTAAACCAGGTATAGAGAATGGGACTTGCCATCTTCATAGGGCGCACCATTTTGAGTTAAGGGGTTGGAGGTTTAGAGGGGCTTTGAAGAAAGATTTCTACAGCCAGAGGGTTGTGGGTATATGGAACTCATTGCCTGAGAGACCGAACCCTCAAGGCACCTAAGAGCTATTTAGATGAACATTTGAAACACCATTGGATATAAGGCTATGGACCAAGTTTTGGAAAATGTAACTAGAATATTTGGACGTTTGTTTGCCAAAGGGATGAAAGATTATTGGGAATATGAAGGAAAGCAGAGCTGAGGTCAAAATTAAATCAACCATTATCTTATTGAATACTGGAGTAGTCTTGAAGGGCTGAATGGCCCACTCTTGTTCTTTGTTCATATAACGATATGAAGGAGCAGGAGCAAAATGAGCCAAAGGTCCTTTTTCCAGGCTGTCAAAAGCTCTATGACTCCATCGAATGGCGTAGCACAGCAAGTCCACTGAGATCGTGGCAGTGTTTAGAAAGTGGTATTCAAATGTTGCTAGCCTTCTTTCCCTGGCAATGTAGCCCCCAAAACCTTGAAGTATGTGTAACCCGGTGGCTTCAGAGAGTTACTGTTGGATTTGCTTCTACACTGCTTTCAGGCATGGTAATACACATCATTGCAATTTCTTCAACCGCACTTTCCAAATCCAAGATCACTACCACCTAAAAGGGAAAGATAGTAAATACAGGGGAGCATCACTAGCTGTCAGTTCCCCCTGCATGCAATAACCTTAAATTTGTTGGGTTAGACAAAATGAGAGAAAAAAACACCACATTCGAAAAAGTCAATAGGTCAGAAGATGAACTAGCCATTGGATGGTACAAAAACAAAGTTGTTGGAAAAGCTCAGCAGGTCTGTTAGCACTTGTGAAGGAAATATACAGAGCTAACGTTTCGGGTCTGGTGACCCAGAGGAACCAGTTCTGAGGAAGGGTCACCAGACCCAAAACGTTAACTCTGTTTTCTCCTACACAGATGTTGCCAGACCTGCTGAGCTTTTCTAGCAACTTTGTTTTTGTTCCTGATTCACAACATCTGCAGTTCTTTCGGTTTTTAAATAGCAATTGGATGATTCCTGGGATGTCTTAAGAGCTTTCTGCGTTTTCTGAAAGGATATGCGTGTTTACAACTCAGTCAGTGATGGATTAAACTGGTGACACAGAATGTCTGGCTAAAGCTCTGTTTGCAGCAAACATATGGCACTCGCTGTGAACCTGCTGATCAGCTGCTATTGTAACAAAGTGCTGTCGATCACATTCTTCTGCAGAAGTATCATTATGGTTGATTGATTGACTGAAAAACTACAAGGGATTACGAGCAACCTGAACAGGCTGGCCTGAGGTCAAGGTCTATTAAAATCTAGAGATTAGCCTCTTTCAATGAGGAACGAGAAATTGTCAAAACAAGCTGAAGATTGACGAGGCCGTGGAAGGAATCACACTCCTAGGATGTTTGCCAGTGGTAAAACTATACAATTTCTGAAGACTGGACAGGCGACTTTCATTGAAAAGTAGTATAAGAAAGAGGTCTCAGAGCAATAGGTATCTAGCTCAGGAACAGAGGTTGCCTGATTAATGGCTGGAGATTAAGATGGATTGGGTAGATCATCTGTTTTGGTCTGCACCTTAGGCTCCAGGGCTCTGGGCTACATTCAGGAAGATGAGATTAGAAATAGCATCTGGGTGTCTTTGGGTCAGCATGGAGAAGATGGCATGAATTGCTCCCTTCAGTGCTGTATTATTTTTATGGTTCTATGGATTGAAAATCAAATAGATTTATTCACCAACTACTACGCCACCACAAAACAAGTTCTCTAAAACTAGATAAAGAATGGCCTTCAGGGTGAGGGGAAAGATCTGGATAAAGAGGCAAAATACGTCAATGCTTATTTCTCTAAGACTTGAGTTTAATATAAAATTGATTGTTTTTATAAATTTGCTCATTGCCACTGGGAATTTGCAAAGTCAAGTTCCCTTTTTGAAAGTCTCCAATGGAAAAGACCAATTAGTTTTTTGATAGAAATATACAAAAGGATAGGAAAGGATTATGTAGCGCTTTGAGCCTTCCCAATCAAGATAGTGCACCATTAAATAAATCATGGGAGTAGTGTGGCATAGTGGTAAGTCACTGGGCTAATAACGCAGAAGTCTAGGTTAATGCTCCAGTGTTTAGAGTTCAAATCTCATCATGGCAGCTGGGTGAGCTTAATTTCAGTGAAAACTTGTTTCAGTGTTGGTGACAATGAGATTTATCATTGATTGTTGTCTAATAACTTGCTTGGTTCACTCACACTCTTAAGGGAAGGCAATCTGCCATCCTTACCTGGTCTGGTCTACAGTGATTCCAAGCCAATGTTTGACTCTCCATTTGAATAGGCCAGACAAGCTGCTAGGTTCAAGGGCCATTAAGACTGCGCAGAAAATGCTAGCCTTGTAAGTTATGCCCATAAAACATTAACAACAGAGATTTTTTAAAAAACTTGCGAGCTCCTGGGAGAGCAAAATTAAGAAGCAAGTTAAAAAGCTGTGGCCCATTTGAGGAAACGTCTTGGGAAAATTCCTCTCCAACCACCTGGGGCAATCAAGTAAACCCTTGGCTAACTCAAAAGTCTCACTTGATTAAACCATATTCAAGACAATGATAAGAGGAATTTCTTCTCTCATAGGTTAATGAATCAATGGATTTTTGTTCACAGAGGGCTGTTGGGCCTGGATCATTGAATATATTCAAATCTGAGTACGACAGCTTTAACCAGTAAGGGGGTCAAGGCTTCTAAGGAAAAGATGGGAGCTGGAATTGAGGATCCTCAGGTCAGCTGGAGTGAAATAGCAAAGCAGACCCAATGGGCTGAATGGCCTGCTTCTGCTCCTATAATCTAAGGCCCCAGTTTACCCAAAATAAATGGAAAATTCCTACCTTCTAATTGGCTCTGTTTTGAGGGCCTCAGAGTGCAACATTCAGTGACCAGAAAGTGATCATTCTCCATGATTAGTAATACCTTAGGACTTTTAACCTGAGTTATGTAATCAGCATATGCGATCTCCACTGTACCCTTCCTCTGTCCATCTGTAGCATCCCTCCAACTTGCTTCAATTACTTTGTGCTTTCACGAAGCAGATGTAGGTTCTGCAAGGTGGTAGGGAGCAGCGGAGTAGACTCACCTGACAGTCTCATTGGTGGGCTGGCCATAGTTCCTGACGGCAACACATTCATTCTTGTGCTCGGCCCATGCTGCTTTCTGACAGGTCCGGTCACAGTAGTGGGCAAACTTGCACTGTCCACAACGCTGGAGTTTAGCTTGTTTCTTGAAACAGCTGTGGCACACTTCATATATGAGGCTGTCGTGAGGGAGAAAAGAAATTAGAAAGCTTGTCTTTCAGTTTCCACTGCCACAGAAGTTGCACGGCACACTCAACGTAGGTGACTACTTTCGAAGGAGGTGTCGCAAAGCTATTACAAAAAACAAAGGTGCTGGGATTGGTTGCTTTATTGAGAATTGGAGACACTGGATCGGCCTCAGTTCCACGTGTGAAGCTGGATGAACACGGCAGGCCAAGCAGGGTCTCAACCCGAAACGTCAACTTCCCTGCTCCTCTGATGCTGCTTGGCCCGCTGCGTTTATCCAGCTTCACACCGTGTTATCTCAGATTCTCCAGCATCGGCAGTTCCTGCTATCTTAGCCTCAGTTCAAGTTCAGTTTGGGCACAATGCTTTCAGAAGGAGGCCACGAAACTGGGCCTAGTGGTATTGTCATTGGACTATTAATCCAGAGGTGATTAATTCTTCACAAAGTGGACATTTGATTCCGTTTCCTCATGACTCAACAACTTAGATTTATGTAATGCCTCTTGCTGTGAAACTTTCCAAGAAGCTTGGCTGGAGTGTCGATTGACAAGCGAGGCACCGTGATCAATATTTTGGATATCAGTAATATGAAACTCACATTTTTTTTCAAAACTCCTCCATGACGTCAACTCTGTCTACCTCTCAGATAACAAGGGGTGGAGCTGGATGAACACAGCAAGCCAAGCAGCATCTTAGGAGCAGGAGACCTGATGTTTCAGGCCCAGACCCTTCATCAGAAAAGGGGGATGGGGAGAGGATTCTGAAATAAATAGGGAGAGAGGGGGAGGCAGACCGAAGGTGGATAGAGGAGAACATAGGTGGAGAGTAGAGTTTTGGTGGGGAGGTAGGGAGGGGATAGGTTAGTCTGGGGAGGACAGACAGGTCAAGGGGGTGAGATGAGGTTAGTAGGTGGGAAATGGGGGTGCGGCTTGAGGTGGGAGGAGGGGATAGGTGAGAGGAAGAAGAGGTTAGCGAGGCGGGGACGAGCTGGGCTGATTTTGGCATGCGGTAGGGGGCGGAGAGATTTTGAAGCTTGTGAAATCCACATTTTTAACATTGGACTGCAGGGTTCCCAAGCGGAATATGAGTTGCTGTTTCTGCAACCTACAGGTGGCATCATTATGGCACTGCAGGAGGCCCATGATGGACATGTCATCTAAGGAATGGCAGGAAGAGTTGAAGTAGTTCGCAACTGGGAGATGCAGTTGTTTATTGTGAACTGAGCGGAGGTGTTCTGCAAAGCGGTCCCCAAACCTCCGCTTGGTTTCCCTGATGTAGAGGAAGCCACAACGGGTACAGCAGATGCAGTATACCACATTAGCAGATGTGCAGGTGAACATCTGTTTGATGTGGAAAGTCATCTTGGGGCCTGGGATGGGGTGAGGGGGGAGGTGTGGGGGCAAGTGTAGCATTTCCTGCGGTTGCAGGGGAAGTTGCCGGGTGTGGTGGGGTTGCAGGGCAGTGTGGAGCAAACAAGGGAGTCACGGAGAGAGTGGTCTCTCCAGAAAGCAGACAGGGGTGGGGTGGGAAAAATGTCTTTGGTGGTGGGGTCGGATTGTAGATGGCGGAAGTGTCGGAGGATGATGCATTGTATCCGGAAGTTGGTGGGGTGGTATGTGAGGACGAAGGGGGTTCTCTTTGGGTGGTTATTGCGGGGACGGGGTGTGAGGGATGAGTTGTGGGAAAAGCAGGAGACACTGTCGAGGGTGTTCTTGACCACTGCGGGGGGGGGGGGGATGTTGCGATCCTTGAAGAAGAAGATCTGGGATGTACGGGAGTGGAATGCTCATCTGGGGAGCAAATGCGGCAGAGGCGAAGGAATTGGGAATAGGGCATGGCATTTTTGCAGGAAGGTGGGTAGGAGTAGGTGTATTCTATGTAGCTGTGGGAGTCGGTGGGCTTGAAATGGACATCAGCTTCTAGGTGGTTGACAGAGAGGTCCAGAAAGGAGAGAGAGGTATCAGACATGGTCCAGGTGAACTTAAGGTTGGGGTGGAAGGTGTTGGTGAAGTGGATGAACTGTTCGAGCTCCTTGTGAGAGCATGAGGCAGCGCCGATACAGTCATCAAAGTAACGGAGGAAGAGGTGGGGTTCAGGCCAGTGTAGGTACGGAAGGGGGATTGTTCCACGCATTTCCTGCAACTCATCCCTCACACCCCATCCCCGCAATAACAACCAAAAAATAATCCCCCTCATCCTCACATACCATCCCATCAACCTTCGGATCCAACGCATCATCCTCCGACACTTCCGCCATCTACAATCCGACCCCACCACCAAAGACAATTTTCTCTCCCCACCCTTGTCTGCCTTCTGGAGAGACCACTCTCTCCGTGACTCCCTTGTTCGCTCCACACTGCCCTCCAACCCCACCACACCCAGCACCTTCCCCTGCAACCGCAGGAAATGCTACACTTGCCCCCACACCTCCTCCCTCACCCCCATCCCAGGCCCCAAGATGACATTCCACATCAAGCAGATGTTCACCTGCACATCTGCCAATGTGGTATACTGCATCCATTGTACCCGGTGTGGCCTCCTCTACATTGGGGAAACCAAGCGGAGGCTTGGGGACTGCTTTGCAGAACACCTACGCTCAGTTCGCAATAAACAACTGCACCTCCCAGTCGCAAACCATTTTAACTCCCCCTCCCATTCCACAGATGACATGTCTATCCTGGGCCTCCTGCAGTGCCACAATGATGCCACCCGAAGGTTGCAGGAACAGCAACTCATATTCTGCTTGGGAACCCTGCAGCCCAATGGCATCAATGTGGACTTCACAAGCTTCAAAATCTCCCCTTCCCCCACTGCATCACAAAACCAGCCTAGCTCGTCCCCGCCTCCCTAACCTGTTCTTCCTCTCACCTATCCCCTCCTCCCACTTCAAGCTGCACCTCCATTTCCCACCTACTAATCTGATCCTGCCTCCTTGACCTGTCCATCCCCCCAGACTGACCTATACTCTCCTCTCCACCTATCTTCTCCTCTATCCATCTTCGGTCCGCCTCTCCCTCTCTCCCTATTTATTTCAGAACCCTCTCCCCTTCACCATCTCTGATGAAGGGTCTAGGCCCGAAACATCAGCTTTTGTGCTCCTGAGATGCTGCTTGGCCTGCTGTGTTCATCCAGCTCCACACTTTGTTATCGAAGATTCTGTTCTCCTTCATTAACAGTTTTCATTATTGCACCATTGTTAGCCATGCTCTTAGTCCCAAACTCTGGAATTCCCTCTATAACCCTCTCTCTTGTAACAAAATTGCAAGGCGAGTGATTAAAATCCTACTGTTAATTCTTCTTCAGTTTTGTGGGTAAAATTTGTATTTTTATTATTGAGCTGTAAGATGCCCCTAACTCATTAATCAAACTTTTCACCAGCTTTCCTTTACTTCCCAAAGCACCTCGGGGTCTAGTTTTTCTATTGACATGCGTCGAAAGCTTCTTGGAAATTTTCACAACAAGAATTGTCATAAAAATCTAAGTTGTTGTTGTTTGCACCCAAGGGATATTGGACTACAGGGAAACCTCATCAAAGGTCCACAATACTGAATGAATATCCTGGTAAAACCTCCAGTAAGCATCCTTCAGTTATCATTGCACATTCCTGTTCTAAAAATGAACATCAACTTGTCTTCCAGCCTTTCTCCATATGTACCAACAAAACAGACCCTATTCAGTCAGCAGGCACAGGTGCACGGCTAGCGTGAAATTTTCTTAGTTGACACTAGCTGATGCATGAATTCCAGAAAGGGGTAGATAACAAAAGCTGTGTAAAGGATCATCTTATTGCTTAAATCATCAATCTGGCCCCCTGTCTTCAGTTCCAAGCATTTGCCCTGGACTGATGACAGATTAATCTGCACATGGACCATGTGATTCACCACTGCCTCCTGCTGACTGAGACTTCTCCATATGGAAACAATGCGGGAAACGAAATGGTCTCCAAGTTCCTGAGTAATTCAGGAAGATATATTTATAAATTTGCTGACAACACAAAGCTGGGTGGAAAAATGCGCTGTAACAAAGGCATAAGAGGGGCTGCAAAATTATACAGATAGATTAAATGAGCGGTGAAGGTTTGGAAAGTAATGCATAATTTGAGAGAATGTGAAATCGTCAGTTTGACAGGAAGAATAAAAAGAAAGTGTATCATTTAAATGGTGAGAAATTGCAGAGCTTTGAGACACAAATAGCTCCGGGTGTCCTCGTGCATGAATTGCAAAAAAGGTGAGTACGCAGACACAGAAAGTAATCAGATAAGCCAATAGAATGTTATCATTTCTTTTGAGGGGAATTGAATACAAAAGTAGGGAGGTTAGCCTTCAATTATAGAGGGCACTGGGTGAGACTACATCCGGAGTAGTGTGTATTGTACTAGTTACCTTCTTTCAGGTAGGATGTTGAAAGCAATTCAAAGCGGGTTTATTAGACTCCTCTACTCCCATTGTTTGCAAGCCTGCTTTCAGCTGTTTAAACATTCTGTTCCAATGGTCCCCAGTGGTATTAGCACCAGACTGTTAACCCAAGAACCCACTAATGGTCTCCGATCCTAGGTTCAAATCCCACCATGACTGTGAAAGTATTGCTGATTCTCAGGAGAAAAAAATCTCATCTGGTTCACTTCTTTAGGGAAGGAAACTGCATTCCTCACTTACTGTATCTGCGTACTAACCTTTTATTGTGTTCAGTTCTGGTCACCACATTACAGGAAGGATGTGGAGGCTTTGGAGAAGATGTAGAAGAGTTTTACCAGGACGCTGCCTGGATTAGAGGGCATGAACTATAAGGAGAGGCTGGAAAAACTGGGATAACAAAGTGTAGAGCTGGATGAACTCAGCAGGCCAAGCAGCATCTTAGGAGCACAAAAGCTGACGTTTCGGGCCTCGACACAAAATTTTCTGATGAGGGTTCTAGGCCTGAAATGTCTGCTTTTCTGCTCCTGAGATGCTGCTTGGCCTGCTGTGTTCATCCAGCTCCAGACTTTGTTATCTCGGATTCTCCAGTATCTGCAGTTCCTTTTATCTCTGGAAAAACTGGGGTTGTTTTCTCTGGAGTGGCTGAGGGAGACTTGGTAGAAGTCTATAAAATTAGGAGATTCACAGATAGGGTTCATGGTCAGAAGCTTTATCCCAACATTGAAATGTCTAAACTAGGGGCCATGCCTTTAAAGTGAGAGGGGTAAGTTCAAAGGCAATGTGAGGGGGCAGGACTTTTACTCAGAGTGGTAGGAGTCTGAAACATGCTGTGAGGGGTGGGTGGTGGAGGCAGATATGATAGGAGTGTTCAAGGGACTTTTAGATAAGCACATGAATACGCAAGGACTGGTGGTTCAGTGTTAGCCCTGCTGCCTCACAGCGCTCGGCACCTGGGCTTAATTCCTGCCATGAGTGACAGTGTCGAGTTTGTGCATTCTCTCTGTGTCAGTGTTGGTCCCCTCCCACAGTCCAAAGATGTACCGGGTAAGTGGATTGCCCATAGTGTCTGGAGATGGATAGGTTAGGTGGATTAGTATAGGAACTGCAGGAATAGGATAGGGCAGGGTAGGAGTGTGAGTATGTGTGAGATGCTTGTCAGAGTCAGTGTGGACTTGTTGGGCTGAATGGCCTGTTTCCCCAACATAGGAAATCCATGATTCTGTTTTATGAAACTTGATTGCCCCCTGGGCAACTAGGGATGGCTAATAAATACAAGTCTAGCCAGCAACTCCCATATCCCAGATTTAAACAAAAAATGCCTCTGTAAACGTCTCTGTCACTCATCATTTAATATTCTCTTTAAAATTCATCTATCTGATCCACCTTTCCTGCAAGCTCCTTTTTTCGCTTAGTGCACATTACATTATTCAGATCTCAGAAAAGCACTATACAATTAAAAAATATTAAATAAGAATCAATTTATCTGAGTGGAAAAGGTCAATGTAGATCTATGAGGAGGACATCATGTTTGTCAACGTTGATAGATTATTATTAGATGGATAGATATTGGGGAATCAGTGGGTGTGTATTATTTGAATTTTTAGAAAATTTTGGATAAACCAAGTTAATGTGCATGCCATTGGGGACAGCTTATGGGCATGGAATGAGGATTGGTTGACATGTAGAAAGTAGAAGGCAAGAAACATTGTCAAGTTAGCAGACTGTGACCGTAAGGTACTCAAAAGATCAATACTTGGGCCCCAGCTGTTATCAATCTATATCAATAATTTTGACATGGGGACCAAATGTAATATTTCTGAGTTTGCAAACAATTCAAAACTTGTTCGAAATACGATTTGTGAGGAGTGTGCGAAGAGTCTTCAATGGGATTGAGACAGCCTGAGCAAATAAGCAAGATGGAATATTAAATTGCCCATTTTGGAAAGAGGAACAGGGTATTTCATTAATGATGGAAGACTGTAAAATGTTGATATCCAAGGGACCTAGGTGTATTTGTTCGTGAGTCACTGAAAACTAGAAGCAGATGCAGCAAGCAATTTAAAACAGGAAAGTTTCAGTATGGGATCAAGAAGTCTTGTTTCAGTTCCAAAGAGCACTGATTGGATTGCATCTAGCATATTGTGTGCAGCTCTGGTTCCTTGATCATAAGATCATTAGATGTTGGAGCAGTTAGCCAATCAGTCCTATAAGTCTGCTCCACCATCCCATAAAATCATGGCTTATCTGATAACACTCAACTCCGCTTTTCTGCCTTCTCCCTATTACCCATAATCTCCTTCCCAATTAAGAATCTGTCTATCTCAGCCACGAATATACTTAACAATACAGCCTCTACATCACCTTGTGGTAAAGAATTCTGCAGATTCACTACCTACTGAGAGATTAGATTTCTGGTTTAAATGAGTGACCCTTTAGTCTGAGGCTCTATGCTGGTTCTAGAACTCTTCCCACAAGGAGAAGAAATCTCTCTCCCTGCTGAGGCCCCTAAGAATGCATGTCTTACAGCAACTACTCACATTTCTACAAAAAGGAGAGAAAATTACAATACCTAGAATTAAGATTTGAAATATTGAGAGATTACACATCACTGTGTTGTTTCAATCAGCTATCCTCTCATTCTCCTAAACTCTAACTAGTGCAGGCCCAATCTAATTCATCCCCTTTTCATGGAAAAAATCCCACCATACCCAGAAACAACCTGGCGAACCTTCTCCGCACTGCTTCCAATGCTAATATATTTCTTCTTAGCTAAGGAGACTATGCTGTTCACAATATTCTAGCTAAGGTCTGACTTTGCTACAGGCAAGATGTTGTGAAACTTGAAAGGACGCAGAAAAGATTCACAAGAATGTTTGGGTTGGTGGGTTTGAGCGATAGGGAAAGGCTGAATCAGCTGGGGCTATTTTCCTTGGAGTGTCAGAAGCAGAGGGATGACCTTTTAGAGGTTTATAAAATCATGAGGGGCATGGATAATGTGAAGAGCTAAGGGTAGGGGAGCCAAAAACTAGAGGGCATAGGTTTAAGGTGAGAGGAGAGAGATACAAAAGGGTCGTATGAAGCAACTTTTTCACGCAGACGGTGGTGCGTACATGGAACAAGCTGCCAGAGGGACTGGTGGAGATGGGTACAATTACAACATTTAAAAGGCATCTATATTTGGACAGGTACATGGATGGGCAGGGAGCAAATGGACACAGACCGTTAGAAAATAGATGACAGGTTAGACAGAGGATCTTGATCGGCGCAGGCTTGAAGGGCCGAAGGGCCTGTTTCTGTGCTGTAATTTTCTTTGTTCTTTGTTCTTTGAATGGGTGCATGACTAGGAAGGGTTTAGAGGGATAGGGACCAAATGCTGGCAATTGGGACTGGATTAATTTAGGATATCTGCTTGGCATGGATGAGTTGGACTGAGGATATTTTTGCATGCTGTACATCTCTATCTCTCTATGATTTTAGTGCCTGGCATACCTTTAGGAAGATTTCCTCATTTTTATATCCCAGAAAAGATGGCCAAAGGAAGAATATACTGGCCATAGTGGGAGTGCAGCGGATATTCTCCAGACTGATTGATTGGGTGGTGGGTCTGTCTCACAAGCAGTAATTGAGGAGAATGGGGGTTTTCTGGAGTTTCAAAGAACGAGAGGCAATCAAATAGAAATTTATCACATTCTTAATGGGGGAGATAGAGTAAATGTTGAGTGTCCTAGCTGTGCGATCTAGAACGAGGAGACACAGCTTTGGAATAAAAGACAATCTATTTAGGACTGAGATGGGGAGAAACATCTTCACTCAGGACGTGGTGAATCTTTGAAATTTTCTATTCCAAGGTGCTTTGGAAGCTCAGTAATTAAGTAAAATCATGACAAATACGATTAGTTTCTAGTTGCTAATGATGCCAAGGGAAGTGGTGTGCGGAAATAGTATTGAGGTAGATGGTGAGTCGTAATGTAGAACAGCTTGAAAGCTGAATAGCCTGTTCCTGTTCTATGTTCCAAAGGCGTTACAACATGTGAAAGCTGTAGCATAAGAGGTGTCGTCATACTCTCGCATACTGGCTAGTTAAGCATGCAGTCAGTCAATAAGACAAACGAAAATGAATAGCTGGAGGAACTCTGCACATCTGGCTGCATCTGTGGAGAGAGAAACAGAGGCAACATTTCATATCCTGTGAACCTTAAGGGGGCTGAGTTTCTCCAACGATTTCTTTTTATTTATTTCAAATCTCCAGCATCCACAATTCTTTGTTTAAGTCAGTTTGCCAGTCAACCAGCAAGCTAGGTACATAATGCAGCTGTATCACATTTATGCATAGAACTTAAACTAAAGGTAAGTCTGAAATATCATACTCATGTACAGGGTAGGTTGTCATTAAATTTACAGAAATCTGTCAGAATAACACCCTAAGCTTCTGTAGTATGTTAATGTGTTAACACACAGAAAGCCACAAGAATTCTTGTCTGGTCATATTTCTTTAAGAAACCTGAGACATTTTTTAAGTTAAATAGTATACAATGAGAAGTTATTACTGCTGTGATCATGTATAATGGTTGGGATGGGACATTTGATCCATCTCTCCACACAAACACATTGTTCTGATCATGTTCAACCAGTTTGTTCCCAACCCTTAAGTCCACTTGAAGTGTAAATTACACAAATTAAGATTTCAGTGAATAAAATTGAAAAATACTATGTGCAAGCTGTTTTGGAGCTGCATGTTTGAAGTAACCTCCCCATAAATTATTAGTGTTTCTTATGCCAGTCCCTTAGCAGCTGATGGTGGAATGTTTTTGCATCTCCACTGTTGTGTATCCCAACAGGTGGCAAGCATTGTGAAACACTAGTTACTATTACTAATCCCTTGGTATGTTAGATATATAATTATAGAGAGACAGACTTGGATTTACCAGTCTTATAAATACTGTAGCCACAGGAGAAGGTCAGAAACTAGAGTATAGAAATCGGACATTTGGCCCATCAAGTCTGCACAGTCCCTCTAAAGAGCATCCCACCCAGACCCCTAACCCGTAACCACACATTACCATGGCTAATCCACTTAACCTGCACATCTTTGGACTGTGGGAGGGAAATGGAGCACCCAGCAGTAACCCGTACAGACACAGGGAGAACATGTAAACTCCACATAGACAGTGATCCACAGCTGGAGTTAAACTTGGGTCTCTGTGCTAGCCCCTGCGCCACCCATAGCCTCCAAAGACTGCCCACCATCTACAAGATACATGTTGGGGTGTGATGGAATGCTCTTCACTGATCCAGTTAATTAATGCACTGTGCGTCATGGTAAACATTTACTCCCTCCACCACTGAGGCATGCTGGTTGCAGTGTGTACCAGCTACAAAGTGAGAAAGAACAAAGAAGTGGTAGATGGAATATAATGTGGGAAAGTATGAGGTTGTGAGCCTTAGTAGGATGATTAAAGGTGCAGACTAGTTTCTACTTGGGGCAAGGCTTCAGAAATTTGAGGCACAAGGGGACTTGGGAGTCCTAGTTCAGATTCTCTTTAGAATAACAGGCAAGTTCGGTTGGCAGTGAGGAAAGCACGCGTAATGTTACCATTCATTTCAAAAGAAATAGAATACAAGAGCCAGGATGTACTGACAAGGCTAAGTAAGGCTCTGGTCAGATTGCATTATGAACTGAATTGAATTGAATTGAATTAGCTTTTTTTATTTATTCATTTTGCGGGATGTAGGCATCACTGGCTGGTCAGCGTTTCTTGCCCATCCCTGGATGCCCTTGAGAAGGTGGTGGTGAGCTGCCTTCTTGAACCACTGCAGTCCACCTGTTGCAGGTTGACCCACAATGGTATCAGGCAGTCAATTCCAGGACTTTGACCCAGCAACAGTGAAGGAACGGTGATACATTTACAATTTAGAATGGTGAGTGGTTTGGTGGCGAAATTGGAAGTGATGGTGTTCCCATATATCTGCTGCCCTTGTCCTTCTGGATGGAAGTGGTCATGGGTTTGGAAGGTGTTGCCTGAAGATCTTGGGTGAATTTCTGCAGTGCATTTTGTAGATGGTACACACTGCCGCTACTGAGTGTCGGTGGTGGAGGGAGTGGATGTTTGTGGATGTTGTGCCAATCAAGTGGGCTGCTTTGTCCTGGATGGTGTCAAGCTTCTTGAGTGTTGTTGGGGCCACACTCATCCAGGAAAGTGGAGAGTTTTCCATAACTTGTGTCTTGTAGATGGTGAAAAGGCTTTGAGGAGTCAGGAGATGAGTTATTCACTGCATTATTCCTGGCCACTCACCTGCTCTTGTAGCCACTGTGTTCCAGCCAGACCTGCTGAGATCCACAGGCAATTTCTGTTTTTGTTACAGATATCCAGCATCTGCAGTTCTTTGTTTCATTTCATCAGCTGGGAGCATGGTGGGTCTCCTGAGACCCACTGATGGAGCTTCCTTTGTGATTTAGAAGTTCCAGGAAAATATCTGTGCTGCGAATAACACAGTGCAGATCCACCTCAGTTCCAGGGCATTGCTGCAGGATCTTCTTAGGATAGCGTCCTGGGTCCAACCATCTCAGCTGCTTCATCAATGACCTTCCCTCTATCATGAGGTCAGAAGTGGGGATATTGACCAATGATTACACAATGTTCAGCACCATTCACGGCTCCTCAGATATTGAAGCAGCCTATTTCAGGGCTGGAATTTTTCAAGGATGTAGATAGTAGAGTTGTTAAGGGAGAACCAGTGAATATAGTTTACTTGCACTTTTAGAAGACTTTCAACAAAGCTCCACATAAGAGATTAGCATGTAAAATTCAAGTGCATGGAACTCGGGGTAGGTGCACTGACACAGCTAGAGAATTGGTTGACAGACAGGAAACAGAGAATAGGAATAAATGGGTCAATTCTTCAAGTGTAGGCAGTGACTAGGGGATACTGCAGGGATCAGCGTTGGAACCCCAGCCATTCTCAAGATATATTAATGATGAAAATGAGGAACCAAGAATATATAATCACAAATCTTCCAGATGACACAAAGTTAAGTGGGACAGTGAATTGTGAGGAGGATGCAGAGATGGCTTCAGTGTGATTTCTTTTATTCATTTTCAGGATGTGGCCGTCATTGAATGGGCCAGCATTTACTACCTAGAGGGCAGCTGAACCTCAACCACATTGCTGTGGGTCTGAAGTCACATAGAGGCCAGACCAGGTAAGGATGGCAAATTTCCTTCACTGAAGCACATTAGTGAGGCAAGCCAGAATTCTGTTGGAGCTGTAGCCATCCAGGCGAGCGAGGAATATTCCTGACTCGTGTATTGTAGATGGTGGACAGGCTTGGAGAGTCAGGGGGTGAGTTTCATCCCATTGTCTTTGATTCCTTTAACCCTAAGAACTATATCTAACTCGTTATTGAAGCATTCACTGCTTCAGCCTCAATCACTCTCTGCAGCAGAGAATTGCAAAAGTTCACCACTCTCTGGGTAGTTTCCTTCCCTAAAGGGCATTAATGAGCCAGGTAGGTTATTCCAACAATCGACAATGGATTCATGGCCATCATTAGATTCCTAATTCCAGATATTTTTTAATTGAACTCAAATTCCACCATCTACCGTAGCAGGATTCGAACCCATGACTCCAGAAAATTTTCTGGGTCTCTGGATTAATTGTTCAGCGATAATGCCACTTGGCCATTACTTCCTCAGTACCAGAATATTGGAGAAGGCCAGTTAGGTTTGAGATGGGGAGAAATTTCTTTACCCAGAGAGTGGTGAACTTTTGCAATTCTCTGCTGCAGAGAGTGATTGAGGCTGAAGCAGTGAATGCTTCAATAACGAGTTAGATATAGTTCTTAGGGTTAAAGGAATCAAAGACAATGGGATGAAACTCACCCCCTGACTCTCCAAGCCTGTCCACCATCTACAATACACGAGTCAGGAATATTCCTCGCTTGCCTGGATGGCTACAGCTCCAACAACAGTAAAGTTTCTTGACACCATCCAGGATAAAGCCTGCTTGATTGTCAATATATCCAAAACATTAACTCCCTCCACCACTGATGCTCAGTAGCAGCAGTCTATACTATCTACAAGACACACCGCCAGAAATTCACCATTAGGTAAAAACCTATCAAACCCATAACCATTGTTACGTAGAAGGACAAGGGCAGTAGATACATGGGAACACCTCACTGCAAGTTCCCTTCAATTAAGTTGAAAGAAAATGTCTCTAAGGCGGTCAAAGTTACTGTTAACACCAAAGACTGGAATCCAGCGAAGGAGGACAAAAAAGACAATAAAAACAGAGGGCAACTCATGAGAAATATAAAAGCTGACATTAAGAGCTTCTTTAAATACATAAAAAGGAAGTGAGAGATCAAAGTCAACGTAGGTCCCTTAGGAAAAGAATCGGGGGAACAACCCAGTTTTGGGCACAAAGGAGTGGAAGAGTTGTTAAACAGATATTTTACATTTGTCTTTACAATGGAAGGTACTTTGAACATCCCATTAATATCGAAGAATACAAGGGAGGAATGAAGTACCATCACCACCAGCAAAGAAGTCGCATTAGACAAATTAATGGAGTTAAAGGCGAATAAGTCCCCTGGCCTTGATGGCTTACATCCAAGGATCCTAAAAAGAGATAGCTACAGAGACAGCAGATGCATTGGTTGTAATTTTCCAAAAAACCACTGGATTCTGAAGAAGTGCTAAAGGATTCTAAAAATGCTAAAGTGGCAGTTCTGAAGAGTTCTGAAGAAGGGTCGCTAGACCTGAAACATTGACTCTACTTCTTCTCCACTGATGCTACCAGAGCTACTGAGTTTTTCCAGCAATTTTTGTTTGTGTTGCTAAAGTGACATCCCTATTGAAAAGCGCAGGGAGGCAAAAAGCGAGTAACTATAGGTTAATTAGCCCCACATCTACTGCTGGAAAAGTATTGGAATCAATTATTAATGAAGTAATTGCATGACATTTGGAAGATCATAATCTAATCAAGTAGAGTCAGCACAGATTCATGAAAGGGAAATCATGTCTGACTAATTTATAGGAGTTTTTCAAGGAAGTCGCAATTGGAATGGATAGAGGGGAACCAGTCATTGTTTTGCATTTAGACTTCCTGAAGGCGCTCTACAAGGTACAACACAAAAGATTAAGCCAAAAGATAATAGGCCACAGTGTTGGCATGGATCGAGAATTGGCTAATGGGCAGGAAACAGCAAGTGGGGATAAAGGGTTCTTTTCCAGTTGGGCAACATGTGCCCTGTGGAGCTCCACGGGGATCAGTACTGGGACCACAAATGTTTACAATATATATTAATGACTTGGACAGAGAAAGTGAATGTACTACAGCCAGGCAACACAAAAATAGGTGGAAAGGCAGGTTTTAAGAGGGACATAGATTAAACAAGTTGGCAAAATGTTGGTAAATTGAACTCAATGTGTGAAAATACAAATTTGTTCATTTGGAAGGCAGAACAATACAGCAGAGTATTATTTAGAATCATAGAATCCCAACAGTGCAGAAAGAGGCCATTTAGCACATCAAGACTGCACTGACCCTCTGAAGAGTATCCCACCTAGACTGTGTCCCTGACCCTATTCCTGTAAGCCCACATGTATACATTTCCCATGGCCAATCCACCTTGCTTACACATCCCTTGAACATATGGACAAGTTAGCATGGCCAGTCCACCTAATCTGCATATTGTTGGTACGTGGGAGGAAACCAGAGAACTTGGTAGAAATCCCACAGACACAGGGAGAACAAGAGTAAACTCTACACAGACAATCAGCTGAGACTGAAATTGAACCCAGGTCCCTGGCACTGTAAGGCAACAATACTAACCACTGAACCATTGTGCTACCCTTCAATTGAGCCACCTCTCAGTGAACTCATGAGTGAACCTTCCTACTTCTGACCCCACCACAGACGGAAGGTCACCATCCGGAGGAGTCTGGAGGCTTCCAAGAACTCCACCACTAAAACCTGCCTCCTACATGTCAGATAGGACTCAGGTTGAACTCAAGTATAGCCATGAATGACAATGCCTCTCGTGCTGACACAAAACACTTTTCATGCTTTGTTGGAAATGGTCTGATGACAAATCTTGGATGTGGATATGATGCAAAAGAACAGGCAGTTAAAATAATTTAAGGCTGAGATTCTTCTCTCACGGCATTGTGAGAACTCCTTATTACAGAGCGCAGTGGGCCAGAGTCCTTGCGTATATTTAAACCTGAAATTCCAGATCAGTTGGGGAACTGAGGATTGTGGTAAAAAGACAGGAGGGAGAAAAGATCATGAGGAATGTCAGATCAACCATGACCCTATTGAATAGTGGCGCAGTATTGAGGGGCTGAATGGCCTACTCCTTTTCCTATTTTTTATGGTCTTAAGCCACTCACCATCCTGACTTGGAAATATATCACTGTTCCTTCACTGCCACCCGGTCAAAATCCTAGAATGCCCACCCTAAGGGCATTGTGAGTCACCCTACAGCATTTGCTCCACGGGGATTCAAGAAGGCAGCTCACCAACTTCTCGAGGGCAACTAGGGATGTGCGATAAATGCTGGCGCAGCCAGCGATGCCCAGGTCCCTGAGTGAATAAAAAGGGAGCGGCTGAGGATCAACCTCAGGGTGAACTTGAGAGCAGTTGGTGTTAGTACAGGGTGTAGCAGAGGCTGAAAGTTTAAGGTTTGCCGAAACAAGGGTTGGTTGCCCGCAACCAAAGAGATCTCAAGAGGAGAATGAATGGATAACATCCGAACAGGTAGCTTAGCAGTCACCCAAACATTCCCAAACCTTCCTTCTCTGCTCAATCCTCACAATTATACAAGAGGAGAGACCCCCCTCAGGCCTGATCAAGCATTCAATGCAATTAGCCTAAACCCCATTCCCCCGCTTGCTCCACATATCCCTTGATTCCACAAAACACCAAACACCTGTCTATTACAGCCAGAAATATGTTCAACAGTGCAGCAGCCCCAACCCTAAGGGGTTGAGTATTTGAAAGATTCGCACCAATTTGGGTACAGAAATTTAGCCCCCTTTCATTGCCCCAGTATCCTGCATCCCCATATTCTGCATTTCCCAGCAGCCTCTCAGCCAAGCTTGATGGGTGACAATGCCTTGAAGGAAGTGAAATCTAGCTAAAAAGGCATTAATTCATCAGAAAATGAGGGGGCTCTTTATCTGCGTCATCCGAAAGGGCACGGAGTTTATCAGTTTAACAGGGTGGCATAGCAAGGGATGGTGTTGCAGTAGGTGTATTATACTCGCAACCTGAAACAACCTCTGTCTCAAATTTGGAAGCTCTGGCGGCATGGATTCAAACTCTGTTGGGGAAGCTACTGGAATATAAATGTAATTCATAAAATGAATTGATTAAATATATAATCTAGAATTGAAAGCTATCATGAAAAACCCACCTTTGATGGCAGGAAATCTTCCTTCCTCACCTAGTCTGATCTACATGTGACTCCACACCCACAACAACGTGGTTGACTCTTACTTACCATTTGGGCAATTAGGGATGGGCAATAAATGCTAGCCTAGCCAGCGATACCCTCATCCCGTGAATGAATTTTAGAAAAGTAAATTATTATTAAATATCTGAATGGGATGATGGCATTCCCTTATGCCAGAAACTCCATGAACTTCAGTTGACATTTTATCTTGACCTTCCTTCAAAGTATCAGCTATCAGTTCTCAGCAAAGAATGTTTCATGTTTCTTTGTGCAATGTTACTCTTCAGTTTTGCCATCTGTTAAGTACATTTAGTGATACAGTCCTTTACTACACTTTGTTTGCCCCACCTACATCTCCGTCCCTCACTGAAGTCATGGCCTCTGGGTGGGAAATGGCTTGCGGATTATGTAACCCAAGCCCCTGCCTCTTGGTATCTCTGTCACATCCCTTCTCCATATGAGAGCACAAACAGTGACTGTCGGTGGTGCATTTGTAGCTACCTCTGCTCAGCTTAATCCTTCCTTCACACGCTACCACATGTTGCACTTTAGAGCAATAGACCACTGGATATTTGTTGGCTATTTTGTTTCTATGATTGCCCACAGAGTGCTGAGGATAATTGTAGTGACCAGAAATATTACCTTAGGTTGCTTACCCAATCCAGCACAGAACGATCACAATCAGTATTTGCCTGATTAGCTTGACACAGTGCCTTCCATTTGTCACTTCATGCAATACTGTGAACATAGTAGGGTAATGATTTTGTTCCCTTCCAAATCACAGACATCTTATTGGAAATATAGCTTTATTCCTTCATACCACGGAGCCATAGTAATTGAATTCCCTGTCTAACCTCAATGTCATTGCTTTTTCCATCCATTGTCCAAGGTAAAGGTGATCGTCTCTATCACCTGGTATGTTCAGTAGCATCCTGGCAGGTATGTTAATATTGCTAAGAATGATTTGTACCCTAAATGCTGCAGGTAGTTGAGTTTAGAGTGGCTTTCGGGCTAATGACTTCCCCTTCTTGTGTTTTCTCTCTGCCTCCAAAGTGCACTTACTTTCAAAGGAGGCAGCATAGACTTTATTCACTTGGTTACACTGGTGCAGCAAGGGGCTGCTCTCACTCCCTTAGAGTTCTTTCACACTACAATGGGTGTACCCACATCACCAAGGATGGCAGCAATTGAAGAGAGTGACTCACAACCTTCATCCTAAAAGCAATAACTGTTTGGCATGCCAGTGACACCTGTCCCATCATGACACATTGTTGAACCACATTGTTACAACAGCATCAGAAAACTGAGTGAGCAAATTCAACAATGCCATTCTCACAGTCAAATTTAGAACTAATCTATATTCTGGTTTACACTGCACTCCTGTCCCTGGTTGACAATGGCCTTGGATCAACTAAAACACATTGGAATGCATTCAATCCAAGTTAGTTTTGAACCACAAATGAAAAGAGAAATTGCTGGGGAAAAGTCTTCAAAGAACAGTCATGTCAGACTCAAAGCATTGACTCCGTTTCTCTCTCCACAGATGCTGCTGAGTTTCTCCAGCACTTTCTGTTTTTACTTCAGATTTCCTGCATCCACAGTATTTGTAGCTTTGAGCTATTGCCATTTCACAGAATAATTCTGCATGAACACCATTGTATGATAACTGAAAGTAGCACTCTAGTCTCCATAATGATGCTTGCCTCAGACAAAACAAAATGAAACTGAATATAGAGATCATATTTTTAAGAAATCAAT
The DNA here is from genome assembly GCF_030684315.1 of Stegostoma tigrinum. Lineage (NCBI taxonomy): Eukaryota > Metazoa > Chordata > Chondrichthyes > Orectolobiformes > Stegostomatidae > Stegostoma > Stegostoma tigrinum. Next base: position 176,257,489 of record NC_081354.1, read on the forward strand.
ACCTAATGAGTAATTTTAGCAGATGTTAATTTTCAATAGTTTAAAACTTAGCTTTTTTTTATTTTCCCAGACAGATTTTTCCCAAAAAGAACCCGAGTTCTATGGTGATGTTTCCAACTCCAACATATTGTTGCCACATCTATGACTGCCTTGCCTCCTATTCATTCTCCTACATGGAGTGCTCAGGTTTCTTCTGGCTATTATGCATCCCTTTTTAATATTCACATCATTCACTCTCTCCAAGGTTAACGTCAACCACTTCCTTATTCATTTTCTCATCATAAATACTGCTCTTCATCCTTAAAGATTTCAAACTGTTCCTTAAATCTCTGTTGTCTAGAAGGAAGGGGGGACCTTACAGTGCTTTTCTCAACCTCAGTCAAGCTCAAAGGAGCCTAAAGCCAGTGCTACATTTGTAAAGTAAATTAATGAAAGCTCCAACACGTGCATAGGAAGGACCTACAAAAACCTAAGAGACAAGTGACCAGATAATTCTTTCGTTGTGGTATTGATCGAGAAACAAATGTTGGTCAGGGTGCCAGAAGAACTATTATGTTCCTCACATTGGGTCTTTTACATCCACCTCAGTTTAACATCCCGTTCAAATTGGCAGTGCCATGAACTTCATCAGTGCTGCACTGAGGTATTGTGATAGCACTTAAGTTATGAGTGTGGTGACATACACTAACTCTCTTTGTCAAAACTCATTGTGACATCATGTTATAAGCTGCAGTTCAGAATTACACACAGATCAACATACAAATTACATCAAGTCTCTGAAGTGGATTTGAAGCTACAACCTTCCAACTCAGAGGGTACGTTCAACCACTTGAATATAGACCAGACCTGCCTTTGAGCACACTTTTGTCACTATACTGCTTTTGGAAACAGTTCCTCAGCTTTTTCTAATTTTTTCACATGGATTCTGCAAATGCCTCATTTCCATAACTTTCTTATTTTTAATTCTTGGCCATATGCTTCCCGCCTACAGACCTGATTTTCTGCTATTTCAACTTTTGGCTATAAATAGACTGTGCCAAAATTTATCGTTGGAAATTGTAAAATCTCCCATGTCACTGAACACATTGCGATTGCTGGTTCCTTACTGCAGAAATAGCTCCAATGTCAACGACTGGCTTTTTTCAGTTGATGTTTCCCATCAGGTAACTTCTCAGCTAAAGTGAATCTATGCTGAGAATTTTTGCTCGAAATTCTATTGTGAGCAACAACATGATCAGTTGTATTTCTCCAGCCCAGGTCTGCAGAACAGGCAGAAATATAATGGATGTCAATTGTAGTGATCATAAGAAGGTCAGCCAGGTAGAATGTGAGTTACCTGATTGGGGCTGTTAATCTGGTCAAATCAGGGAGCCCTGGCTGACAGGAGTGTCAGAGATTCTGCTCATTCTGACAGCTAGCTCTGAGGGAGCTGGGGCAGTGTCAAGAACTCTTCGCATGTGAATGAAGAATGACTTGGTGATGGCATACCAGTTTCTGTGGAGTTATTTCTTCAATCACCTCTAATTCTGACTGTCAGGTTTTTACACGGAAAGTGCAATAGAATCTATTATCCTCATAATAAGTAGGTTGAGATGCAATCTGCTTTATTCATTTCATTTTCCCAATCCTGATTCTCTGTAATTAAATAAAAGACCTGTATATACACAGCACTTCCCAAAATTGTAAAATGTCCTGCATGCTTTACAGTGAACATAATGCTTTTGAGGTGTCGTAATTGCTATAATGTATGGAATGTAGCAGCTAATTTGTACACAACGAGCTCCCAAAAACAGCAATGTGATCATGACCAGCTAATCCATTTCTTGTAATGTTGATTAAGAGATAGATATTGCCCCAGGAGAACACCCTTACCTTTCTTCAAATAGTGCCATGGGATCTTTAACATTTACGCAAGAAGAAAGCTGGGGCTGTACTTTAATAAGCCATCTGAACAATGGCATGGTGGCTCAGTGGCTAGTGCTGCTACCTTACAGTGCTGTGGACCCAGGTTTGATTCCAGCCTCAATCAACTGTTTGTGTGGAGTGTGTATGTTCTACTTGTGTCTGCGTAGGTTTCCTCTGGCTGCTCCAGTTTCCAATCACAATCCAAAGATGTGCAGTTTAGGTAGATTGGCCATGCTAAATCTCCCATATTACTCAGGGAAGTGTAGGTTAGGTGTATTAGAACAGTACAGGCCCTATGCCCAAAATGTTAGCTGACCTATTATCCTACTAAGATCAAACTACCCTACGTTTTACTATCATCCATGTGCCTATCCTAGAGTCGCTTAAATGTCACTAATGTATCTGACTCCAGTACCACTGCTGGCAGCACATTCCACACGCTCACCACTCTGTGTGTGAAGAACCTACCTCTGACATCTCCCCGATACCTTCCTCCAATCACCTTAAAATTATGCCCCCTCACAATAGTCATTTTCACCCTGAGAAAAAATCTCTGGGCATCCACTCTATCTATGCCTCTCATCACCTTGTGCACCTCTATCAAGTCACCTCTCATCCTTCTTAGCCATGGGAAATGCAGGTTCAGGGGGAAGGCTCTGGGTTGGATGCTCTTTGGACGGTCAGTGTGGACTTGTTGGGATGAATGGCCTATTTCCACACTGTAGGGATTCTATGATCATACAACGCAGTACTGTTCGTGCCATAAACAATCCCACACAAAGTCCCAGTGACTGTTAGCTATAGTGGAAGCCTACAGAATTGAGAGCAAATTACTGACATGAATAGGAAATTAATTGACTGGCAGAAAGCAGAGAGTTGTAATAATGGGAGGTATTCATTCAGTCAGGATGTGACTCGTGGCGTCCTGCAGAAATTTGTGTTTGGGCTTCAATCATTCACAACATTCTTTACTGACTGGGAAAATGGCACAAAATGTCAAATATTCAAATTTACTGATGTCACAAAATTGAGCAGCATTATAGACAGTGTTGATGACAGTATAAAATCACAGAAGGATATTGAAAGATTAGGTGAGTGGGCAAAGCTATAGTAGATGGATTTTAATATAAGCATATGTGAAGTTACCCACTTTGGAATTAAATTGGATAAATCAATATATTTTCAGAGGGCACAAAGTTAAATGCAGTAGATATCCAACGAAAATTGGGAGTTCAGATACATAGTTCTTTAAAACTCCATGATCAGTACAGAAATAGTCAAGGCAGCTAATGGAATGCTGGCCTTCATATCTAAAGGGCTGCAGTAGAGGGGTGCAGATATTATGGTGCAGTTATACAAGATATGAGTTAAACCTCACTTGGAACGCTGTGAGCCAATCTGGACACCACACCTTATGAAGAGTGTTTTGGACCCGAAGGGAGTTTCATACAAATTTACAAGGGTTATACTTGGGCTTCAGGGGTTAAGCTTTCAGGTGAGATTAGAGAAGTTAGTCTTTTATTGTCTAGAATTTACAAGGTTAAGGGGAAATCTAATCAAGGCTTTCAGGATATTGACAAGGAAAGACACAATAGATAAAGATAAACTATTTCCACTGGTTGAAGATTCTAGAACCAGGAACACAGTCTAAGAATTAGGGCCAGGCCATCCAGGTGAGATGTTAGGAAGCTCTTTCACACATAAACAGTAGCAGAACTTTGGAGCTCTCTTCCTCAAATGAGACATACTTTTTTTTAACTAAGCAAGTGTGTCGGGGGATATGGGCCCAAGGCAGGCATATGGAATTAGGCCACAGATTGTCGACCATGGCCTTGTTGGATGGTGAAGTAGGTTTGAGAAGTTGAATAGCATACTCCTATTTCTAAGTAACTGTGTTGGGTTTGAGCTCCAGTCTGGGAGTTAGACGAGCGCAAAGCCTTATGACTCTGAGAAAAGAATGTCATGAACTGCTCCATCACCTTAGGCAGTGCTCAGGATCATGGATGATTTGCATCCACTATGGTTTGATGGGATATAGTGTCACAGGGCCATAGAGTCCTACAGCATGGAGAAAGGCCCTTCAGCCCAAACTGGTCCATGCCGACCAAAATATCCATCCACGCTAACCCCATTTCCATGCACTTGACCCATATCTTTCTCATCCTTTCCTTTCAATGTATTCATCCAAATGCCTTTTAAATGTTGTTAATGTACCTGCCTCAACCACTTCCACTGGCAGCTCATTCCATATGTGTACCACCCTCTGTGTAAAAAAGTTGCCCCTCAGGTTCCAAAGTATTCTTTCCCCTCTTACCTTCAACTGATGCCCTGTAATCCTCGATTCCCCAACCCTGGAAAAAAGACTGAGTGCATTCACCCTAAACCATGACTCTCGTGATCTTATACACTTTTATAAGATCACCCTTCAGACTCCTACGCTCTAAAGAAACAAATCCTAGCCTGTCCAACCTCTCCCAATAACTCAGTCCCTTGACTCCTGGTAACATCCTTGTAAATTTCTTCCGTACTCTTTCCAGTTTAATAACATCCTTCCTATAGCAAGGTGACCAAAACTGAACACCATACTCCAAGTGCAACTGCACCAAGATCCAGAGCAACTACATCATAACTTCCCAACTTTTGAAAGGGTTGATAAGTCCATTGCTTGTTCTGCAGACTCTGTCACAGATAGGAAAGGTGAGACAAATGGGCTATTTACTTTCACTCTCTGATGTCTTGACTTGACCTCTGTACATCCCCAGTGAAGTCTCAATGTGGTTTATGTCTTCCCAAATGTTCCCTCTCAGGCTGAGTGCAAACCAGGGTTTCCTAAGAGTCAACCAGGATGTTTTATCTTTTCAGGACATTGCAACAAACATTTCTGCTTTCCCCCAGGAGAGACACACCTGATGCAAACCATATTGAGCAGAGCAGTTATGTGGGATTGAAGTACTGTGGACTTTGGGAATCAGAAATAAAAACAGAAAGTGGCAGAGAAACACAGCAGGCCTGGCAGCATCTCTGAAGAGAGAAACATTTCAAATCCAGTGATTCTTCCTCAGAATTGAAGAGGGCTGGAAAATAATGCTTTTTATGCTGTTGACAAAGGTGGACGGGGGGTGAGGGGAACAGATCATGAGAATGCCTGGAGCAAAAGGCAAAGTGAATTCTAATGGCCACAAAGGAGAGATCTGGATTCAAAATAGATGTGAATAGTAGGAAATAGCTCAGCTGTACTGAGAGCAAACCCATGCCCCCCTCCCCATGCATTGGTAGAATTGTGACAGTGGAACTGTCCCCTCTTCTTTCTTACCGTTCGGGGTCCCAAGCACATCTTACAGGTGAGGCAGCAGTTTTCTTGTACTTTTTCTTTCAATCCAGCCTTCTGTACTCATTGCTCACCATGCAGTTTCCTTCACATTGTGAATCCAAATGCAGACTGTGTAACCACTTCGCATTTCTCCCTAAGTCTCCAACAGCACTACATATAAACATTCCACCATTGATCATTTTATGATTCTATCAGGGAAAAGGCAGAGGAATGGCAATAGGTGACTTGTTTTTGTTGTGATCTATCTTAGACATGATCGATTGAAAGGCCTCCTTCGGAAGTTCCACAAATCCGTGATTCTAAATCCTTTGTCGAGTATGCTAAGTCAAAGCAACAAGACAGACACAAGAACAAAGCAAAAACTCCATCACTCTGACAAGTGACTCACTTCCCACTCATTCAGTGCACTCTATAACTTACAAGGCTCAAGTTGGGATTAGATTGACATAGTGAACGGGATATCTGAAACATTAAACCATCCTGGACGGAATGTGATCCACTTGATCGGGAGATCTGCCACTGGATGAATCTCCCGGCAGGTTACGGTAACAGCAGCCACTTTCTAGCCGCATTTCGAATGTCATGTCCCAGTCTACAGTCTCGGCCACACTGAGAAGGATAAGAGTACCAGGATTGGAGGGACAGCGTCACCTGCAAGTTCTCCTCAATATCAAGATCATCCTGACCTGAATTTAAGCGCCACTTCTGGAACACTACGAGGTTCAAACCCTGCAGTTTCACATCAAATACCGACATTGGAGCTTTAGCAAGGCAAGGATTAAAAAGTTAAATAGAAATGCTTGTCATCACCTTCCCAAGCAACTAGGAAAGGCCAACTAAAAAAATGAGGTTTTGTCAATTTTCCTCCATTTTAATAACAACCACTTCAAAAACAGCCCTGATTGGTTTCTATGAAATAAATGACAGTTCCCACTTTGAATGCTGGCAAATAGGGTTTGGTCAGATTGGGATATCTGGCCAAAGTGGACAAGTCAGACCAAAGGATCTGTTTCTGTGCTGTTTGACTCTGGGTTCTGAACCTTTCTCCCTAAAGAAATACCTTTGGCCTGAAAACCCCCAAATGGAAAGAACTGAGCCAAGTAACTCCCTGTAGCAACGTAAAATGATCCCATATGATTGTCCCACCAGCTCATGGTGAAGCTAGATCATTGTCAACTGGAAGACTGTAGTATCCAGTGGAATTAAAGACAACAGTTTTCGGGCATTCCTTGCAGAATTCAGTCAATGAAGACAAGGAACTCAATCAATTAAACAGTCAATAGGAAATGAAATGTCGAAGAAGCGCTGCTGTATTAAAATCAAATGTAAATAAAAACTCTTATCCAACACCTGAACTTGATTCTATAACTTGCATTCTGGAGCAATGTAAGGTGACTTTGTAGGAAGACAAGTAGACAGACGTACTTACTTGTCAAACACAACCGCAGCATACGCTGGCTCAGCAAAGACCACATCCCCACTCAGAAGATCTTGCTTGGCCTTCAGCCCCCTGCCCTTGCCATCTGCATCGAAGATTTCTACTTTATCCATGTCACCGACCGTCATTGAGAGAATGAGCAAGAGCCCAGCACTACGAGCTTTAACCTTGGCCACTAATCTTCAGCTAATCTTGACACGTTCAGGCAGTCAAAAGTGAGCTCTATAAATGGTCTGACTCATCCAGCCTGTACCAAGTCAAAAAATGGTGAGGAGAGTTGAGGGGGGGGGGGGAGCGTCGGCTTTGTGGATGAAAATAGCAAGAACACCCACCTGGTGAAACACGATGCCTAGGTTAATTCAGACAAACTATTGTACATTCCTTTAACTCCTGACGATGATTCAGAATAGTTAGTCATAGCTCATTTCAAAGAAAAAGGAAAATTTTTGGTCAGGTATTACAACAATCCTGCAACATTACATGTGTAATGTCTCTATCCCCTTGAGAAATGAGCTGGGTGCAGCCAGTGGATTTATTTTTGGAAAACAGATGCCATTGTCCGTCAAAGTGTGACAGCTGAAGAGGAGTTGCCATTACTTGTGAGACTCGCTAAAAGATATCAGCGTGTTATCAGTCTCTTGAATTTCTGCACACTGAACAGTAGACTCTGGCACTGGCCTAAAGCATTAGTGAATGCAAAGGCACGAGAATGTTTCATGGAAGGCTCCAGAAACCTGACAAAGGTTAAGCGATTGAAAGGGGCATGTTAGAAGGGTAGTGCTGGTTACCCAATCCAACAATAAATTAAGCTTATCTGAACACTAAGCTAAATGAAATAAATATGGGCTGAATCTTACCTTTTCTTCAGGCAAAGTGTCATTTTTGTTGACTTGCACAGAGAGTTTCACTTTGCAAAGCCTAAAGAGTATTCTCATGTTACAGTTTCCAAACTCACCCCATTGACGATTTACCACATTCCAATAGTTTCCCTCTTGTCTGATACTGACCTCGTTCTCCCACTCGCTGTAACTGAAAGTGCTTATCACTGACCTTGTATTGGTACCACTTTTAAAAGGTCATTGTTCACCTGGTCAAGCATTTGGTGACATTCAGCCTGGCATGGGAGAGAAGGGAATTTGGTGCCTGCTTTGTGGGCAGGGGCTTGGAGCTCCACCGGAGAGAGTGATGCAAGGTTAGGACTACCCCTTCGCCAAGATTGACAGAGTAGGGCACATCACTAAAGTCTGCCAGCCTAAGGCACATATTTACCACCCAGGTCAATGCAATTGCAGGCATCTGGCTGGAAGGAAGACAGCACCGCTAGAAGAAGGTCAATGACCTCCCCACTCTGCCAGGAAGACTACCACCACCTTCACTCTGCTACCTTACTCTCACTCTATCTCTGCCACTATACCCTCTTCCTACCATACCAGTCTCAGTATTGTGTGAAGCATCTTTCCTCACTCATTCTCACCCACCCAATTCCCTCACACCATGGCCTCTGGGTTGCCTATTCACTCACTCAGGCCACTTTTTTTTCTTTATTCATTCATGGGATGACGGCAACACTGGCCAGTTAGCATTTATTGTCCATCCTTAATTGCCCAGAGGGCTGTTAAGAGTCAACTACATTGCTGTGGGTCTGGAGTTACATGTAGGCCAGACCAGGTAAGGATGGCAGTCTCCTTCCCTCAGGGACATTACTGAATGGGTTTTTCTGAAAGAAATATGATGAAATACACAAAGTGAGTTTAATGAATCTAAATTACATAGAACATACAACAGTACTGGCCCTTCAGCCCACGATGTTGTACCGACCTATTATTCTACTCTGAGAGCAAAACTGCCCTGCATCAGGGTTTTTCTGACAATCGACAATGGATTCACGATCATCATTAGACTCTTAATTCCAGATATTTATTGAATTCAATCTCCACCTGCCACGGCGGGATTCAAACCTGGCTCCCCAAGACATTATCTGGTTCCTTGGATTAACAGTCCAGTGATAGTACCACTAACCCATCATTTCTAGCATCAGCTTCTGACCACCTGCTCCAAAACTACCAGTTCTGCCTCCTACCTTAATCTCATTCAAACCCTCCCTTTCTCTCATTCCAGGAGAAAATAGTCCATGATGTGGGGAGAATGAACCAGATGGGTGCTGTGCTGCTTGACATTCAGCCCCTCAGCTACAAAGAGGTGAATGGCCATCCCAGTTGGCCAAATGACCATGTCCAAGCTCCTGAGGTGACATCAAGGGCTGTTCTTGACCAGCTGTAACAGCACCCCATGGCTGAAGAGGTTCTTACCTTGATAACAAAGTGTGGGGCTGGATGAACACAACAGGCCAAGCAGCATCTTAGGAGCACAAATGCTGATGTTTCGGGCTAGCCTCTGGAGCCTTCGAGTAAAGTCTATTTTCTTGCTGCGCGTGTGGTGTATTTTCTATGTACAGTGCTGACATATGATGCAGGTGTGAGATTGACTCAGTATAGTGCCACACAGTAACATGCCCAACCCCTGGTCTGACGAACTGCTGACCACCATAACAGAATGTCGGGCTTTGTGTCTGCACAAGAAGGCAAGTCAAGGTAGAAATATGATCTATCCCTTCATTCTGCCTGAAGGAGCATAGGGAAAAGAGGCATGGTAAACCTGAGGATGTTGTAAACATCTAAGCAAAGTGAGTGAATGCTGAGACAGCATGTGAGGATCCCCAAGATGCAAAACGTTCCAACCCCTTATCGATGCCTATTCCCCCACACCAAGTCTATCATGCGCAGCACTGCAATGATTGATGCATTCCAGAATGGAGCTTACTGCGAATGGGTCGGAGGTGTGGCATGAGATTGCAGAAAGACTGATATGGTCTTGGCTGCCAATGTCCGTGGGCATAGAATGTGTGCGGCCACTGTCCATGGAGACCGCAGTGAGACTTTGGTGCTTGGTTTCTGGAGGCTGAAGCAGTGGGCTGGGATTGCCAGGCACCCACTTAGAAACTTTTTCTAGAAACTTTTTCTTTGTTGAGTATTTCTGCAACTGGTTTCCATTTGGAGGGTGGTAGACAGAAGTCTGCAGATAAACAAGGTGTACTTACACATAAGTGAGGTTGAGGCTGAGCAATCATTCCTATTAATAGGCCTCTCACCTCTCACTGGCGGGAATGTTCTTTCCACATCTGGAACTCAGTTGGAAAATTTGAATTGTTGATTCCGAATGAAAGCCCCCATTCAACATCTCACTCAGTCCTTCCAAATTAGTCATCATCATTCATGGCATGGGAAGATCCCACCCAATTTTATAGTTGGAAGAAGGTTGATTCATGAAAGAGGCAAAGAGAGAATAGTCAAAACTTAATGCAAAGAAATATGATGAAATACACAAAGTGAGTTTAATGAATCTAAATTACATAGAATATACAACAGTACTGGCCCTTCAGCCCACGATGTTGTACCGACCTATTATTCTATTCTGAGAGCGAAACTACCCTGCATATCCTACATTTTACTAACATCCAGACATAATGGGAACTGCAGATGCTGGAGAATCTGAGACAACAAAGTGTGAAGCTGGATGAACACAGCAGGCCAAGCAGCATCTCAGGAGCACAAAAGCTGACCTTTCGAGCCTAGACCCCTCTCTGATGAAGGGTCTAGGCCCGAAACGTCAACTTTCGTGCTCCTAAGGTGCTACTTGGCCTGCTGTGTTCATCCAGCTTCACACTTTGTTGTCTCTTTTACTATCATCCATGTGCATATCCAAGAGTTGCTTTAATGACCCTAATGTATCTCACTCTACTACGACTACCGGCAGTGCATTCCACACTCCCACCACTCTCTGTGTAAAGAACCTACCTCTCATATCTCCCCTACGCCTTCCTCCAATCTCCTTAAAATAATGCCCCCTCATAATAGTCATTTCCATTCTCGGGAAATGTCTCTGGCTATCCACTTTATCTATGCCTCTCATCATCTTGTACAATTCACCTCTCATCCTTCTTCGCTCCAATGTAAAATGCCCTAGCTCCCTTAACCTTTCCTCATAAGGCTGCCCTCCAATCCAGGCAGCATCTTGGTAAATCTCCTCTGCACCCTCTCTAAAGCTTCCACATCTTTCCAATATTGAGGTGATCAGAACTGAACACAATATTCCAAGTGTGGTCTAACCAGGGTTTTATAGACCTGCAGCATAACCTCGCGGCTCTTAAACTCATTTCCCCTGTCGATGAAAGCCAACACACCATATGCTTTCTTTACAACACTATCAACATGGGTAGCAACTTTGAGGGATCTATGGATGTGGGCCCCGAGGTTCCTCTGTTCCTCCGCACTGCCGAGAATCCTGCCATTAACCCTGTATTCTGCATTCAAATTTGACCTTCCAAAACGAATCACTTCACACTTTTCTGAGTTGAAATCCATCTGTCACTTCTATGCCCAGCTCTGAATCCTATCAAAGTCCCTTTGCAACCTGCAACAACTCTCCACGCTGACCACAACTCCACCAACCTTCATGTCACGGAAAATTTACTAACCCACCCTTCTACTTCCTCATCCAAGTCATTTATAAAGATCACAAAAAGCAGACGTCACAGAACAGATCCCTGCAGAACATCACTGGTCACCAAGGCACAGGCTGAATACTTTCCATCTACTACCACCCTCTGCCTTCTATTGGACAGCCAATTCTGTATCCAGACAGCCAAATTTTCCTGAATCCAATGCCTCCTTGCTTTCTGAATATGGGTCAAATACAGGAAAATGGTAGTAGAATAGTTAGATGGCTGTGTTTACCCTTTGCAGGTACCATGAGCTGAAGGGCCTCTTTCTATCCTAGTAGATGTCTCTGACCCTACTGTTATTAGAAGGAGGAGTAGGCACACAAGAGGGTGCTGAAAGCCCAGGCTCAATTATGAAAAAAAAGTCTCACCAACTAACATTGTACTGTCAGGAATTACGTTTCATGTTATTAAATGGACAGAGATAGAGATAATTACTTCCATTGGCTGGAAGGTCAAAGACTGGACAACTTGAGGTTAGGACTGGATGCAGACCTTTCAGGGATGAAAGTCAAATGCACCCGTACATACAAATGGTCGTGAACGTTTGGGTTTATTGTGAATGACAAATGTAAGATTGATAGATTACTGTTAAAGAAGTTCAGAGGTCAAATGGGGAAACGGGCAAGTATGAGAAGCTACCTCATTAGGCATGAGATTGCTGGAAGGCAGTACCTCGGGGTATATTTAGGGTTAAATGGCTTACTTCTGTTCCTATGCTCTAATGTTCCTCTGACTCTCGGCCTTATAATAGTTGCAAAGAATGCAAAAGGGAAAGTACCCAGTTTAAATCACTATGACCTCAGCAGAACAACTGCAACTGAACCTACAGTGGGAGGTCCTCTTCTAAATGTATCTAAAAGGAAAAACAGAGCATTGCTTGACCCACCACAGATTAAAAATCAGAGCAACATAGTCGTGTCTAAGGCTTGGCACTATGTTTTAGAAAGAATGTGAATGCTGTACGCAGAGTCCAGTAGAAATTTTCTGGAATAGTACAAGACATATAATTAGTTACTGACATTAGAAAAACTGGGTTTGCTCTCCTTAATATGAACGTGGGACATAAAATAGGTCTTCAATGTAATAAAACATTTTTTAAGGTAGTATCAGAGATAATGGGAACTGCAGATGCTGGAGAATCCAAGATAATAAAATGTGAGGCTGGATAAACACAGCAGGCCCAGCAGCATCTCAGGAGCACAAAAGCTGACGTTTCGGGCCTAGACCCTTCATCAGAGAGGGGGATGGGATGAGGGTTCTGGAATAAATAGGGAGAGAGGGGGAGGCGGACCGAAGATGGAGAGAAAAGAAGATAGGTGGAGAGGAGAGTATAGGTGGGGAGGTAGGGAGGGGATAGTTCAGTCCAGGGAAGATGGACAGGTCAAGGAGGTGGGATGAGGTTAGTAGGTAGATGGGGGTGCGGCTTGGGGTGGGAGGAAGGGATGGGTGAGAGGAAGAACAAGCCAGGGAGGCAGACACAGGTTGGACTGGTTTTGGGATGCAGTGGGTGGAGGGGAAGAGCTGGGCTGGTTGTGTGGTGCTGTGGGGGGAGGGGATGAACTGGGCTGGTTTAGGGATGCAGTAGGGGAAGGGGAGATTTTGAAACTGGTGAAGTCCACATTGATACCATTGGGCTGCAGGGTTCCCAGGCGGAATATGAGTTGCTGTTCCTGCAACCTACGGGTGGCATCATTGTGGCACTGCAGGAGGCCCATGATGGACATGTCATCTAAAGAATGGGAGGGGGAGTTGAAAAGGTTTGTGACTGGGAGGTGCAGTTGTTTGTTGCGAACTGAGCGGAGGTGTTCTGCAAAGCGGTCCCCAAGCCTCCGCTTGGTTTCCCCAATGTAGAGGAAGCCACACCGGGTACAGTGGATGCAGTATACCACATTGGCAGATGTGCAGGTGAACCTCTGCTTAATGTGGAAAGTCATCTTGGGGCCTGGGATAGGGGCGAGGGAGGAGGTGTGGGGGCAAGTGTAGCATTTCCTGCGGTTGCAGGTGAAGGTGCCGGGTGTGGTGGGGTTGGAGGGCAGTGTGGAGCGAACAAGGGAGTCACGGAGAGAGTGGTCTCTCCGGAAAGCAGACAAGGGTGCGGATGGAAAAATGTCTTGGGTGGTGGGGTCGGATTGTAGATGGCGAAAGTATCGGAGGATGATGCGTTGTATCCGGAGGTTAGTGGGGTGGTGTGTGAGAACGAGGGGGATCCTCTTAGGGCGGTTGTGGCGGGGTCGGGGTGTGAGGGATGTGTTGCGGGAGATGCGGGAGACGCGGTCAAGGGCGTTCTTGATCACTGTGGGGGGAAAGTTGCGGTCCTTGAAGAACTCGGACATCTGGGATGTGCAGGAGTGGAATGTCTTATCGTGGGAGCAGATGCGGCGGAGGCGGAAGAATTGGGAATAGGGGATGGAATTTTTGCAGGAGGGTGGGTGGGAGGAGGTGTATTCTAGGTAGCTGTGAGAGTCGGTGGGCTTGAAATGGACATCAGTTACAAGCTGGTTGCCTGAGATGGAGACTGAGAGGTCCAGGAAGGTGAAGAATGTGCTGGAGATGGCCCAGGTGAACTGAAGTTTGGGGTGGAAGGTGTTGGTGAAGTGGATGAATTGTTCGAGCTCCTCTGGGGAGCAAGAGGCGGCGCCGATACAGTCATTAATGTACCGGAGGAAGAGGTGGGGTTTGGGGCCTGTGTAGGTGCGGAAGAGGGACTGTTCCACGTAACCTACAAAGAGGCAGGCAAAGCTGGGGCCCATGCGGGTGCCCATGGCCACCCCCTTAGTCTGTAGGAAGTGGGAGGAGTCAAAAGAGAAGTTGTTGAGGGTGAGGACGAGTTCAGCTAGGCGGATGAGGGTGTCGGTGGAGGGGGACTGGTCGGGCCTGCGGGACAGGAAGAAGCAGAGGGCCTTGAGGCCATCTGCCAGCGGAATGCAGGTGTATACGGACTGGACGTCCATGGTGAAGATGAGGTGTTGAGGGCCAGGGAATTGGAAGTCCTGGAGGAGGTGGAGGGCGTGGGTGGTGTCACGAACGTAGGTAGGGAGATCCTGGACCAAAGGGGAGAAAATGGAGTCCAGGTAGGTGGAGATGAGTTCGGTGGGGCAGGAGCAGGCTGAGACGATGGGTCAACCAGGGCAGGCAGGTTTGTGGATTTTGGGAAGGAGATAGAAACGGGCCGTGCGGTGTTGGGGAACAATGAGGTTGGAGGCTGTGGGTGGGAGGTGCCCTGAAGTGATGAGGTCATGAATGGTGTTGGAGATGATGGTTTGGTGCTCGGGTGTGGGGTCATGATCGAGGGGGCAGTAGGAGGTGGTGTCGGAGTGTTGGCGTTTGGCCTCGGCGATGTAGTGGTCAGTGCCCCATACTACCACTGCGCCACCCTTGTCTGCGGCTTCGATGGTGAGGTTGGGGTTGGAGCGGAGGGAGCAGAGGGCTGCCCGTTCTGCAGGGGAGAGGTTGGAGTGGGTGAGAGGGGTGGAGAGGTTGAGGCGGTTAATGTCTCGACAGCAGTTAGAGATGAAGAGGTCGAGGGAGGGTAGGAGGCCTGGGGGTGGTGTCCAGGAGGAGGACTTATGTTGGAAGCGGGTGAAGGGGTCAGTGGAGGGAGGGTTGGGCTCCCGGTTGAAGAAGTAGGCGTGAAGGCGAAGGCGGAGGAAAAACCGCATCCCTAAACCAGCCCAGTTCATCCCCTCCCCCCACAGCACCACACAACCAGCCCAGCTCTTCCTCTCCACCCACTGCATCCCAAAACCAGTCCAACCTGTGTCTGCCTCCCTAACTTGTTCTTCCTCTCACCCATCCCTTCCTCCCACCCCAAGCCGCACCCCCATCTACCTACTAACCTCATCCCACCTCCTTGACCTGTCCGTCTTCCCTGGACTGACCTATCCCCTCCCTACCTCCCCACCTATACTCTCCTCTCCACCTATCTTCTTTTCTCTCCATCTTCGGTCCGCCTCCCCCTCTCTCCCTATTTATTCCAGAACCCTCACCCCATCCCCCTCTCTGATGAAGGGTCTAGGCCCGAAACGTCAGCTTTTCTGCTCCTGAGATGCTGCTGGGCCTGCTGTGTTCATCCAGCCTCACATTTTATTATTTTTTAAGGTAAATTGGGAGACTTTGAGAGGAGGAGTTGTAAATTTGGACCAGGAGGCACTCAAGATTTTTTATGGGATGAGAGAAGTCAGAAAACATGCAAGCGACCCATGGAAAGATTTTAAGAAAATCATATTTGTTAGTCTCCAGTCCAGAAATTTAGAAAGCAGGAGAGCTGATTTTTATCAGCGACACAAGAAAGTCATAGCTTTATTTTAGTTCATTAACCAAACAGGGAACACAGTATTTGAATAGGTTGATTTTTCCTCTATTCATTCATGGGATGAGGGTACCACTGGCTAGAGCAGGATTTATTGCCCATTCCTAATTGCCCAGAGGGTAGGTTAAGAGTCACATGTAGGCCAGACCAGGTAAGGATGGCACGTTCCATCCCTAAAGGCCATTAGTGAACTGGATGGAATTTTCTGACAATCATCAGTGGATTCTTAATTTCAGATATTTATTGGATACAAATTCCACCATCTACCATGGTGGGATTTGAACCTGGGTCCCCAGAATGTTATCTGGGTTTCTGCATTAACAGCCCAGCAATAATACTGGTAGGCCATCACACCACCATCACCATCCACACACCGCCACTTCCCCCCACAACATTCCACCTCCCCCACCTTCGCCAAATGCTCCATAATGTTCTCCAGTTCACACACTTGTGCGTTCTAACATCATTCCTTAACCACGAAAGCTCCAAAAACCAGAAATGATGAGGTCCCATGTATTCTCGACTGGAGAGGTTACTGTAAAGTATTTATTTGTGAAGAATCACAAAGTGATTTGCAACCATTGAGCTGTTATTGAAGGGTGGGGGTTGGTTAGGTCAGCGACTGGATGGCTGGTTTGCAATGCAGAATAACACCAGCAGCATGGGTTCAGTTCCTAACACTGGCTGAGGTGACCATAAAGGAATTCCTTTCTCTGGCTCTCTCCTCATCTGTGGTGTGGCAACCCTCAAGTTAAATCACTATCAGTTTCCTCTCTCTCATGAGACAGCAGCCCTACAGTCAAGTAAAGCTACAGAGACTTTATCTTACTTTGAAAGGGAGTCACAGTGCAAAGCATTGGACAATTTTTCTTTGAAAAATCAACTTATTGATGCAACTTATAGCCAAGTCAGTGCCTGTTGCTAACTTTTACCAGGTTTGATACTGTATATCTCTGAGTCAGATCAGAGTTAACATGGTATGAATATCACTATGATATCACCATTTAAATTAAACTCCTAAACCTACATAACAACACCAGAAATAGGAGCTGGAGTGGGCCATCTCGCCCATCCAGTCTGACCTGCCATTCAACAAGATTATGGCTGACCTTTTCCGGGACTCAGCCCCACTTACCCGCCAGCTCACCATAACCCTTAATTCTGTTACTGTTCAAAAATTTATCTTTACCTTAAAAATATTCAATGAGATAGCCTCAACTGCTTCACTGGGCAAGGAATTCCACAGATTCACATCCCTTTGAGTGAAGAAGTTCCTCCTCAATTCAGTCCTGAATCTGTTTCCCCTTATTTTGAGGCTTTGCCGCCTAGCTCTAGTTTCACTGGCCAGTGGAAACAACCTCCCTGCTTCTATCCTATCTATTCCCTTCATAATTTTATGTTTCTATAAGTTCTCCTCATCATTCTTCGAAATTCCGATCTGTATAGTCCCAGTCAACTGAGAACCTCTGAGGCAAGTGACATTTTCATGCTTGAATTAAAGTAGGCATAGAGTTCATCAAACCTGAATTCATGAAGGGAAAGAACTGTACAGGATAAGGCCGAAAATGTTCAATTAAAACATGGAGGTGCATGTCTAATTCATGATGGTTCTCTAACAATCAGTTGTTTATCGGTGACTGATGAACTATGTGTGTTGAGGTTGTAACTTTGTTTCAAATACTTATGCCATGTTATAAGCTATAAAGCACACATTACCATGTGCCATGTGTATACAATTTTGTGACCGTGCCTGTCCACATTTCTGCTTTGAGTTTGCAAGCTGCATGCACAGAAATCAGTTGGTTCTAATACTGTTTGCTTTACAATTGGTTTTAAATGGAGTTAACCCATGGAGTTTTTGTTTAGTTTACTCCTGGGATGTGGGCATCACTGACAAGGCCAGCCCATCCTTAGTTGCCCCAGAGGGCAGTTAGAAATGGGTATGAATAGCTATGATGATAGCCCTAAAGGAAGTGTTTGTTTTGCACTGTCTATACTTCATGCCCATTTACTAGGCATTTAATTTAAGTCTTTTTATAGCATTATAACATTATAGGTCTACAAAATCATGAGGGGTAGAGACAGGGTGGATAGCAAAAAGCTTTTTCCCAGAGTGGGGGACTCAATTACTAGGGGTCATGAGTTCAAAGTGAGAAGAGGAAAGTTTAGGGGAGATATGCGTGGAAAGTTCTTTACGCAGAGGGTGGTGGGCGCCTGGAACGCATTGCCAGCGGAGGTGGTAGAGGCAGGCACGATAGCGTCTTTTAAGATGTATCTGGGCAGGTACATGGATGGGCTGGGAGCAAATGGACACAGACCGTTAGAAAATAGATGACAGGTTAGACAGAGGATCTTGATCGGCGCAGGCTTGGAGGGCCGAAGGGCCTGTTCCTGTGCTGTACGTTTCTTTGTTTCATTGTTCCAAAGAGCTTTTACATTGTTTCCGGACCAAGGTTATACAGGAACACGTGAGGCTGGGCAACATTCCAACAAGAAGTATTGATCTATTAGAATAGAGGAAGGGCTAGACAGTGCTCACTCACTCCCCAGGCTCTTACATGTATCTCACTACATCATGTTCCTCTGAGAGGGCAGCCGATAATTGCAGCCTCTGAGCATCCCAGGTACTGCTCTACATCACAGAATTGCAGAAATGCTACGGCAGAAGGAAACCATTCAGTCCATCATGCCTGCACTGGTTCTCACTACCAAGTGCCATACGCCTACATTTTCCCAATATGCTTGCACAGTTTTTCTATCAATGTAATCACCCAATGATCTCTTGAACGCTTCAATCGAACCTGCCTCCTCCATGTTTCCAGGCAGTGAATTCTGCACCCTAATTAATCTCTGAGCGAAAAAGTTTTTTTTCTCACTTCACGCTTGCTTCAGTTCTAAATCACTTTGAATCTATGCCCAATCATTCTTGTTTTTTATTTATGAGCAAGAAATTTCTCCTAAATCCAGCTTGCTCACAATTTTGAAAACCTCTATCAGATCTCCCCTCAGCCTTTTTCACTCCAAGAAGAACAGTCCAACTTCTTCGATCCAGTTTCACAATAGAAGTTTCTTCATCCCTGGAACCATTTTTGGAAACAAATTCTAACACATGATATGTGCAATCAGTGCCTTAAAGGATGGCTATAATAGAAGCAAGATCAATCAGAGGCCTTGTCAAAGAGAATTGCAATGCATTAGTGTGATAGAAAATGTTGGTGCCATTCTTGGTTCTATGTAACATTGATGCTGATGCACCCAAAGCGATTTCATTCTTTCTTTAAAAATGTCCCAAATGAATGGCAGATGCTGGAAATATGAAAAAAAAACAGAAATTGGTGGAAAATCTCGGCAGATTTGGAAGGGCATCACAGCGACATCAATGAGGTGGACACAGCAGTGAGAAGTGCGACTCTGATGTTGGTGGGTCTGGCACAGCTGGGGGTGAGGTGGTGGCAGAGGGAAATCTGCCCAAAGGCAAAGATGGCACCCGAGGATCGGGGACTTCTATGCTGGTTGGGTCTGGTGTAGACAGCGGTGAGGCGGTGACTGAGGGTTGGCAGTGCAGGTATCGATAAAGGTGAGGAGCTGGGTCAGGTTGATGGACTCTCTTCAAGCGATGTCTTTCTTTATTTCGATTTTTCCTTATTCTTAAATTATTCAATATGGTGCCATTTTGAGGTGAAAAATAAGAACTTCTCACTATAATTTATTGTAATCTTACTGTAAATACACGTGGCGATAAAATCAAAATCCAAAATCAAATTAGAATCCTGAACTAGGGCTCCCTTTGTGCTTCAGATTCTCCATTTAGAACATAGCCTACCGAAACACATAACCTCACACCTACTCCCATTGTATTCCATCTGCCACTTCTTTGGCCACTCTCTTAACCTCTCCAAATCCTTCTGCAGCCTCGCCACTTCCTCAACACCACCTGTCCCTCCACCTATCTTTGTGTCATTTGCAAACTTTGTCCCTCCACCTGTCTTTGTATCATTTGCAAACGTTGCAACAATGCATTAACTTTCTTCATCCCAATCGTTAATGTATAATGTGAATAGTTGTAATCCTCACTCACACGCACATATGGACACATAGACACACACAACACAGACGCGCACACACAGACGCGCACACACACACACACACACACACACACACACACACACACACACACACACATAGGCACGCGCACACATGAACACACACAGACACAGACACAGACACGCCCACACCAAACACACACACACACACACACACACACACACACACACACACACACACACACACACACGTACGCACACACTGACACACACACACAGGCACGCGCACACAGACACAGACACACACACGCGCGCGCACACATGAACACACACAGACACACACACACGCGCGCGCGCGCATGCTTGGACACATTTCACAGGACCTGAAAACTTACGCAGTGTGGAGCTGGAGGAACACAGCAGATCGGGCAGCATCAGAGGAACAGGAAAGCTGACATTTTGGGTCAGGACCCTTCATCAGGGCTGGGGAGGGGGAAGGGAGTTGGGAAATAAATAGAAAGAGGAGGGGTGAGACTGGGGAAGGTAGGTGGGATGGTGATATGTGGATGCTAGTAGGGAGTAAAGGGGAATGGTCAGTGAAGTGGGAGTGGCAGATAGGTGGGAGAGAAGATGAGCAGGTTGTGACAGATCAAGGAGTTGGCAATGAGAGGGAGGGATGAGGCGAGTTTAAAACTAGTGAATTCTATGTTCAGGCCATTGGGCTGTAGGCTCCTGAGGCAGAATATGAGGTGTTGCTCCCCCAGCTTCTGGGCAGTGTCATTATGATACTGGAGGAGGGCCAGGATGGACTTGTCACCCAGGGATTGGGAGGAGGAGTTAAAATGGTTAGCAACCCGAAGGTGTTGTTGATACTAGCATATGGAGTGCAGATACTCTGCAAATCGGTCACCGAGTCTGTGCTTGGTCTCATCTATTTGGAGAAGAGGCCACATTGGGAGCAACAAATAAAGTAGATCAGATTGGAGGATGTATAGGTGAACCCCTGCCTGATATGGAAAGTTTGTCCTGTGCCTTGAGTAGCGGTGAAGGGGGAGATGCAGGGGCAGGTGTTGCACCTTCTGCAGTTGCAGGAAAAGTACCAGGTGTGGTGGGGCTGGTGAGGAGTGTGGAGTGGATGAGGGAGATGCCGAGTAAGCGGCCCCCACAAAAAAGCTGATAGGAGTGGGGAGGGAAATTTTCCTTTGGTTGTGGGATCAGATTGTAGGTGGCAGAAGTGTGGAGGATCATGTGCTGGATATGGAGGTTGGTAGGGTAGTATGTGAGGGCCAGGGGGTACTTTGTCTTTAGCTTTGTTGGGGGGAGGGGATTTGAGGGCATAAGTGTAGGAAATGGATCAACTGAGGTAGGATGTTGCAGTCCTTGAAGTATGAGGTCATCTGGGATGTCTGGGAGTGGAACGCAGATGCAGCGGAGGAATTGGGAGTAGTGGATTGCATTCTTGCAGGAGGTTGGGTGAGAGTTGGTGTAGTCCAGGCAGCTGTGGGAGTCGGTGGGCTTGAAATAGATGTCAATGCTGAGGCGGCTAACAGAGATGGAGACAGAGAGGTCCAGGAAGGAGAGAGAGGTATCAGAGATGGTCCAGGTGAACTTGAGGTTGGGTAGGAAGGTGTTAGTAAAGTTGTTGAACTGTTCAAGCTCCACGTGGGAGCACGAGGTGACATTGATATAATAATCGATGTAGCAGAGGTAAAGGTGGGGGAGAGTGCCAGTGTAACAGAGGAGGAAGGACTGTTCCACGTATCCAACAAAGAGGCAGGCCCATACAGGTGTCCATAGCCATACTTTTAGTTTGTAGGAAGTGGGAGGAGTTGAAGGAGAAGTTGTTAAGGGTAAGGGCATGTTTGGTTAAATGGATGAGGGTGGGGGTGGAGGGGGACTGGTTGCACCTGCAGCAGAGGAAGAAGCGGAGGGCTTTTAGGCCATCCACATGGGGAAAGTGTACACAATTGGATGCCCATGGTGAAGATGAGGTGTTGGGGTCCAGGGAACTGGAAGTCTTGGAGGAGGTGGAGGGCACGGGTAGTGTACCAAACATAGAACATAGAATCCCTACACAGTGTGGATACAGGCCCTACAGTGTGGATACAGGCCCTACGGCCTGACAAGACCACACTGACCCTCAGAGTGTCCCACCTAGGCCCATCCCCCTAGTCTACACATCACCGATGGGCAATTTAGCATGGCCAAACTGGAGTACTCGGAGGAAACCCATGCAGACATGGGGAGAATGTGCAAACTCTACACAGACAGTCACCGGATGGTGGAACTGAACCCGGGTTCCTGGCACTGTGAGTCACCAGCGCTAACAACTGAGCCACCATGCCACCTTGACATGGTGAGTTCCTGGGCTAGAGGGGAAAAGACAGAGTTGAGGTACACAGAGATGGGGCTAGAGTAGGTGCTTGAAAGTTCAGCCCATTTTAAGTTTGTTTCATTTCTACCCTTCTAAAAATAAACTGCCATCCTTGTAGTGCTAATTCCAATTTGGCATTCAGAACTCAGAAACAGAAGCAGGACATTCAGCACTACGATGCTGCTGCACCATTTGATAAGATAATGGCTCAACTGGTTGTGATCCCCAGCTTCACTTTCCTGTTTGATCACCAACCCTATAACTTTTTGGCTTCCTTGTCTATCAAAAATCTGTCTAACTCAGCCTTGATTGAATTGAATAATGCAATTTCCACAACTTGTTGCAAAAGAGAATTCGCCAGAGTAAAAAATTTTGGAGTGATAAAGAAAATCACCTCATGTCCATCTTGAAAGAGAGATCTCTTAGTTTCATACAGTGTTCCCTTATTTTCAACATCCCCACATGAGGAAACATTATTTATAAATGGCAAACAGGGAATTCTGAATATGTTAGTCTGACATCAGTAGTAAGAGAATGTTTTGGGTCCGTTGGCCCTTCCTCAGAACTTCCTCACCAGGCCTGAAACATTAACTCTGTTTTCTCCTTCACAGATGCTGCCAGACCTGCTGAGCTTTTCCAGCAACCTTGTTTTTGTTCCTGATTTACAGCATCCGCAGCTCTTTGGGTTTTAACCACTGGATGTCTTTTAATAGAATCCTCAGAGTGTGGAAACAGGCCCTTCAGCCCAACAAGCCCACTCTGACCATTGGAGCACCTACCCAGACCCATTCCCTTATAACCAACCTAATCTACACATCCATGAACACTACGGGCAATTTAGCATGGCCAATCCACCTAACCCGCACGTCTTTGGACTCTGGGAGGAAACCGGAGCACCCGGAGGAAACCCGCGCAGACACAGGGAGAATGTGAAAACTCAGCACAGACAGTTCCCCAAGGGTGGAATCGAACCCGGGGTCCTGGCTCTGTGATGCAGCAGTGCTAACCACTGAGCCACCATGCTAGATTTACTTGGATTTTCAGAAGGCTTTCAAACAAGTCCTACATAACAGATCACTAAGTAAAATTAAAGTACATGGGAATGGGAGTAGCGTACTGAAATGGATAGAAAGCTGGATGACAGACAGCATTGGAATGAATGGGTCATTTTCCAATCAGCAACCAACTACTGCGTACCACAGGGACCTGTTCTTGGGCCCCAGCTATTCACAATCTATACCAATGATGTAGTCATAGAGGTCCTACAGCACGAAGACAGGCCCATTGGCCAAAACTGGCCCATGTTGGACAAAATGTCCATCCACGCTAACCACACTTCACTGCACTTGGCCCATATCCTTCTAAACCTTCCCTGTCTACTTACTTGTCCAAATGCCTTTTAAATGTTATTAATGTACCTGCCTCACCCACTTCTGGCAGCTCATTCCATATGCATACCACCCTCTGTGTAAAAAAAGTTGCCCCTCAAGTTACTGTGTATTCTTTCCCCCCTTACCTTTCCTGCTCCTCTGATGCTGCCTGGCCTGCTGTGTTTCTCCAGCTCCACACTGTGTTATCCCTGACTCCAGCATCGGCAGTTCTTACAATCACAGATGTTAAACTTACTGAACTATAATTCCCAGGTTTTTCTTTGCAGTCCTCCTTGAATAAGGGCACAACATTCACTACTCTCCAGTCTTCTGGGACCCCACCCGTAGCTAACAACGATGCAAATATATCAACCAGGGCCCCCGCAAATTCTTCTCTAGCCTCTTGCAGAGTTCTTGGATATATCTGATCAGCACCAGGAGATTTATCCATCCACATATACAATCATAGAGATGTACAGCACAGAAACAGACCCTTTAGTCCAACCTGTGCATGCTGACCAGATATCCTCGATGACTCTTGTCCCATTTGCCAGCATTTAGCTCATATTACTCTAAATGCTTCCTATTCATATACCCATCCAGATACTTTTTAAATGTTATAATTGTACCGGCCTCCATCTCTTCCTTTGGCAGCTCATTCCATATACACACCACCTTCTGTGTGAAAAAGTTGCCACTTAGGTCCCTTTTATATCTTTCCCCTCTCACCTTAAACCTACGCCGTCCAGTTTTTGACTCCATTACCCCAGGGAAAAGATCTTGTCTACTACCCCTCCCCATAGCCCTCATGATTTTATAAACTTCTATAAAGATCACCCCTTCTGTGTGCCAGGAAAAATAGCTCCAGCTTAATCAACATCTCTCTATAGCTCAAACCTTCCAACCCTGGCAACATCCTTGTAAATATTTTCTGAATCCTTTCAAGTTTCACAACATCCTTCTTATAGCAGAATGACCAGAATGGAACACAGTATTCCAAAAGTAGCCTGACTAATGTTCTGCATTGCCACAACATGAATATATTCTAATACTTCCAATACCTCCTCTACTGTGATCTGGACTGTCCCCAAGATATCACCACCAACTTCCCAAGTTCCCAAGTCTTCATGTCTTTCTCCACAGTAAACACAGAGGAGAAATATTCATTGAGAACCTTGCCCATCTCCTGTGGTTCCACACATACATGCCCACTTTGGTCCTTGAGGGATCCTATTCTCTCCTAGTCATTCTTTTTCTTTTAATATACTTAATGAATCTCTTTGGATTCGCCCTAATCTTCTCAGCCAAAGCTATCCTGTGACCCTTTTTCACCCTCCCGATTTCCTTCTTCAGTAAACTCCTGTATCCCCTATATACTTCCAGGGATTTCCCTTGATCCCAGCTGCCTCTAACTGAGCCATGCCTCCTCCTTTGCTCTGGTCAAAGCCTCAATATCTCTTGTCATCCAGGGCTCCCCACTCCTGCCAGCCTTGACCTTCGTCATCACAGGAATATAAAGATCTTGAACTCAAGCTATCACTCTTGGCAGTGGTCCGTTTGCCTGCAAATAAAATATTCCAATCAACCCCAGCAAGCTCCTGCCTAATTTCATCAAAATTTGCCTTGCCCCAAATTAGTACTTGAACCTATGGACTAGTTTTGTTCCTCTCCATAACTATTTTAAAATCAATAAAAATATGGCCACTGGTCCAAAAGTGCTCCCCCACTGTCACCTCAGTCACCTGTCCTGCCCTATTTCCCAAGAGTAGGTTGAGTTCTCTCTCTTCATGGGAAAACCAAATGTAATATCTCCACAAAATTGGGTGGGAGGGTGAGCTGTGAGGAGGATGCAGAGCTGCTTCAGTGTGATTTGGACAAACTGAGAGCATGAGCATGACACAAGTAGTATAATGTAGATGATGTGAGGTTATCCACTTTGGTAGCAAAAACACAAAGGCAGATTATTATCTGAATGGTGATAAATTGGGAATTGAGAAGATGCAACGAGACCTGGTTCCAAGAGTGTGCGGGCAAAGCAGAGACGGGGTACTTGATTAGACAGTCAGCCATGGTGGAGCAGGGGTCTTGAAGGGCTGAAAGGCCTCCTCCTGCTCTTATTTTCTGCAATTCTATCATCCCACTGTCTATCTCATCAAGTTCCACTCTTGCTTTCTACTGTTTAAATGGCCCCCTTGAATTTAAATGGATAACACAATCTGAATACAAGGGATGTATTTAAACCAATGTTTATGATCTATGGTACTTGTTTACTCTTGAATTATTTCAGGAACACATTACATGATGCAAATCTGATTGCATCTGTAACCTAGAGCAACGAACCATCCCCAGTGATTCATTAAAGATAACCCTTGATTCCCTGGAGTTCAAACTCTATCTCGCAGTAAATGAACAGCTATTTATCCACTTTCAACATCCCCCAAATCCTATGACATAGATGACATGAGTAATGCCTCTCCTCTCATCAAATAAATTCATCTAAAAAATATCTACAGGCGGAAGTTGACAATATTGGTGAATACCTCGGCAGATATTGGTTTGACTGGAAATTCTTAAATTCTTTTTTATAAATGATCAGTCCTACCATTTCACAGTTCACTGTTCTACAGGAACAGGTGTGACTGATGCAAAACAAAGAAGCTTTATTGAAGGGATTAATTCTGACTGTACTTGAATTTCATATTGGTTGGCATTCCTCCCATCTGAGAGAATGCTGCAGTTTGCAGGAAAACAACCATCTCATTGTACAGCTCCTCTCAGGTAGAACAGCTCAGAACACTGGTGAGAGGAAGAGAAAGGGGGAAGGGCTGGAAGGACACAGAGCTGCTGGAGGAGGTAAGGTTCATTCTCAAGGCCCCAAGAAAAGCATAAACCTAGAGAAAAGGCTTCAGCACTGAATTGTCAGAGAAAACAGGGTTTAACAACTGAGTTAAAAAAAGTGGAGAGTTGGATGAACATGGCAGGCTCTTAGGAGCACAAAAGCTGACATTTCGGGCCTAGAATTTAACAAGTGAGTGATGTGACCTGATGAGGCAATGAACTGAGATAACTAAGACTCAGCTGAGTCTAGCAGGAAATAAAACAGTAAGACCATGGTGGCAAATATAATTCAACACTCAGAAGCAGGAGTATCTAAGGAAGGATGCACTGGCCTTGGAGGGGGCCCAGAGGAGGTTCGCAAGCAAGATCCCATGAATGAAGGCCTTATCATATGAGGAGCGGTTGAAGACTCTGGGTCTCTATTCAATGGAGTTTAGAAGGACAAGGGAGGATCTGATTGAAACTCACAGAACACTGAAAAGCTTGGATAGGAGACAATGTTTCCACTGGTATTAGAGATGACGGCCTGGGGCCACAATCTCAGAGTGAAGGGATGACCCTTTAGGGCTGAGATGAGGAGGAAATCCTTCACCAGAGGGTAGTGGATCTTTGAAACCCATTGCTGCAGAGGGCTGTGGAGATCAAATCACTGAGTGTATTTAAGACAGAAATAGATTCTTGTTTAGTCAGGGAATCAAAGATTATGGGGAGAAGGCAGGAAAATGGGTTGAGAAACATACCAACCATGACTGAATGGCAAAGTAAACGTGATTAACCAAATAGCCTAATTCTGCTCCTATTTATTGTGGTCTCATGGACTTTATGATGCAGTTTGGCAGAAAGAGCGTGGAGAAACATTACAAAATAAAAGGTGCAACTTCAAAGTAGATGCAGGAACAGAGGGATCTGGAAATATACACTTGTGCATAAGTCATTGAGTGGGGTAAGTAATTTTGAAAAATTAGTCAATAAGGCACACGACATCCCAGACTTTATTACATAATATTTTAGTATTACAGAATTTAAGCATTGCTGAAAGCAGACAAAATGTTGAAATGTTTTTCCTTGCCCTTATCAGGACCAGGACACAAGAAACAGATTTGAAAAATAACGGACACGTACAAGATTCTTAAGGGGCTTGACAGATAAATGTTGACAGGATTTCTCCCCTCATGGAAGTCTCGGACCGGAGAACAAGTCCCAAAATTACAGGGGCACCAGTTTAACAGTGTGATGAGAAGGAATTTATACAGCTGCAAGTCTTTGGAATTCTGTGTCACAGAGAGCTGTGGAGAGAGTCCTTGTGTATATTTAAGGCTGAAATAGATTCTTGTTGATGAGGGAAAATAAGGAATATTGGGAAAGGCAAGAAAGTAGATTTGAGGAATGTCGGATCCTATTGAATAGTGGAGCAAATCTGAGGGGCTGAATGGCCTATTTCTGTTTCTATTTCTTCTAATCTTATTGTCTAAACAGCATGAAAAAGGGGTGTTGATTGGTTGGACCATTGTTGGCATGGAGATGCGATAAGAACAGTTAACTGTCAGTCTTAGTTCGCAGACTGTGGTTGGGTCCAATCAGCAAACTTTTCTCATCTTATATAAGAGATGGCTGGACAGGTGATGTATTGCTGCTGCAGTATGTAGGAGCTGCTGGACATCGGCATCATCAAGAGCAAACACATCTGTAGTAGGTGTTTGCAGCTCAAAGAACTTCGGATCCAAGTTGAGGTCCTGGAGTCTAAGCTGCAGACATTGTTCCATGTCAGGGAAGGGAAACATTATCTGGACAATTTGCTCCAGAGGGCAGTCACACCCCTCAACCTAGTTCATTCTAAACTGGTCTGTGATCAGGGGACAGCGGGTGTCCCTTCAAGCGAAGCAGGTATGAACACCCAGGGATAGCAATTGAGGAGCCTCAGACCTTGTAATTGCCTAGGGATTATGAGGTTCTTACAAACTTTGCAGAAGAGAGTGGGCACTGCAGGGACGATGTGTGAACTAACTATAGTGGTTTGATATAGGCAGCTAGTCAAGTAGTAGGGAGATATAGGAATGTAGAACAGTACAACTAAGGAACAGATGGTCCCGACCTGAAACATCAGCCTTCCTGCTCCTCTGATGCTGCCTGGCCTGCTGTGTTCCTCCAGCTCCACACTGTGTTATCCAACACACAGATGGTGTTCCCTGCAACCTGGAGTGAGAATCCCAAAAGCTATGTTGCCTGCCTGGTGCCAGAGTTAAGGAAATCTTTTTGGGGGGTGAGGAAAGGCTTGGAGAAGGAGGGGAGGGATGCCACTGCCATCATCCATATTGGTGCCAATGACATCGATCAATTTAGAAAGGAGATTTTGATAAAAAGTTTTGAGCATAAAGTCATAGAGTCACACAACCCATAAACAGACCCTTCGGTCCAACCAGTCGATGCCGACCATAATCCCAAACTAAACCAGTCCCACCTGCCTGCACTAAACCCGTATCCTTCCAAACCTTTCTTATTCTTGTACTTACCAAATGTCTTTTCAATGTTGTAACTGTAAGCGTGTCCATCACTTCCTCTGGAAGTTCATTCCACATGTTAACCACCCTTCGTGTAAAAGAAAATTGCCCCTCATGTCTTAATTAAATTTTTCTCCATTCACCTTAAAAATATGCCCCTCGTCTTGAAATCTCACATTATAGGGAAAACGTACCTTCCATTCACCTTATCCATAGCCCCCTTATTATTTTAAAAACCTCTGTAAGGTCTCCCCTCCATCTCCTATGCTCCAGTGAAACAATTCCCAGCTGATCCAGCCTCTGCATATAACCCAAATACTCCACTCAGGTAAGAGTAAGAAACAATACTGAAAAACAGAAACTCCAAGGTAATAATCTTTGGATTACCATCTGAGCCATTTGCAACCAGCATGGGATAAATAAGGTAGGGCAGTAAGGTTATCAAAGCACGAAATACGTTGCTCAAAGACTGGTGTGGGTGGAATGGGTTTCAGTTTGTGGGACAGTGCTGGTGCAAAAGGGAGCCGTTCCACTGGAATGGGCTTCACTTGAACCATCCTAAGACCAGTTTTCTGATGAATTGAATAACTAATGTTGTAGAGGGCACTTTAAAGTAATTAGAGAGGTGGAACATTTGGCTGAGGGGAAATGTAGGCTCACAAAGGATAGGATATGGCAGTATTAAGGGGGACTTGGTTGGAGTCAAACAGATTCTAGACAAGGCCTCACACCTAACATGCATTGTTTGAGCTAAAATGTAACCTCTTCTTTACACTGATAAAACTTTCAGTTCTCTCAGGACCATGACTTGAAAGGAATTTGTAGATTTACATATACATATTAATCAATTTAAACCTTCTAACCGATTAAAAATATAACAGCATCTCAGGTTTATTTAAATAAAAACTGAAAGAACTGCGGCTGCTGTAAATCAGGAACAAAAACAAATTTGCTTGAGAAGCCAAGCATCTGTGAAGGAAAAAACAGAGTTAATGTTTTGGGTCCGGTGACCCTTCCTCAGAATGGAAACAATAACTCTGTTTTTTTCCTTCACAGATGTTGCCAGACCTGCTGAGCTTCTCCAGCAACTTTGTTTTTTCGTCTCAGGTTTATTTAATACATCAGAGGTGTGACCCTTTGATGTTTAATAATAAATTTGTGGCTGACACTACCTCTGTCACTAACATTGAAGAAGGACTGAGGCTTCGAAAGCTTGTATTTTCAAATAAACCTGCTGAACTATAACCTGGTGATGTGTGATTTCTGACCTTATCCAGACCTAGCACCTCCAAATCATGACAGACATGAAAGTGACCAGAGGCTATTCTAGGCCCTTACTACCACCCTGAAAGATGAATTGACATTTAAATTTGAAGTAAAATTATTTGAAGGGCTGGAGGACATGAGCAGGTGAGCAGGATTAGCTGGGCTGTTCTTGCAGTGAGAACCAACACAGATACATTTGTTTGCATGACCTCTACCTATACTTGAAGCTATTCTACAGTTCTTTGGATTCAATCGAGAGAATGGAACCTCACACGTGAGCTGGAGAGTACTCCCCCACTCCCGCTCCATGACATCAATCAGAGGCCAGCAACCATCAATTCTAGATTCATAGAATCACAGAGAATAGAAGAGGCTTTCAAGCCTGCACCTACAAAACTATTCTAACTCTACACTACTTCCCAACACTCGGCCCACAGCTCGGAATGTTATAATACTTCAAGTGGTCATCCAAATACTCCTTAAAGGTTGGTGAGGTTTAATTACCCTCCTACACAGAACATTCTTATCGCCCCGGAGCGAAACCACTTTTCCTCAACTCCCCTCTAAAACTCCTGCTTTTCATCTTAAAGCTAATCTCCCTTGTCATTCAACATTCAACTGAAGGGGACAGTTTTTTATTTATCCTGTCCATGCGCCACAAAACATCTTATATATATCAAACAGGTGATCTCTCAGCCTTCTCTGCTCTAAGTGAAACAGTCTGAACCTCTCGAGCCTCTCTTCATCCCAGGCAAACAGCCTGGTGGTTCTCCTTTACATCCCCTCCAGTGTAATCTGAAGGCGGCACGGTGGCTCAGTGGTTAGCGCTGCAGCCTCACAGTGCCAAGAACCCGGGTTCGATCCCAGCCTCAGGTGACTGTCTGTGCGGCGTTTGCTCATTCTCTCCATGTCTGCGTGGGTTTCCTCCGGGTGCTCCGGTTTCCTCCCACAGTCCAAAGATGTGCAGGCTAGGTAGATTGGCCATGCTAAAATGTCCATAGTGTTCAGGGATGCGTGGGTTAAAGGGAGATGGGTCTGGGTGGGATGCTTCAAGGGGTGGTGTGGACTTGCTGGGCCGAAGGACCTGTTTCCACACTGTAGGGAATCTAATCTAATCACAGCCTTCCTACAGTGTAATAAAATGTGAGGCTGGATGAACACAGCAGGCCAAGCAGCATCTCAGGAGCACAAAAGCTGACGTTTCGGGCCTAGACCCTTCATCAGAGAGGGGGATGGGGGGAGGGAACTGGAATAAATAGGGAGAGAGGGGGAGGCGGACCGAAGATGGAGAGTAAAGAAGATAGGTGGAGAGGGTGTAGGTGGGGAGGTAGGGAGGGGATAGGTCAGTCCAGGGAAGACGGACAGGTCAAGGAGGTGGGATGAGGTTAGTAGGTAGCTGGGGGTGCGGCTTGGGGTGGGAGGAAGGGATGGGTGAGAGGAAGAACCGGTTAGGGAGGCAGAGACAGGTTGGACTGGTTTTGGGATGCAGTGGGTGGGGGGGAAGAGCTGGGCTGGTTGTGTGGTGCAGTGGGGGGAGGGGATGAACTGGGCTGGTTGAGGGATGCAGTGGGGGAAGGGGAGATTTTGAAACTGGTGAAGTCCACATTGATACCATATGGCTGCAGGGTTCCCAGGCGGAATATGAGTTGCTGTTCCTGCAACCTTCGGGTGGCATCATTGTGGCAGTGCAGGAGGCCCATGATGGACATGTCATCAAGAGAATGGGAGGGGGAGTGGAAATGGTTTGCGACTGGGAGGTGCAGTTGTTTGTTGCGAACTGAGCGGAGGTGTTCTGCAAAGCGGTCCCCAAGCCTCCGCTTGGTTTCCCCAATGTAGAGAAAGCCGCACCGGGTACAGTGGATGCAGTATACCACATTGGCAGATGTGCAGGTGAACCTCTGCTTAATGTGGAATGTCATCTTGGGGCCTGGGATGGGGGTGAGGGAGGAGGTGTGGGGACAAGTGTAGCATTTCCTGCGGTTGCAGGGGAAGGTGCCGGGTGTGGTGGGGTTGGAGGGCAGTGTGGAGCGAACAAGGGAGTCACGGAGAGAGTGGTCTCTCCGGAAAGCAGACAGGGGTGGGGATGGAAAAATGTCTTGGGTGGTGGGGTCGGATTGTAAATGGCGGAAGTGTCGGAGGATAATGCGTTGTATCCGGAGGTTGGTAGGGTGGTGTGTGAGAACGAGGGGGATCCTCTTGGGGCGGTTGTGGCGGGGGCGGGGTGTGAGGGATGTGTCGCGGGAAATGCGGGAGACGCGGTCAAGGGCGTTCTCAATCACCGTGGGGGGGAAGTTGCGGTCCTTAAAGAACTTGGACATCTGGGATGTGCGGGACTGGAATGTCTTATCGTGGGAGCAGATGCGGCGGAGGCGGAGGAATTGGGAATAGGGGATGGAATTTTTGCAGGAGGGTGGGTGGGAGGAGGTGTATTCTAGGTAGCTGTGGGAGTCGGTGGGCTTGTAATGGACATCAGTTACAAGCTGGTTGCCTGAGATGGAGACTGAGAGGTCCAGGAAGGTGAGGGATGTGCTGGAGATGGCCCAGGTGAACTGAAGGTTGGGGTGGAAGGTGTTGGTGAAGTGGATGAACTGTTCGAGCTCCTCTGGGGAGCAAGAGGCGGCGCCGATACAGTCATCAATGTACCGGAGGAAGAGGTGGGGTTTGGGGCCTGTGTAGGTGCGGAAGATGGACTGTTCCACGTAACCTACAAAGAGGCAGGCATAGCTGGGGCCCATGCGGGTGCCCATGGCCACCCCCTTAGTCTGTAGGAAGTGGGAGGAGTCAAAAGAGAAGTTGTTGAGTGTGAGGACGAGTTCCGCTAGGCGGATGAGAGTGTCGGTGGAGGGGGCCTGGTCGGGCCTGCGGGACAGGAAGAAGCGGAGGGCCTTGAGGCCATCTCCATGCGGAATGCAGGTGTACAGGGACTGGACGTCCATGGTGAATATGAGGTGTTGGGGGCCAGGGAATTGGAAGTCCTGGAGGAGGTGGAGGGCGTGGGTGGTGTCACGGACATAGGTGGGGAGTTCCTGGACCAAAGGGGAGAAAATGGAGTCCAGGTAGGTGGAGATGAGTTCGGTGGGGCAGGAGCAGGCCGAGACGACGGGTCGACCAGGGCAGGCAGGTTTGTGGATTTTGGGAAGGAGATAGAAACGGGCCGTGCGGGGTTGGGGAACAATGAGGTTGGAGGCTGTGGGTGGGAGGTCCCCTGAGGTGATGAGGTCATGAATGGTGTTGGAGATGATGGTTTGGTGCTCGGGTGTGGGGTCATGATCGAGGACGCGGTAGGAGGTGGTGTCGGAGAGTTGGCGTCTGGCCTCGGCGATGTAGAGGTCAGTACGCCATACTACCACTGCGCCACCCTTGTCTGCGGGTTTGATGGTGAGGTTGGGGTTGGAGCGGAGGGAGCGGAGGGCTGCCCGTTCTGCGGGGGAGAGGTTGGAGTGGGTGAGAGGGGTGGAGAGGTTGAGGCGGTTAATGTCTCGACGGCAGTTGGAGATGAAGAGGTCGAGGGAGGGTAGGAGGCCTGGGGGTGGTGTCCAGGAGGAGGACTTGTGTTGGAAGCGGGTGAAGGGGTCAGTGGAAGGAGGGTTGGGTTCCCGGTTGAAGAAGTAGGCATGCAGGCGAAGACGGCGGAAAAACTGCTCTATGTCCGACCGTGACTGGTATTCGTTGATGTGTGGTTGTAGGGGGACAAAGGTGAGCCCCTTGCTCAGGACTGACCGTCCTGAGCAAGGGGCTCACCTTTGTCCCCCTACAACCACACATCAACGAATACCAGTCACGGTCGGACATAGAGCAGTTTTTCCGCCGTCTTCGCCTGCATGCCTACTTCTTCAACCGGGAACCCAACCCTCCTTCCACTGACCCCTTCACCCGCTTCCAACACAAGTCCTCCTCCTGGACACCACCCCCAGGCCTCCTACCCTCCCTCGACCTCTTCATCTCCAACTGCCGTCGAGACATTAACCGCCTCAACCTCTCCACCCCTCTCACCCACTCCAACCTCTCCCCCGCAGAACGGGCAGCCCTCCGCTCCCTCCGCTCCAACCCCAACCTCACCATCAAACCCGCAGACAAGGGTGGTGCAGTGGTAGTATGGCGTACTGACCGCTACATCGCCGAGGCCAGACGCCAACTCTCCGACACCACCTCCTACCGCGTCCTCGATCATGACCCCACACCCGAGCACCAAACCATCATCTCCAACACCATTCATGACCTCATCACCTCAGGGGACCTCCCACCCACAGCCTCCAACCTCATTGTTCCCCAACCCCGCACGGCCCGTTTCTATCTCCTTCCCAAAATCCACAAACCTGCCTGCCCTGGTCGACCCGTCGTCTCGGCCTGCTCCTGCCCCACCGAACTCATCTCCACCTACCTGGACTCCATTTTCTCCCCTTTGGTCCAGGAACTCCCCACCTATGTCCGTGACACCACCCACGCCCTCCACCTCCTCCAGGACTTCCAATTCCCTGGCCCCCAACACCTCATATTCACCATGGACGTCCAGTCCCTGTACACCTGCATTCCGCATGGAGATGGCCTCAAGGCCCTCCGCTTCTTCCTGTCCCGCAGGCCCGACCAGGCCCCCTCCACCGACACTCTCATCCGCCTAGCGGAACTCGTCCTCACACTCAACAACTTCTCTTTTGACTCCTCCCACTTCCTACAGACTAAGGGGGTGGCCATGGGCACCCGCATGGGCCCCAGCTATGCCTGCCTCTTTGTAGGTTACGTGGAACAGTCCATCTTCCGCACCTACACAGGCCCCAAACCCCACCTCTTCCTCCGGTACATTGATGACTGTATCGGCGCCGCCTCTTGCTCCCCAGAGGAGCTCGAACAGTTCATCCACTTCACCAACACCTTCCACCCCAACCTTCAGTTCACCTGGGCCATCTCCAGCACATCCCTCACCTTCCTGGACCTCTCAGTCTCCATCTCAGGCAACCAGCTTGTAACTGATGTCCATTACAAGCCCACCGACTCCCACAGCTACCTAGAATACACCTCCTCCCACCCACCCTCCTGCAAAAATTCCATCCCCTATTCCCAATTCCTCCGCCTCCGCCGCATCTGCTCCCACGATAAGACATTCCACTCCCGCACATCCCAGATGTCCAAGTTCTTTAAGGACCGCAACTTCCCCCCCACGGTGATTGAGAACGCCCTTGACCGCGTCTCCCGCATTTCCCGCGACACATCCCTCACACCCCGCCCCCGCCACAACCGCCCCAAGAGGATCCCCCTCGTTCTCACACACCACCCTACCAACCTCCGGATTCAACGCATTATCCTCCGACACTTCCGCCATTTACAATCCGACCCCACCACCCAAGACATTTTTCCATCCCCACCCCTGTCTGCTTTCCGGAGAGACCACTCTCTCCGTGACTCCCTTGTTCGCTCCACACTGCCCTCCAACCCCACCACACCCGGCACCTTCCCCTGCAACCGCGGGAAATGCTACACTTGTCCCCACACCTCCTCCCTCACCCCCATCCCAGGCCCCAAGATGACATTCCACATTAAGCAGAGGTTCACCTGCACATCTGCCAATGTGGTATACTGCATCCACTGTACCCGGTGCGGCTTTCTCTACATTGGGGAAACCAAGCGGAGGCTTGGGGACCGCTTTGCAGAACACCTCCGCTCAGTTCGCAACAAACAACTGCACCTCCCAGTCGCAAACCATTTCCACTCCCCCTCCCATTCTCTTGATGACATGTCCATCATGGGCCTCCTGCACTGCCACAATGATGCCACCCGAAGGTTGCAGGAACAGCAACTCATATTCCGCCTGGGAACCCTGCAGCCATATGGTATCAATGTGGACTTCACCAGTTTCAAAATCTCCCCTTCCCCCACTGCATCCCTCAACCAGCCCAGTTCATCCCCTCCCCCCACTGCACCACACAACCAGCCCAGCTCTTCCCCCCCACCCACTGCATCCCAAAACCAGTCCAACCTGTCTCTGCCTCCCTAACCGGTTCTTCCTCTCACCCATCCCTTCCTCCCACCCCAAGCCGCACCCCCAGCTACCTACTAACCTCATCCCACCTCCTTGACCTGTCCGTCTTCCCTGGACTGACCTATCCCCTCCCTACCTCCCCACCTACACCCTCTCCACCTATCTTCTTTACTCTCCATCTTCGGTCCGCCTCCCCCTCTCTCCCTATTTATTCCAGTTCCCTCCCCCCATCCCCCTCTCTGATGAGGGGTCTAGGCCCGAAACGTCAGCTTTTGTGCTCCTGAGATGCTGCTTGGCCTGCTGTGTTCATCCAGCCTCACATTTTATTATCTTGGAATCTCCAGCATCTGCAGTTCCCATTATCTCTTCCTACAGTGTGTTGGCCAAACTGCACACAGCACTCCAGCTGTGGCCTAACTGAAGTCCTGCACTCCTCCAGCATATCCTCCCTGCTCTTATTATCCATGCCTCAACTGATAAAGGCAAGTGTCCCGTATGCCTTCTCAACTATCCTGTTAAACTGTCCTTCAGGGAACTGTGGACAAGCAGCCTTGAAGATTCCTGTGTTCGTCTGAGCTTCGTATAGTGTTCTGCTAGTCATTGTATATTCCCTTGTCTCGTTATTTCTTTCAAATCACTTCACATTTATCAGAATTCAATTCCATGTGTTACTGATCTGACCATCTGTCTAATCCATCTGTACCTCCCTGTAATTTAAGACCTTCTTCCTCACTATTAACCTCCCAATCAATCTTTGTGTCATCCATAAATGTACTTATCAAACCCACCAGCATTCTCTTCAATTTTGTTTATATTTATCACAAATGAAAAGGGACCTAGCATTGACCACTATGATATGTCACTGCGCACCCTGCTTCAGTCACATAAACAGTGTTCTACCACAACCTTACCACTAATTTTGTATTTGCAACTCGCCAAGTTACCATTTTGAGACATTGTCAAAGGCTTTGCTAAAATATATATGAGCTTTATACATGGCACCACCCACAGACTGTACCTGAAAGCTTGTGATTTTGAATGAACCTGTTGGACTATAACCTGATGAGGTATGACTCTGACTTTTGTCCACCCCAGTCCAATGTTGACACCTCCTCGTCCAGGTAGGTTGACACCTACCCTCATCTACATACTGGTCACCTCCTTGAAAAGTTAGATTAAAATTTTTTGGCATGAGCTCCCTCTGACAAATCCATGCTGACTATCCCTGATCAAACCTTCCTCTCCAAGTGAAAACTAATTCACCCTTCATAATTTTCTCCAATAGTTTCCCTACCAATGTGAGGCTCACTGGTCTGCAATCCCCTGGTTTATCTTTGCCACCTTCTTTGTAAAGTAGAACTACATTCATTGCCCTCCAGTCCCTCCCCTGTGGTCAGACAATCACAGAATCCCCCACAGTGCAGAAGGAAGCCATTCAGCCCATTAAGTCGTCACCAACCTTCCAAAAAGCACTTCAACCAGACCCACCCCCTACCCTATCTCTGTAACCCATAGCTAATCCACCTAGCCTGCAAATGAGACAATTTCAGTATGGTCATTCCACACATCCTGCACATCTTTGGACTGTGAGAGGAAACCAGAGCATCCAGAGGAAACTTATGCAGACACGGGGAGAACATGCAAATAACACACAAACAGGCCGAGGCTGGAATTGAACCTGAGTCCCTGTCACTGTGAGGCAGCAGTGCTAACTACTGAGACATTGTGCCACCCCCTAAACATTTGGGAAAAACCCTGCAATCTGTTCTCATGTCTCCAACTCAAGCCTGGGATGCAACTCATCCAGGACCTTGGCATTCTTTCACTTCTAAGCCCATCAAAACATCCAATACCTCCTCACTGTCCCCGCCAAACTGCTCAAGAACCTCACAATCCCTCTTCTCGAAATCTGTACCTAAATTCTCCTGCTCGGGAAAGACAGTTCTTCTCATCATATGGATGAGTACATCATAAACCAGACTAGGATTTATTGCCCATCCCTAATTGCCCAGAGGGATGTTAAGAGTCAACCACATTGCTGTGGGTCTGCAGTCATACGTAAGCCAGATCAGGTAAGGATGACAGTTTCCTTCCCTAATGGACATTAGTGAACCAAATGGGATTTCCCGAAAATCAACAATGGAGTCATGGTCACTATTAGATTCTTAATTTCAGAATATTACCTGGCTCTCTGGATTACCAGTCCAGCAATAATACCATTAGACCATTACCTCCCTTCATTAAATACTCTGTCAATGACCTCTGGCTCCACATACAGATTTCCCTCTTAGTCCTTAATGGGCCCTTGTTCTTTTCCTGGTTTTGGATTGTGCCAGCAGGGATGACGGCAAGGATGTTGGCATTGAACGCCAGGCAGAGGAACCAAGTCTGCAAGAAGGTGATGGGCTCAGGGTTTGTGAAAGGAAGTGGGGTGGGGTCACTGGAGAGGCTGGTCAGCAGCAACGGCATGGCATTGGCCATCAGCAGGATACCTGTTCTGATGCCATGTCCCTCGACCAGACAGAAGATTCCAACTGATTCAACAAGCCAACTGAAAGGAGTGTGAACCAGGCAGGCACTAGGGCCCAGTGAGTGCACAGCAGCAGGGCATGCCCTACGTCACAGGGCATCTCAATCTGGAATAAAGTTGCTGCATAGAATGAGTTACTGGTTACATGAGGCTGGTAGTGACTCGCTGCAGTGAGAGAGCAATCTATCAGGTAAGTATGCTTTATAGTTTATTATAATAGAAATGATATATAGAGCCTAACGCTTTGATTGCTGTTTGCAGAGAGATTCAAAATACAGCACGAATGAAAATCTAGCCTTGCACTTTTTGTTTGAAATGACTACATTGGAAAGGACAGGTTTACACCCTGACAGCCAATGTACAGACTTTCAGCACTTTCTGTTGTTAACTCTATCACATTTGTGAACACAGTATTTTAGAAAAAGGGAAGTGATTAACAAGTAAAAGGAAGATGCTACTTTTGAGGATGAAAACATCTGTTTGTCTTATTCTGCCTGTCAGTGAAAAACCAACGGCTTGCTCATCTTTTCTATTAAATCTCCTAACTTGAGGCCATACACTTACATCAACTGGAGGCTGTTTCGAATCATTGCAATTAATCGGTCTCTCAGCAAATCCTGCTTTCAAATGCTCGATTCAGAAATGCGATTCCTCTTTTGTTTCTCTTGTAAGTCGAGCTCTTTTATTGTTAGTGTTTTTGAGAGCAGCAGAAATAGGAACAGACTTGTATGGTCCTCAGGTTGGTTCCGCTGTTTAGTGTTGTCATATCAGTCTTCCATTTAAGACTGAGATAAAGAGAAATATTTTCTCTCAGAAGGGTTTGTGACTCTTTGAAACTCTCCTCCCCAGAAAGCACTGGAGGCAGGGTGACTGAATATTCTTAATATGATGGATAGATTCTTGATGAACAATAGACTATTGGTTATTGGAGTAAGAGGGAGGGTTGAGTCAGGTCAACCATAATCTTATTGAATGATGAAGCAGGCATGAGGAACCGAATGTCATAGAATCACAGAACTCCTACAGTGCAGAAGCAGTCCATTTGGCTCAATGAGTCCACACCAACCCTCCAAAGAGCACCCCAACCAGACCCAATGCACTACCTTATCCATGTATTTCCCATGGGAACCAGCCTCACATCCCTGGACATTACAGGCAATTTCGCATGGCCAATCCACCTAACAGGCATGTCTTTGGACTGTGCAAGGAAACCGGAGCACCTGGAGGAAACCCACGCAGGCACATGCACATTGCACACAGACAGTCACCCAAAGGTGGAATTGAACCCCTGTCCCTCACATTGTGAGGCAATAGTGCTAACCACTGAGCCGCCATGTTGCCCAAAATGCCGCGCTTCTGCATCTAGTTTGTAAGTTTGTATGAATATATACCATTGTAGATAGGTGAAGTAAACTAAAATACTGCAAGCGCTGGGAATGTAATGCGCAATGTAACAAACACAGACTGGTCAGGCAACATCTGCAGAGACTCAAAAACACAGACAGTATTGCATAGAAACGGGTAA
This sequence comes from Stegostoma tigrinum, assembly GCF_030684315.1. Lineage (NCBI taxonomy): Eukaryota > Metazoa > Chordata > Chondrichthyes > Orectolobiformes > Stegostomatidae > Stegostoma > Stegostoma tigrinum. The sequence continues at coordinate 176,297,451 of NC_081354.1, forward strand.
ACACACTGTTCAGGTAGACTGCCTTATGGAAGTTATTGCTGAGTTATATGGCACAAGAAGAGACAGGGAGGTGGGATAGGTCTGAATTGAGTATTGAGGGTTGTCTTGAATGTTCAAAGCTAACGATTTCAAGGTTATTACCAACTGAGACCAACTGAGCATCTTCTGTCTTTTCAAACTTTTTAAGATTGCAAAATAAGTCTCGCATTTGCCAATTCGCACCATATCAAAGTTCAGCAGGAAATAGGTAAGGCAAATAGACATTTTTGTTTCAAAGTATAAGAATAAGGAATTATTGTTAAAACTGTACAAGGTGCTGGTCAGATCACACCTAGAAGGCTGTGAATAGTTTTGTGGTTGGAGGCAATTTTTTAAAGGCGAGAGAAGAAAGATTTAAAAATGACTTGAGGGTCAACTTTTTCACACAGGTTCATGTGTGAAATGAGCTTCCAGAGGAAGTGGTGGATACCGGTACAATTACAATGTTTGAATGACATTTAGTTAAGTAAATGAATAAGAAATTTTTGGAAGGATTTGGGCCAACCCCAGGCAGCTGGGAGTGATTTAGTTTGGGATTATGGTCAAAATGGACTGCTTGGGCCAAAGGGTCTGTTTCCATGCTATAAGGCCCTATTACCCCAAGAAAGATTTAGTAGTTTGCGTTTGTAATCATTGGAGTTTAGAAGAATGAGAGGAGACCTTAGATTCCTATTAGGGGCCCTGACAGCATAAGTGCAGGGAGGTTGTTGTGGGAGAGTTTGGGGTCGGAGGGTGTCACCCAGAGTAGGGAGTCGCACATTTAAAACAGATGAGGAGAATGTTTTTCTCTCACACAAGTCTGTGGAATTCTTTATCACAGAGAGCTGTTAAGGCTATGTCATTAAGTATACTAGAGGCTGAGAAAGAGTTTGAGTCAGTAGGTGAATCAATGGTTATGTAGATAACACAAGAAAGTGGAGTTGAGGGTCGACAGATTATCTATGACAATGAATGGCAGCGCAGATGGGCTGAATGGTCTACTCCTGCTCCATTGTCTTGTACAACAGATAAATTTACGGGGGTTGGGGGTGGAGTTGCTTCAGGACTTTGCTCATAAGAATGTATGACACAGCAGCAGGGGTTGACCATACAATCTTACAAACCTTCATTTCCATACCTTGTGTGTGGCTGCGTTCTAGAATTTCCAGAAAAGGGAAATAGTGTCTACCGTAAAAAATCCTATCAGAATCTTGCATGCTTCAATGAGATTTAATCTCATCTTACTAAATGTACAGACATGGGCCTAACTTTCCCAGCCTCTCATTATACCAAACATACATAGTATTCTAAGTCTGGTCTCAATAATGTTCTGTACAATCATGGTTAGATGTTCATTTTTGTAATCCAAACCCCGTGCAAGAAAGGCAAACGCATACTTGCCTTTGCATTAGCCTGCTCTTCCTGTTTGCTAACTTCCTTGTTCCTTTCACAGCTGCACGCAAGTGGAATTATTGATAGTGTGTTTCTTCCCTGGTGCCAGGGTCAAGAATGCCACGAAGCAGCTGCAGGGCATTCTGAAGGGGGAGGGGAAATAGCCAGAGGTTTCGGCCCAGGTTGGTAAAAGGATAGAGGTCTTGCAAGCAGAATATAGGGAATTAGGAAATAAATTTAAAAATGTGATCTCAAAAGGCAGCAATATTAGGATTACACTCAGCGCTACATGCTAGAGAGCTCAGGGAAAAGAGAAAAGGCCAGTTGAATGCATGGTTGAGAGGCTGATGGAGTGGGAAGGGATTTAGATTCTTGAGACATTGGGACCAATTCTGAGGAAGTTGGACAAACTGACAGGACACACACCAGCAGGACTGGAATCTAAATCTGTGTAGAAGTATTTGCTAGTGACCTGTAGGATTTTAAACAAGAGTGGGGGAAGGATGGGAATCTGAGTGGGGAGACACAAGAAAGGGAAACAAAGATGACATTGAATGGTAGGAAAGAAAAATTGCAATCAGAGGAAACAAGGCCAAGCACCAAGTGGAGACTCAGTACAAAACAAAAATAAAATTGTATAATGCATTCCCATTTTTAAACGTTTTAAATGCACTTACCTCATCACTAGTCAAATTGTGTCATGTCTACCTGTTCTTTTAAAGTGAGAGATCATTGATTGTAATGTAAACACGAATGTTTGATGCTTAAAAACATTCTTCCAAAAGCAGGGATAAACTTATAAAGGAAGACTTATTTTTGGGAAGAAAAAATATTTTCAATATTTGATTTAATAAATCCTAATTTATGGAAATTCAGTGGGATACAGTAGACATTTCAGCAAAAAAGAAAATAAATTATTTTTCACCTGTCTAACAGCAGGCAAAGAAAATGAGAGATGGACTGAACGCATACTATCCATTCACAAAGATGTGCCGGCTAGGTGGATTGGCCATGCTAAATTGCCCGTAGTGTTCAGGGGTGTGTGGTTATAGGGGGATGGGTCTGGGTGGGATGCTTCAAGGGGCGGTGTGGACTTGTTGGGCCGAAGGGCCTGTTTCCACACTGTAGGGAATCTAATCTAACCAAATTCAGCCCTTTTCTTATCTTTGTATTGCAGTCTCTGAATAGATAAATAACATTAGGGACTACAGATTTTTATTCGATTAATTGATGCAAGTGAAACACCAAAGAAGGAATGAAGCTGCATTCAAATCAGTTGAAATAATGCAGTTAATGCAAAGGTTTTTACTTATTTATATGGCCTAAAGACTACCTTTAAACCCATGGGATGTGAACTCTGCACTCAAGCCCAAAGTGTCATGGATAAAGAAGGACCCATTGTGAATAAGAGTCACTAGACTCAAAAAGTTAATTCTGCTTTCTCTCCGTAGATGTTGTCAGACCTGTTGGACTTCTCCAGCAATTTCTTTTTTTTTCAGATTCCCTGCATCCATGGTTGTGAAATGCAAACAAACTATCGGGATTTATTGCACACTAAATGGAGGGATCTGGACCAAGAGCAGGCAGAAGGGATTAGTTTAATTTGGTGTCATGTTCAGCACAACTTTGCAGGTTGAAGTGCTCATCCCTGTGCTGTACAGTTCTATATTCTATGTTCTAATAGGTTTAAAACTTAACATTCTGCTAGTTGGAGAATAGCATAGTGCATGTGTCAGTGTACAATTCTGTAGATATCAGGATCTTTGAGGTTTTCTCCTCTTGGTTCCTTGGAGCTTAACCCTTGTTTCCCAAATTCTTGAAATTAGTCTTCTGACTTACAACATACTTTAAGGCTTTATCTTTGCCTGTTTCACTAATGTACATGCAAATCCACCCAGTAGCGATAAGGCTTCAACTCTGCTTTCCCAGACAACCTGAACGCCGTAGCCATAGATACTTCCTAAATGCTTCTCTCCCTCTCTATTGGGAGAGACTGGATAGGCTGGGGCTTTTCACTGTAGCGTATGAGGTTGAGGGGATTTATAAAATCATGAAGGGCATAGATAAGGTAAATAGCAAAGATTTTTTTTCCCTGGGGTGGGGGAGTTTAAAAGTAGGAGGCACATTTTTAACATGAGAGGAGAAATATTTAAAAAGTACATGAGGGGCAACTTGTTCATTCAGAAGTTAGTTTGTACGTGGAATGAACTGCCAGAAGAAGTGATGGGGCCGTGCGCAATTACAATGATTTGGATAAGTATATGAATATGAAACGTGAAAGAGAAATGTGCAAAATGCAGGCAAGTTGGACTAGTTCAGTTTGGGGAACATGGCCAGCATGGACTGGCTGGACCGGAGGGTCCATTTCCATGCTGTATCATTCAATAACACTATGCTCTCTTTTGAAAGGAGCTTCCAAAAATCTTCTCACTTTTGTTTACTTTCTCCTCGGGCCCACTGGTGATTTCGAACACTGATCCAATACCTATACTTGGATGTGTTATGACAAATCCGTTATCTTTGAGTTAGAACTTATGAACAGCCGTAAGCCATTCAGCCCTTCAACTATGCTGTAGCATTCAGTAAGATTGTGGCTGATCTGGTTGTGGTCTCAGCCCAACTTTCCTATTTAGCCCTACCCTAACCCAAACCACAGAAGCCCCAACTCCTGCATATCAAAAAAACAATCTTATATTGCCTTGAAAATTTCAATCACACACCCTCCATTGCCTTCTTAAAAAGATGATTCCTCAGACTGACATAATTACACCTAATCTCCATCTTAAAAGGGATACCTTAATCTTAAACACTGGTGCTGAGGTCTAAATCCCGCACAAAAAGAAACATCCTTCTAGTATTTACTCTACCAAGTTTCCACAGATTGTTATGTTTCAGCGAAATCATTGTTCATTTTTCTAAACTCCATCGGTTACAGGCCTAGCCTCTTCAATCTTCCCTGTTGTTCCAGAAAGGAGTCAAGTACATATTCCTATTCTGCTTTGAATGCAACTGTATCCTTTTTCTAATAAGGAGTCCAAAACCGTACACAGTATGCCAGATGGGTTGTGTCTAGGTGCTATAAAGCTTTAATAAAACCTCATGATTCTTAAAATACACTGAGATGCTTCAGTGTGATTTGGAGAAGTTGAGTGAGTGGGTGGGTGACGTTTAGTGCAGACAAATGAAGGTTTGGTAACAAAAACAGGAAGGTAGATTATTATCTGAACAGCGATAGATTAAGAAAGTGGGAGGTGCAATGAGACCTGGGTGTCCTTGCAAACCAGTCAGTGAAAGTAAGAATACAGGAGCAGTAGGCAATGAAGAAGGTAAATGGAATGTTGGCACTCATAGTGAAAGAATTCAAGGACAAGAGCAGTACTTTGGTTCAAACCAAAGGGTCTCGACCCGAAACGTCACACTTTCCTGCTCCTCTGATGCTGCTTGGCCTGCTGTGTTCATCCAGCTTCACACTGTGTTACCTCAGGAATATTGCGTGCAGTTTTGGGCTCCTTATCTGAGGAAAGATGTTCTGGCTGTGGAGGCAGAGCAGCAAAGCTTTCCTAGACTAATTCCTGGAATGGCAGGATTTCCGTATGAAGGGAGTCAGAGAGAAATAGGCTCTTGAAAAGCAAGGCAATGAAAGGTTTACAGGGTGACTGTAATGTGGATGAAATCAAACCAACCATGAACATATTGAAAGACGAAACGGTCTTGAAGTGCTGAGTGGCTTAGTCTTCCTTCTAACTGGTATGTTTGTATGTACCACAGTGCCATGGCCAGTTCCATTCATCTACCCTGCAGCCATCCACGACTTTCAGCCAAGCAGGTTGATAAACACTTGAACCTGTTGGAAAATTGCCATGATAAAAGATGCCCCACTTCTATATTTTAACGAGGGGGGAGGCTAGTGGTATTATTGCTGGAGTGTTAATCTAGAGACCTCAATAACATTTTGGGGGCCTGGGTTCAAATCCCACCACGGCAGATGGTGGAATTTGAATTCAATTTAAACAAATATCTGGAATTAAGAATCTAATAATGACCATGAATCCATTGTCGACTGTCAGGAAAACCCATCTGGTTCACTAAATGTCCTTTCGGGAAGGAAACTGCCATCCCTACCTGGTCTACCTTATATGTGACTCTAGACCTACAGCAATGTGGTTGTCTCTGGACTGTCCTCTGGGCAATTAGGGATGGGCAATAAATGCTGCCTAGCCAGCAATGTCCTCCTCCCGTTAATGAATAAAGGGAAAGAAAAACCCTTACTTTTCGATGGCTCTACTTGTCTTAGTTGTGGTCACACTCTCCTTTCCCTGACCATGGAGGAAATTAGAAGATCCAAGGGGTGAAACCACATGTTGGTTAAAACTGCCTTCCTCCTAGCCTTGAGAAGGTGGTAGTGAACTGTCTTCTTGGACCGCTGCAGTCCACCTGCTGGATTTCCAGTTCAATGATTAGCTGAAGCTTATCAAGCTCTATAAACTCAAGTGCTGATATTTTCACTTTAATCACTAACAGTCCCCATTAACAACTGTTCACCCTCCCAGCCTGATCGTTAGCAACTCCTTTGTCTGGCCAACTACTTTTCTCTCTCTTCGGGCTCTGTCCTATCATTTACTCCCTACCCCACCCACCTCCCTATTTTCTGCATATAAACTGCCGTTTTCCCAGCCACTCTCAGTTCTGAGGAAGGGTCACCGGACCTGAAATGTTAACTATGTTTTCCCCTCCACAGATGCTGCTAGACCTGCTGAGCTTTTCCAGCAACTTTGTTTTTGTTCTTGATCTTTTTACTGTTGGATTTCACTGGCATCCATCAATTCCTACACACAGCAGCTGTTCTGCTATCTTCATTTCACATTTTTTACTTTATTTTTCACATGAATTTCTGATTATGGAACTCTTCTATCTTTCAAGCGACCTTTACAGGTAGTTCTTCTATAACACAATAGTTGTGTTCTCATTTGACCACACGCTGGAGGAGGTTGTGCTATACAAAACTGCCATCGAAAATTGTGTTATGGGGAAATGGTTATGGAGAAGAATTAACCATCTCCTTTTAATATTTGACTTTTTTCATTCACTCCTGGAATGTTGTAATTGCTGGCTGGGTGAGCATTTATTGCCCATTCCTAGTTGCCCTTGAGAAGGTGGTGGTGAGCTGCCTTCTTGGACTACTGCAGTCCACCTGCTGTATGTTGACCCACAATGCCCTTAGGGAGGGAATTCCAGACTTTGATGCCAGACTGTGAAGGAACGGCGATATATTTCCAAGTCAGGATAGTGAGTAGCTTGGAGGGTAACTTGCAGATGCTGGTGTTCCCATATATCTGCTGCCCTTGTCCTTCTAGGTGGAAGTGGTCATGGGTTTGGAAGGTGCTGACTGAGGATCCTTAGTGAATTTCAGCAGTGCATCAGATAGTGGGTTAACATTGCTGCTACTGAGCGTTGGTGGTACGTAGACCGGATGCATGTAGACGTGATGCCAATCAATCAGGCTGCTTTGTTCTGGATGGTATCATGCTTTTTAAATATTTACAGGGCTGCACTCATCCAGGCAAGATGGAAGTACTCCATCACACGCCTGCCTTCTGCCTTGTAGATGGTGAACAGGCTTTGGAAAGTCAGGAGGTGAGTTACTTGCTGTAGCATTCCTAATCTATAACCTGGTCTTGTAGCCACTGTGTTAATTGGTGAGACCAGATGACTTCCTGGTCAGCGGTAACCTCCAGGATATTGATAGTGGGGGATCCGGTAATGGAACCCTTAATCTCAATTTCAAGGGAAGGTGGTTAAATTGTTTCTTAATGGAGTTTGTCATAGCCTGGTATTTGTGTGCAGCAGTTTATTTGCAACTTGTCAGCCCAAGAGGACTGATATTGTTGCGATATTGTTGCATTGAACATGGACTGCTTCAGTAACTCAGGAGTCGCGAATGGTGCTAAACATTGTGCAATCAACGGCGAACATCCCCACTTTTGGCCTTATGGCGGATGGAAGGTCATTGATGAAGCAGCTGAGGATGGTTGGGCCGAGGACAATACCCTGAGGAACTCCTGCAGAGTTGTTCTGGAGCTGAGATGACTGACTTCCAACAACCACGACCATCTTCCTATGACTCTAACCACAGGAGAGTTTGCCCCTTGATACCCATTGATTCCAGCTTTGCCAAGGCTCCTTGATGCCACACTCAGTCAAATGAACCTTGATGTCAACGACTGTCACTCTCACCTCACCTCTGGAATTCAGCTCTTTTGTCCATGTCTGAACCAAGGTTGTAATGAGATCAGGAGCCGACAGGCCCTGGCAGAACCCAAACTGGGCATCACTGAGCAGGTTATTCCTGAACAGGTGCTGCTTGATAGCACTGTTGATGACATCTTCCATTACTTTACTGATGATTGAAAATAGACTGAGAGGGCAGTAATTGGATGGATTGGATTTGTCCTGCTTTTTGTGTGCGGGACAGACTTGAGCAATTTTGCACATTGTCGGGTAGATGCAAGTGTTGTAATTGTGCTGGAAGATCTTGGCTGTTGGAGTGGTAAGCTCTGGAGCACAAGCCTTCAGTGTTATAGCCAGAATGTTATCAGGGCCCATGGTCTTTGCAGTAGCCAGTGTCTCCAACTGTTTTCTGATATCATGTAGAGTGACTCAAGATGGCTGGAAACTGTATCTGTAATGCTAGGGACCATTGGAGGACGCCAAGATGGGTCATCCTCTCGGCACTTCTGGCTGAAGATTGCTATGAAAGCTTCAGCCTTATCTTTTTCACTGATGTGCTGGGCTCTCCCATCATTGAGGATGGGGATATTTGTGAAGCGGCCTCTTCCAGTGAGATGTTTTGTTATCCATCAACATTCACGACTGGATATGGCAGGACCGTAAAGCTCAGATCTGATCTGTTGGTTTTGGGGTCACATAGCTGTGTCTGTCACTTGATCCTTTGTCAATATCCCACTAAGGGCTGTTTTAATCACCAATGGTTCATTTAAAGATTAGGTCAGAAACTGAATGTGGATAGCAAGAAGCTTTTTCCCAGAGTAGAGCGAGAGAGAGAGAGAGAGAAAGTGGGGGTCATGAGTTCAAAGTGAGAGGAGGAAAGTTTACGCGAGATATGCGTGGAAAGTTCTTTACGCAGAGGGTGGTGGGTGCCTGTAACGCGTTGCCAGCGGAGGTGGTAGACGCAGACACATTAGTGTCTTTAAGATGTATCTGGACAGGTACATGGATGGGCAGGGAGCAAAGGGATACAGACCCTTAGAAAATAGATGACAGGTTTAAACAGAGGATCTCGATCGGCGCAGGCTTGGAGGGCCGAAGGGCCTGTTCCTGTGCTGTAGGTTTCTTTGAGCTGGACTAGTCACATAAACAAGAGCATGTTGGAGGTTGGGAACACTGCAGTCAGTAACTCACCTCATGACTCCATTTTCAACAAAGCACATGTCAGGAATGTCATGGAATACCCCTAACTGACCTGCAGGAGTGAAGTTCAGACAATACTCAAGTAGCTCATCACCAATCTGGCCAAAGCAACCTGTGTCAACCCAACCCAACCCATCCACCACTTTAAGCATCTACCGTCATCATGATCAATGCCCAGCCCTTTTAGACCAGAGATAGGGACACAACTACTATGTTGCAAAAGCTCTCACAGGAAGCTACTTCTTAAATATGTGCTACAGTTAACATTATTTTCTGTTAATGATACCTTGAGCATGCCTGTATCTACATTCACTTAGCTCAATGCTTGCAACATGAGTGTGAGCCACCTCTAAACAGAATTTTGTCGTAGACTTTGAGCCTCATGGGTGCCCTGGTGTTACGTTACAATGTGCCTGAACAGGTTGAATAAAAATAATTTTTGTACCTTCTAAAAAGGCTTTCTTAGAGTTTTGAAGTACCTACACAGTGTACAATGGAGCCTGAGTCCAAATCTCAGCAATGCTTCTACCTAAAGGACAGGGACTAGTGCAGTGATATTGACCCTAGATCCAGGTTATGTTCCACCATCAGGATGTGATGGACACAAAGATGCTCACAAGGCACATTAAAAGGAAAACAATTTCAGTGGCCTACAAGATGCCCCCTTGCAATTCGCCAACGCTCTTGCAACATCTTCTAAAGCAGCAACCTCAGCTGCATAGGTGACAGATGCATGAGAATACTATCGTTTGTGTTTGTAGAATCTTATTGTGCAATAGTTGATGACATTTCAGAAGTCCTTAATCATCTGCAAAGGAGGTCCTGTGGTCGTGCAACCATGATCATAAGAAAGAGGAACATAAGTAAGCCACTTGGCCTCTTGAGCCTGTTCCATCATTTAATGGGATTGTGACAGATCTGATGATCCTCATGTCCACGTTCCTACCCTTTCCCGGTAACCCTGATTCTGCGACTTATCAAGAATCTATCTACCTCAACAATTCATATGCACAAGGATAATGTCCCCCACAATTCTCTCTGGCAAAGAGTTCCAAAGGCCCGCAACCCACTTAGAGAAGAAATGTTTTCTCACCTTAGTCTTAAATTGGCAGGCCTTTATTCTGAAACTATGCCCCTCTGGTCCCAGATTCTCCCATAAGGAGAAACATAAAAAAGCATTACATGTAAGTACAAGTTTCCTCTTGTAAAATGAGATACACATCATTTGTAAGCAACGTATCCTCTAAACTTGCTTTTGCAATTTGCAGATGATTTGATTAAGTGTGATGGCCTTTAAATTTTAATCTGCACCAATTTAAAGGGGCTGACTTTTGTGTAGCTGTGCATAGAACATAGAATATAGAAAAGTACAGCACAGTACAGGCCCTTCGGCCCACGATGTTGTGCCGTGGAATAATCCTAATCCAAAAATAAAATAACCTAACCTACATTCCCCTCAATTCACTGCTGTCCCTGTGCATGTCCAGCAGTCGCTTAAATGTCACTAATGACTCCGCTTCCACGACTACCACTGGCAAACTATTCCATGCGCTCACAACTCTCTGGGTGAAGCTCAATGAGATCTTATTTCTCCTCTTACTCAGAGTGTAACTTGACTATGCCTACTCAGAACAATCTTTTTAAAACAATACTAACGACTGCCTCTGATCTGGTATTCATACCAGCACCTCAGTAACAACATCTACCCTCACCCCTGCCTGGGCCCATCTGTTGCTGAAACCTTCCTTCACTCCTTTGTTACCTCAAGGTATAACTATTCCAAATACTACACTGGTTAGATAGGGTGGATAGGGAGAGCCTTTTTCCTAGGATGGTGACGGCGAGCACGAGGGGGCATAGCTTTAAATTGAGGGGTGAAAGATATAGGACAGATGTCAGAGGTAGTTTCTTTACTCAGAGAGTAGTAAGGGAATGGAACGCTTTGCCTGCAACGGTAATAGATTCACCAACTTTAGGTACATTTAAGTTGTCATTGAACAAGCATATGGACGTACATGGAATAGTGTAGGTTAGATGGGCTTGAGATCGGTATGACAGGTCGGCACAACATCGAGGGCCGAAGGGCCTGTACTGTGCCGTAATGTTCTATGTTCTATGTATGTAACTGGTCTCCCAAGGTCTGTCCTTGGTAAACTTGAGGTCATTCAAAACTCTGCTATCCATAACTTAACCGACAGAAAATACTGTTCCCCTATTGCCTTGTGCCTGGTGACTTACCTTGACTCCTGGTAAGGAGGTAATAATTTTCATCTTTATTTTCCAAATGTCTTTTAAACGTTGTAATTGTGCCCACAGCCACCGCTTCCTCAGGAAGTTTATTCCATTTTCAAACCACCCTCTGTGTAAAAAAAACTTGCTCCTTGTGACTTAATGAAATCTCTCCTTTCACCAAGTCTTGAAATCCCCCATCCTTGGGAAAAGATAACTATTATTAACCCTGTCTATACCTGTCATGATTTTATAAATCTCTATAAGGGTCTTTTTATTCATTAACAGGATGTGGGCATTGCTGGCTAGGCAGCATTTGTTGCCCATCCCTAATTGCCCAGAGAGCAGTTCAGAGTCAACCACATTGCTGTGGACCTGGAGTCACATGTAGGCCAGACCAGGTAGGGATGGCAGTTTCCTTCCCTAAAGGACATTAGTGAACTAAATGATCTTTTCCCCAACAATCGTTTCTTAATTCCAGGCCTTTTTTTTATTGAATTCAAATCCTACCATCTGCCATGGCAGGCTTTGAACCTGGGTCCCCCGGAACATTATCTGGGTCTCTGAATTAACTGTCAAGCGATAATACCACTAGCCCTTCACCTCCCCACAAAGGTGAGTTTGCGATGTGGCTCTCAGCCTCCTACACTCGAGTAAAAAAGTCCCAGTCTATCCAGTGTTTTTTTATAACTCAACCCTTCCATACCTAGCAACATCCTGGTAAATCTCTTTTGAACTCTGTCCAGCTTAATGATATCCTTCCCTCAACTGGGTGACCAGAATTGGGCACAGTGCTCCAGAAGAGGACTCACTAATTTGAAGTAAAAGCTCAAAATGACTTCCCAACTCCTTTATTCAAAGGACTGGGCAATGAAGGCAACCATGCCAAAGTCCTTTTTAACCACCCTGTTTATATGTAACACAAACTTCAATGAATTATGTACTTGAAACCCTGGGCCCCTCTGCTCTACAACACTTCCTAAGGTCCTACCATTAATTATATAATTCATACCACTTAAGAATGAACCTCTCATATATTAGAGTTGATGTTTCTCTGCATCATCTCTGTAGCTGTAACATCTTATTCTGCATTCTGTTCTATTACCCTGATGTACTTATGTAAGGTATGATTTGTCTAGATAGCATGCAAAACAGTACTTTTCACTGGATCTTGGCACATATGACAATAATAAATCAAATCATAGTACATAGCACAAAGATCATAGAACAGTACAGCAGAGTATCAGACCATTCGGCCCAAAATGTTGTGCCAAACATGACATCAAATTAAACTAAGATAACAAAGTGTGGAGCTGGATGAACACAGCAGGCCAAGCAGCAGCTTTTGTGCTCCTGAGATGCTGCTTGGCCTGCTGTGTTCATCCAGCTCCACACTTTGTTATCTTGGATTCTCCAGCATCTGCAGTTCCCATTATCACTGTCAAATTAAACTAATCCCTTCTGCCTGCCCTTGGTCTATATCCCTCCATTCCTTGCATATTCATGTGCTTATGTAAAAGTCCCTTACATAACCCTATCGTATCTGCCTCCACCATCACCCCTGGCAGTGCATTCCAGATTCCTACCACTATCTGTGTAAAAATCCTTGCTCCTCACATCTCCTTTGAGATTTCTCCCTCTCACACTTAAATCCGTATCCCCTAATATTAGACTTTTAAACTCTGGGAAAATTATTCTGACCACCAACCCTATCTATGCATCTCAGAATTTTATAGACATCTAGCCAGTCTCCCCACAGCCTCTGCTGCTCCAGAGAAAACAACCCAAGTTGTACTCACCAAACCTCATAGCTGAAACCTACAAATCCAGGCAGCATCCTGGTAAACGTCTTCTGCACCCTCTTCAAATCCTCCACATCCTTCCTGTAAAAATCAACTCAAAATCAAATCTAACCCTTTCTTTCTTTAATAATTGAATGTCACTTGACATTTAATGGGCATTACCATCACCGAATCCTGACTACCAATATCGTGGGACATTATCATTGGCCAGAAACTGAGCTGGACTGGACCATATACAGTGCTGAGGAAGAGCTAATTGACCCAAAATGTTAACTCTGATTTGTCTCCACAGATGATTCCAGACTTGCAGAGCTTTTCCAGCAATTTCTATCTTTTTAATGCCATATAAATATAGTGGCTACAAGAGCGGGTCAGCGGCTGCAGTAAGTAACTCAACTGCAGACACCCCTAAAGCCTATCCACAGCACAATTCAGGAGCATGATGAAGTACTCCCCATTTGTCTGAATGAGCGCTTTTCTAACAACACTCAGGAACCAGACCATCTCAGGCAGAGAAACCCACTTGATTAGAACTCATCCTCTCTCCAACATTCACTCCCTCCACAGTCAAAAACTAGAGTAGCACAGAAGCTGGAAATCAGAAACAAAATCAGAAATGATTGGAAAAGCTCAGCAGGTCAGGCAGCATCTGTAGAGTGAAAACAGAGTTAATGTTTCAGGTCCAGTAACTCTTCCTCAGAAGGGTCCTCACTAGCAGCTATTGATTCAGCCAGACTGACCTTTACCTTTACCTGTTCCTTTGTTTGCCCAACTCTTTTGCTCTCTCTTTCTGGGCTCCATCTCCACCTATTGTTTACCCCTCTCCCCTCCCCCCCCCATCTCCAGCTTATGCATCAATCTTTTCCTAGCTACCATCAGTTCCAAATAAGATACACCTATACTGCATGGACCACAATGTTTCACCACCACCTGCTCCATGGCAATTAGGAATAAGCAATAAATGACCAGTAGATGTGGCAGTGACACCCACATCCCATGAAATAAGTTAAAGAAAAATTTTGTGATGGTCAGTTAATACTATTCTTGCCAGCACATCATCGGGGAATCAATCTTAAAAATATGAGATTGAGGAAAAAGTGTTTATGTGTTTTAGAAGATTATTATAGATCAATTAAACCATTCAACCCACTTGCTTTATGAATACAAAGTCAGTCTTCTTCACCAACTACCTGTATGTTAAACATTCCAGGGGTTTTGTTACAAATACTGGCAGAGAAATCTAAGAGATTTAAACATGGAATACGCACATAAAAAACACTGGCTACAAGAGCAGGTCAGAAGCTAGGAATACTGCGGTGAGTAACTCACCTCCTGTCTCCTCAAACCCTGTCCGCAATCTACAAGGCACAAGTCAGGAGTGTGACGGAATACTCCCCACTTGCCTGGATGGGTGCAGCCCCAACAACACTCAAGAAGCTTGGCACCATCCAGGACAAAGCAGTCCACTTGATTGGTACTACACCCACAAGCATTCACCCCCTCCATCATGATGCTCAGTAGCAGCAGTATGTGCTATCCATAAGATGCACTGCAGAAATTCACCAAAGACCCTCAGACAGCACCTTCCAAATCCACGACGACTTCCATCTAGAAGAAGGGCAGCAGCTATATGGGAACACCACCACCTACGAGTTCCTCTCCATACCACTTGCCATCCTGACTTGGAGTTACATTGACATTCCTTCATGTCACTGGGTCAAAATCCTGGAATTCTTTCTTTATTCATTCACAAGATGAGGGCATCACTGGCTAGGCAACATTTATTGCCCATCCCTAATTGCCCAGAGGGCAGTTAAGAGTCACATGGAGGCCAGACCAGGTAAGGATGGCAGTTTCTTTCCCTAAAGGACATGGGTGAACCAGATGGGTTTTTCCGACAATTGACAATTGTTTCACAGTCATCATTAGAATCCTAATTCCAGATATTTTATTGAATTCAAATTCCACCACCTGCCGTGGTGGGATTTGGACCCAGGTCCCCAGAACGTTATGTGGCTCTCTGGATTAACAGTCCAGCAATAGTGCCACTAGTCATCACCTCCCTAATTGTGAGTCAACCCACAGCAGGAGGAATGCAGCGGTTTACGAAAGCAGCTCAGCGCCCCCTTCTCAAGGGCAACTAGGGATGGGCAACAAATGCTGGCCCAGCCAGCGATCCTCACATCCCACAAATGAATAAAAAAAATGAAAGCTTCCAGCGTTTAGTGGTGAACTAGCAATGAGATTAAACCTGAGATTCCAGTTTGAAGCAGAAAGAGAAGTATCTATCCCATCCAGACTCTGGAACATGATGAATCGTGACATTTGAATGAATTAAAGAATTGAAGAGAAATAGATTATAGCAATAAGTTAACTACAAAGTAGAATTGAAGGTTATGAAGTGACTTCCCTTTTCCTGATGTTCCACACGTTAGACATCAAAATAGTGAATTAATTGCTTTTGTTTTGAATTAGGTTACTTTCAAACATAATTTTTTGCATTTGATTATGCACACTGGTATCTTTGATGGCCTGAATAACCTTTTACTATTGAAGGTTCAATTGAAATAAGATAGAAATTGCTGGAAATACTCAGCAGGCTTGACAAACTGTGGAGAGAAATGTTTTTTCTTCATTCACAGGATGAGGGCATCATTGGCCAGGCCATTGTCTAATGCCCATCCCTAATTGCCCAGAGAGCAGTTGAGAGTCATCCACGCAGCTATGGTTCTGGAGTCACAAGCAGGCCAGGCCAGACAAGGATGCCAGTTTCCTTCCCTGAAGGACATTAGCAAACCAAATGGCGAGGCAATAGCATAGTGGTACCATCGCTGGGCGTTAATCCAGAGACCCGGATAACATTCTGTAGATCTGAGTTTGAAGCCCGCCACGGCAGATGGTGGAATTTGAATTCAAGAAAAGTATCTGGAACTAAGAATCTAAAGATGACCATGAATCCATTGTTGATTGTTGGAAAAACCCATCTGGTTCACTAATGTCCTTTAGGGAAGGAAGCCACCATCCTTACCTAGTGTGGCCTACATGTGACTCCAGACCCGCAGCAATGTGGTTGACTCTTAACTACCCTCTGGGCAATTAGGAATGGGCAATAAATTCTGCCTAACCAGAAATGCCCTCATCCTGTTAATGAATTTAAAAAAATAGGGTTTCCAACAATCAGCTATTGTTTGTGGTCATCATTAGACTCTTAATTTTTATTTTAAATTATTGAATTCAATCTGCACCATCTGTCATGGTGGGATTTGAACTCAAGTCCTCCAGTAGTTTATCTGAGTCTCTGGATTAACAGTCTAATGAATAACAGCACCAGGCATTTGGCTCCACTAAGCATTTTGAGACCAATATGATTTCTTCAGTTTGGAAGATTCCTAACTCAGAAATGAATACCTATTGCTTTTCATATGTTCCAACATTTAAACATAATGTCTTTGCATGAATAAATTTTTCAAGATGTATCTTTTCTCCCTCTCAGTCCGCAGTCATGAACACTGCTGCGTTGATCCGTGGAATGAAAGGCATCCTGATATTTTCCATTGTGCTCATGGTTGGTTTCAGTTTATACAACCCTGTGATTGTCATGAAGAAGAAATTAACATTCTTGTCATACTTTGACGAGTTTGTGTGGCGTTCCAAGGTTCCACCAGCCACAATAAATTCCAGGAACTTGACCGCGGTTGAGGTGCTCAGTGGTCAGCCCAGAGCAGAGCCGACCCCACAGCCCTGCCATCCGAACCCTGCTTTCAACAGCCTGACCTCCAAGCTCAAGCCAATCTACAAGGACTTCATGATGTACCGACATTGCAGGAACTTCCCTCTCCTGCGCAAGGCCAGCAGCTGCGATAGGGAAGGCACCTTCCTGCTGTTGGCAGTTAAGTCCCTGGCGGAGCACGCCGACCGCCGGGCATCCATCCGCAGCACCTGGGGGCAGGAGCGGGTGGTGGAAGGGGCATTAGTGCGCCGCGTCTTTCTCCTGGGCCTTACAGAGCGCCAGATCCGTTCACAAGCTGTGCAGGCCCTGGTGGACCACGAGAGCAAGCAGTACAACGACATCATCCAATGGGGCTTTCGCGAGTCCTTCTTCAACGTCACACTAAAAGAGACCCTCTTCTGGCAATGGTTCTCCCAGGACTGCCGGGCTGTGAAGTTTGTCTTCAAGGGTGATGATGATGTGTTTGTTAACGTGGAGAATGTCGTGGATTTTTTAAAGGATCACAATCCTTCCCAGGACCTTTATGTGGGGGATGTCTTCAGAAACTGGTACCCGTCCAGAGCTGAGCACAGCAAGTACTACATCCCACTCTTTCTGTACGGCAACAAACCTTATCCTCCCTATGCTGGAGGGGGTGGTTACCTGTTGTCTGGAACGTCAATCCTCAAGCTACACAAGGCTGCCGAATTTGAGGAGCTCTTTCCTATCGATGATGCTTTTGTGGGAATCTGTGCCCAGAAGGCCAACATTGATGCAATCCCGCACAGAGGCTTCCGTACCTACGGGGATATTCCATTCGACCCGTGCGTTTACCAAGGATTAATGGTCGTTCACCGAGTAATGCCCAATGAATTGTGGCTGATCTGGAGCTTGCTAAAGATGAGCACAAAGCCATGCAGTCGTTTCACAAGATTCTCTGTTAAACCATGAAGAAATGGCTCTTTCTATGCCGTTAACTACCTGACAGCAACACTCGAGCCTTTGGATTCGAGCAGAAGACACTAAAGACAAATCAGAGTTGGGAGATGTGTTCTGCTGCTCTCTGAATCCTTCCCATGCTCCATTGAAATGTTCTGAATGTTGATCTTGCTGAGGACAGCTAATTGGACACAAATCAGCCTCTCTGTGGATGTCTAGCCCAAGGTCTGACACCTGGCTTTTGTCTTTTGGGGCAAGATGCGTACCTGTTAGCTGTGGCCACTCTGTTTACCAAAGAGCAAAGGATCCCTCCTGGTATCTTGGCCAATGCTTACCCCTTTCTCAACAGGGCTTCAATAGATTATTTGGCCACTGCTTTTAACATGGCCCTGCTCTCAGCAATTTCTCAATATTACAGTAGGCACTGCATTTCAGAAATATTCCTGTGGCTGTGCTTGGGCATTCAGAAGTTGTGAAAAGGTGCCCTCATGTTAGTTCTATTTACCTCCTAAAATGAACCGTTGACGCTATTATGCTTGTTGGGATCCTGAGAATTAAAAAAAAAGTCTTGCTGTATTGCGTCAGAAATTTTGAGGGATTAATTGTTTTGCTCCGTTATTTCCCAAGGGGATGTGAGTGTCACTGACATATCCAGCAGTTACCTCTGAATGGCTTCCTCGGCCTTTGCAAAAGGCAGTTAAGATTCACCACATTGGCTGGGGGTCTGGAGTCACGTGTAGGCCAGGCTGAGAAAATATGACAGATTTCCTTCTCTGAAAGGAACCAAATACATTTTAACAAAAAGTGACCATGACTACCTTTGCCGAGACAGCATTATATTCCAGAAGGATGTTGCAGCACTTAGAGGATGGTAGACATTTGGAGCAAGCAGCTTGAGAGTGTCGTAGAGGCAGGTGTTCTCACAACATTTAAGAAGTATCTCGACAAGGACTTAAAATACCAGGGCATAGTTGGCATGTGGCCCGAGTGCAGCTAGATTGGTTTAAGAGTAACTTGGATAGGAAACTAAGAACTGCAGATGCTGGAAATCTGAAACAAAAACAGAAATTGTTGGCGAAACTCAGTCAGTCCAGCAACATCAGTGGGAAGATGTTTTGAGTGCAGTGACTCTTCATCGGAATTGCTAAATCCAGAACTGCTGAGTTTTGCCAACAATTTCTATTTTTGTTTGTGCAGTTTAATGTTTGTTGGTCAGCATAGATGGAGTAGGCCGAAGGGCCTGTTTCTAGGCTCCATGACTCTATGACATGTTTCAATGTGGCTTTTGCACATCCACCTTTAACATCACCCTCAAAGAGATGAATCTCTGTAAATGGTTTACAGGAATTGCGTATGTGGATATTCAAAAAGTGTCTGATAAAACACTGCACACAAAGTTCCTCTCAAAATAGAAACACATAGGATTAAAGAGATGTTGCTAATCTGCAGATGTGATAGGTGAAGTATAGGCAATTGGGAATCATGGTGAACAGAAGTGAATGGAATGTGATCCCAAGGGATCAAAATTAGAATCATATAACATAGAACAGTGCAGCACAGGAACAGGCCCTTCGGCCTACCACATCGGCACCAACCATGATGCCAACTAATCCCATCGGCCTACATATGGTCTCGCATCCCTCTATTCCCTGCTGGTTTCATGTATTTGTCTTAATTCCTCCGAAATGTTGCTGTTACATCTGTTTCTACCACCTCCCTAGCATCGCGTTCCAGGCATTTGCCATCCTCAGTTTAAAGAAACTTGACTTGCACATCTCCTTTAGAATCCATCCCCTCACCCACACACCTTAAACTTATGCCCCTTAATATTTGACGTAACCTCCCTGGGAAAAAAAAGAAATTCCAACTATCCGCCCTATCAATGCTTCTCATAATTTTATACCCCTCCATCAGGTCGCCCTTCAGACTCCAATGTTCAAGCGAAAACAATCCACGTTTGTCAAATCTCTCCTTGTAAATAATACACTCCAAATCAGGCAAACCTCTTCTGCATCCTCTCCAAAGCCTTCGCATTCTTCCCATAGTGTGGCGACCAGAACTGCGCATGATACTCCAAACGTGGACAAAGTGAAGTCTTACACAACTGTAACATGACTTGCCAACTTTGATACTCTGCCTCAACTGATAAAGGCAAGCATGCCATACGCTTTCTTTACTACCTTATCCACCTGTTTTACCACTTTCAGGGACCTATGGACTTGTGCCCCAAAGGTTTCTCTCTATATCAATTCTTCTCAGGGTCCTGCCATTTATTGCATACTCTCCTCTTGCATTTGACCTCCAAAATGCATCACCTCACACTTGTCCGGATTAAGCTCTATCTGCCATTTCCCCATCCAACTTTCCAACTGATCTATATCCTCTTGGAGCATTTGACAACCTTCCTCACTATCCAAAACGCTATTAATTGCCATGCTGTCTGCAAACGTACTCATCAGACCGCATATATTTACATTCACATCATTTGTATATATTACAAACAAAAGCGGTCCTGGCGCTAACCATAGGTCAGAGATCTCTGGTCAGTAAAACATCCCTCCACGACCACCCTCTCTCTTCTATGACCAGGCTTGTTTTATGTCCAACTTACCAACTCACCATGGATCTCATGTGACATAATCTGCATTTCAAACCATCAGCCTCGCTGTGTTCATTGACTTGGCCCTGCTGTTCTTTCAACTAGACTTACATGACTTAACATCTACCATCTCTTCAATCCTTCCATGTGCTTCCTTACAACTCTAATTCCCACCACCCACCCACACCCAACACTATTTTAAACACTCACAAGTGGCACCAGCAAACCTACCTGCGAGGATATTGGTGGCCATCCAGTTTAAGTTAAATATCCACTGCTTTTCCTTTATGTGAACTGGATTTCAGTGCAGGGAGTACAATTTTGATGATTGCAACTGACACGAGTCTCAACAATATGGCAAATGGTAATCAGGATTGTAGCGACCAGGACGATGTAGACTGGCTGTGCAAACAGGCAATCATATGGTGTTGCAATTTAATACAAGCAAGTATGAAATAATGCACTTTAAGGAGAAACATCAAGGAGAGGCAATATATTTTAAGTGGGGAGTGCAAAAGTAGAGACAGGAAGATGAATATTCATAGAACATAGAACATTACAGCACAGTACAGGCCCTTTGGCCCTCGATGTTGTGCGAACCTGTCATACCGATCTGAAGCCCATCTAACCTACACTATTCCATGTACGTCCATATGCTTATCCAATGATAACTTAAATGTACCTAAAGTTGGCGAATCTACTACTGTTGCAGGCAAAGCGTTCCATTCCCTTACTACTCTCTGAGTAAAAAAACTACCTCTGACACCTGTCCTATATCTTTCACCCCTCAATTTAAAGCTATCAGAAATCTTTAATGGAAGCATAAATGGGGCGGCACAGTGCCTCAGTGGTTAGCACTGCAGCCTCACAGCGCCAGGGACCTGGGTTCGATTCTAGTCTTAGACGACCGTCTGTGCGGAATTTGCATATTCTCCCTGTGTCTGCGTGGGTTTCCTCCGGGTGCTCTGGTTTCCTCCCACAGTCTAAAGATGTGCAGGCTGGGTGGATTGGCCATGCTAAATTGCCCATAGTGTTCAGGAGTGTGTGGGTCGCAGGGGGATGGGTCTGGGTGGGATGCTGCATGGGGTGGTATGGACTTGTTGGGCCGAAGGGCCTGTTCCCGCACTGTAGGGAATCTAATTAAAAAAAATCATATGGGACACAGTGCAATGTCAATAGATGAATCGAGTACAAATGCAAGGAAGTAATGCTAAGATTTTAGAAATCTTTGCTTCACCTCAGCTGAAGCAGTGTGCGTGTTTTTGGGTACGGCACTTCACATAGGTATGGTATTAAGAGGGTGCAGAGGAAGTTTAAAAGGGATGAAGGTGTTCAGTTTGTGGCAAAGTACAAAATAGAAGATACAAAAGCTTGACAACATATACCAGAGAGGTTTCAGGGTGTTCAGAACTTCAAAGGGATTTCATAGAGAGAATAGTGAGAAGTTTTCTTCAAACAACTGGGTCAGCTTCTACGGACAACACATTGAAAATAAATGTTGAGAAAGCTTGTGAGGAAGAGAAAGTTTGTTAAAGACATTTTTGAGGTCTTGAAAAGTGATGGAGCTAGATTCCATAAGAATTTTTTAAAAGGCAATTGGGCATGTACTTGGAGAGAATTAACTTGTTGAGTTCCAGGGATAAAAGTTAGGATGTTGGGTTAAAATGGAGAGCTCATTGAAAGGACTAGCGCAGGCATAACGGGTTGAAAAGCATTCTAACTCCCCCTCCCATTCCTCAAACGACATGTCCATCATGGGCCTCCTGCAGTGCCACAATGATGCCACCCAAAGGTTGCAGGAACAGCAACTCATATTTCGCTTGGGAACCCTGCAGCCCAATGGTATCAACGTGGACTTCACAAGCTTCAAAATCTCCCCTACCCCCACCGCATCCCAAAACCAGCCCAGTTCTTCCCCTCCCCCCACCGCATCACAAAACCAGCCCAGCTCGTCCCCTCCCCCCACTGCATCGCAAAACCAGCCCAGCCTGTCTCCGCTTCCCTAACGTGTTCTTCCTCTCACCCATCCCTTCCTCCCACCTCAAGCCGCACCTCCATTTCCTACCTACTACCTCATCCTGCCTCCTTGACCTGTCCGTCTTCCCTGGAATGACCTATCCCCTCCCTACCTCCTCACCTATACTCTCCTCTCCACCTATCTTCTTTTCTCTCCATCTTCGGTCCGCCTCCCCGTCTCTCCAGAACCCTCTCCCCATCCCCCTCTCTGATGAAGGGTCTAGGCCCGAAACATCAGCTTTTGTGCTCCTGAGATGCTGCTTGGCCTGCCGTGTTTATCCAGCTCCACACTTTGTTATCTTGGATTCTCCAGCGTCTGCAGTTCCCATTATCACTGTGATTCCAGGGAATTCTATGGTTGCTGTAGCCCAGGATTTTTTTAAAGGGCAATAGTGATGTATTTATCAATGTGAAAAATCTTGTGCAATACTGAAAGGACTTCTCAAGATCATTACTTTGCAGTCGTCTCTAAAATCTTGCCCTAAGGACAGTGAAACAATCATCTCTTTCTAAATGGAGTGAGCCTGCCCATTTACGTGCTAATGGCAATCTGTTACCTGCAATATCAATCCAAAAGCTGTATAAAGCCTTCAGACTGAGCAACTTTTCTGACCTCTCACTTATTTCTCCTCCATACTCCGTCAATGCTGCATCAAAAGGGCTTGATGCTCACCTACTCAAAACCTGGTTATTTGTTCAAATCGAGTCAGCAATTCAACTGGAGGGAGGACAAAACTGACCTTCTAACTCCGACGTGAGGGTGTTCCTGACTGAGTCACAGCTCACACTGACAAAGATCCTTAGTGCAAGCTTTGAAGCTTGGAAATCCTTCAGAATAAAAGACCCTTCCATTCAGTCTTGACAGGCAGGATAAAATTAACATTAATTGATCAGGTTAGTTTTAAAATAGAATCAGTGAGAAAATTAAGTGTCTTTCTAGTTTTATTTGCAATTGTGTTAATGAATTTATTAATTAATATGAATTTTGGACATTGTTGTCTCAATGTGGATTTTGCCTTGCTTTGGGCTGTGTAATAAACAGAAAATTATCTGATTAAAGATTTTATTTTAATTTACCCGGAGCATTTTATAATTAATTACCATTTCAAAGAAAAATAAGATGGGTGTGATTTGCTCTGAACTTCTTCCCTTTTCTGCTGTGAATTTTGTTTGCTAATTTAATCTGTTTTACCTGAGACAACATATTGGAGATTTCCTGAGCTGAGAGTTTCTCCAATAGACCCAGTGTCAGAGCGACAAGGAAGTGAGGTTTGTTTCACGTATTCATTTTGTGGGGTGTGGGTGTCGCTGGCTGGCCAGCATTTCTTACCCATCCCTAGTTGCCCCTGAGAAGGTGGTGATGAGCTGCCTTCTTGAACCAGTACAGTCCTCCTGCTGTGGCGTGACCCACAATGCCATTAGGGAGGGAATTCCAGGATTTTGACCCAGTGACAGTGAAGGAATGGCAATATATTTCCAGGTCAGGATGGTGAGTGGCTTAGAGGAGAACGTCTTGGTGGTGATGTTCCCATGTTTTTGCTGCCCTTGTCCTTCTTGACAGGAGTGGTTATAGGTTTGGAAGGTGCTGTCTAAGGATGCCTCATAATTTGTGAATGCATATCTTTTGGATGGTACACAAAGCAGTCTGCTACAGTGCTGCACGGAGTCAGTGATAAGGTGGCAGGTGGGATCAAACGTTATCCACTTCAATTTCTGTTAAATGATAACTGATAACATATTGATAGTAGGGAATTCAGCAATGGACTGCCATTGAATGTCAAGGTCTGATTGTTAGGTTATTCGCAGATGGTCATTGCCTGACATGAATACTACTTGTCACCAGCTGAAACCAGGTTATTGTCCACCACGTCTCCTGCATTTCCTGCAACACATCCCTCACACCCCGCCCTCGCCACAACCGCCCCCAGAGGATCCCCCTCGTTCTCATATACCACACCATCAACCTCCGGATACAACGCTTCATCCTCCGACACTTCCGCCATCTACAATCCGACCCCACCACCCAAGACATTTTTCCATCCCCACCTTTGTCTGCCTTCCGGACTCTCGGCGACTCCCTTGTCCGCTCCACACTCCCCTCCAACCCCACCACACCCGACACCTTCCCCTGCAACTGCAGGAAGTGCTACACTTGCCCCACACCTCCTCCCTCGCCCCTATCCCAGGCCCCAAGATGACCTTCCATATCAAGCAGATGTTCACCTGCACATCTGCCAACGTGGTATATTGTATCCATTGTACCCGGTGTGGCTTCCTCTACATTGGGGAAACAAAGCGGAGGCTTGGGGACCGCTTTGCAGAACACCTCAGCTCGGTTCTCAATGAACAACTGCACCTCCCAGTCACGAACCATTTTAACTCCCCCTCCCGTTCCTCAGATGACATGTCCATCATGGGCCTCCTGCAGTGCCACAATGATGCCACCCGAAGGTTGCAAGAACAGCAACTCAAATTCTGCTTGGGAACCCTGCAGCCCAATGGTATCAATGTGGACTTCACAAGCTTCAAAATCTCCCCTTCCCCCACTGTATCACAAAACCAGCCCAGCCTGTCTCCGCTTCCCTAACCTGTTCTTCCTCTCACCCATCCCTTCCTCCCACCTCAAGCCGCACCTCCATTTCCTACCTACCACCTTATCCCGCCTACTTGACCTGTCCGTCTTCCCTGGACTAGCCTATCCCCTCCCTACCTCCCCACCTATACTCTCCTCTCCACCTATCTTCTTTTCTCTCCATCTTCGGCCCGCCTCCCCATCCCTCCCTATTTATTCCAGTTTCCTCTCCCCATCCCCCTCTCTGATGAAGGGTCTAGGCCTGAAACGTCAGCTTTTGTGCTCCTGAGATGCTGCTTGGCCTGCTGTGTTCATCCAGCACCACACTTTGTTATCTTGGATTCTCCAGCATCTGCAGTTCCCATTATCACTTATTGACCAGGCCTTTCTGTGTTTGGGAATGGACTGCTTCAGTGTCTGAGGTTTCATGCAACCATCGACCAACATCTTCCTTTGTGCCAGGTATGATGTCAACCTGAGATTACCCCCTGATTTTCCCATTGACATTGGTTAAGCCACTTTTGAAATCATTCGTTCAGCTCTGGTCTTCCTGCTAATAGGAAGGATGTTGCATAACTTGAAAGCATTCAGGAAAGATTTACAAGGATGTTGCCAGGGTTGGAGGGTTTGAACTAAAGGAAGAGTTTGAATAGACTGGGGCTATTTTCTCTGGGGCATTGGAGATTGAGGGGTGACCTTATAGAGGTTTATAAAGTCATGAGGAGCATGGATAGGATGAGTTAAGGTCTTTTTCCTGGGGTGGGTAATCCAAAACTAGAGGGCATAGGTTCAAGGTGAGAGGGGAATGATTGAAAAGGGATCTAAGGGGCAACTAGTTCACACAGAGGGTGTTGCATATATGGAATGAGCTGCCAGAGGAAGTGATGGAGACTGGTACAATACCAACATTTAAACGGTATCTGGATATGTATATGAATAGGAAGAGTTTAGACAGCTATGGGCCAAATGCTGGCAAATGGGATTAGATTACTTTAGAATATCTAGTTGGCATGGACGAGTTGGACCAAAGAGTTTGTTTCCATGCCGCACAGCTCTATGATTTGATGACACCAGATTTGCTAGGTCTCCTTGATGCCACACTCATTTGAATGTTGTCTTGATGTCAAGGGCTGTCACTCTCACCTCATCTCTGGAATTTTTTGCCCATATTTGAATCAAGGGTATAATGAGATCAGGAGCTGAGCAACCCTGGGAGAACCCAATCTGGGCATCACTGAGCAGATTATTGCTGAGCAAGTGCTGCTTGATCGCACTGTTCATAACACTTTCCAACACTTTACTGATGATTGAGAGGAGCCTGATAGGGCAGTAATTGGATGGTTTGGATTTGTCCTGCTTTTTGTGCCCAGGTCACACCTGGGCAATTTTCCAGATTGTTGTAACTGTACTTGAGCTTGGCGAGATAGCGCAATACGTTTTGGAGCACAAGCTTTCAGTACTATTACCAGAATATTGTCTGGGCCCATTGCTTTGCAGTATCCAATGCCTACATCTGTTTCTTGGTATAACTTGGAGAGAATCAAACTGGCTGAAGACTAGTATCTGCTGGGGACCATTGGAGGAGGCCAAGATGGATCATCCACTCGACAATTCTGGCTGAAGATAGCCATGAATGCTTCAGCTTTATGTTTTGCACTGATGTGCTGGGCTCCCCCATCATTGAGGATGGGGATATTTGTGGAGCCTCCTCCTCCTGTAAGTTGTTGATCATTCACCACCATACACAACTGGATGTGGCAGGACTGCAGAGGTTAGATCTGATTCAATGGTTCCAATTGATTAAATAAATTTTCATTGACTCCCTTAATGATTGTTCAGCTGGCCATTTTTAGTGGGTGTTTCATTATTGCCAGTGTAAGATTTTGAGCTAAATGTGTGTTAAATCTATGTTGCAGCTTATTCCCCTATCTATTTTTTAAACTAAAGTGTTCTATCAAGCCAGGATACCCTTATCCCAATGAATAAATAAAGGATATCTGTCTCAACAAGGGTGTAACTCTTTGTTGCATTGGTTACATAGGCTAACAGATAGAAAACCTCAAAGTGTATCATCAATTATTCCAGTCTTTTAGTAAGATGTCTTTGCTTTGAATATTGCTTACATCAGAGCAGTGTTAGGCCATTCAAGCTGCTCCTCCATTCAGTTAGATAAAAGGTCAAATCTCCACCCATCTGTAATCTCCCCAACCAGCAAAAATACTAGGACACATGACTAAAAAGACCATAAAAAACATTTCAATGCTGAATTTAAATTACGAACCATTCTGCCTTTGCTCTTCTTCTCTTGCTGGGAGCAACAATTTTGCTCATGTTTTTTGGCTGGGGTTGACTTCCCTGTCAATGATTCCTCAGCTCCCAAAACTTTTTCAATCATTTTTCAAACATTTTACACAATTGGTCTACAAAACAATTATGCTTAGTTACTGCTCAGTGTTCACAGTTCCAATGGAAGTCATGCACATCAAACCAATTGCTGTGTTTGATCTGATGTTATTAGAGTTATAGAATCATAACAAGGAGGTGATAGCCTAGTGGTAATATCACTGGACTGTTAATCAAGATACCCAAATAATATTCTGGGGACGTGGGTTTGAATCCCACTGTGGCAGATGGTGGAATTTGAATTCGATAAATATCTGGAACTACGAGTCTAATGATGCCCATGAATCCATTGTCAAATGTTGGGGAAAAACTCATCAGGTTCACTAATGTCCTTTAGGGAAGGAAATTGCCATCCTTGCCTACATGTGACTCCAGACCCACAGCAATGTGGTTCGCTTGTAACCACCTTCTGAGCAATTAGGGATGGGCAATGATTCCTGCCTGGCCAGCAATGCCCTCATCTCGTGAATGAATCAAGAAAAAAAAAATCATACAGTCATACAGCATAGAAACAGACCCTGCAGTCCAACTAGTCCATAACTGTCATGTTCCCAAACTAAACTAGTCTCACCTCTCTGCATTTGGCACATATCCCTCCACACATTTCTTATTCATGGACTTATCTAAATGTCTTTTGAATGTTGTGGCTTTACCCACATTCATCACTTCCTCTGGATGGTCATTTCACACATAAACCACTCTCCGTGTAAAATAGTTGCCCCTCAATCCCCCACCCTAGGGAAAAGACACCTACATTTCACCTTGCAGGATCATTTTGCAGACAGAATGTAGGTGTTCCACAAAGTCATCACCCAGCCTGCACTTCATTTCCCACGTGGAAGGAGTGGAAGGGTGGATGAGCTAGTTCATGGACGATACGAAGGTGGGTCACGTTGTGATCAGTGCGGAGGGCTGTTCTAGGATACAAAGGGACATTGATAGGATGTAGAGTTGGGCTAAGAAGTGGAGAAGAAGTTTAACCCTGAAAAGTGTGAGGTGATTCATTTTGGAAGGACAAACTTGAAAGCAGAATATAGGGTTAATGGAAAGATTCTTGCCAGTGTGGAGGAGCAGAGGGATATTGGGGTTCATGTCCACAGTTCCCTGAGAGCTGGCACCCAAGTAGGTAGAGTTGTTAAGACAGAAAATGGTGTGTTAGCTTTCATTAATAGAGGGATTCTGGATGTGAGTTTGCTCGCTGAGCTGGAGGGTTAGTTTTCAGACGTTTCATCACCATTCTAGGTAACATCATCAGTGAGCCTCCGATGAAGTGCTGGTGTTATGTCCCGCTTTCTATTTATCTGTTTAGGTTTCCTTGGGTTGGTGATCTCATTTCCTGTTCTTTTTCTCAGAGGATGGTAGATTGCCTCCAAATCAACGTGTTTGTTGATGGAGTTCCGGTTGGAATGCCATTACTCTAGGAATTCTCGTGCGTGTCTCTGTTTGGCTTGTCCTAGGATGGATGTGTTGTCCCAATCAAAGTGGTGTCCTTCCTCATCTGTATGTAAGGATACTAGTGATAGTGGGTCATGTCGTTTTGTGGCTAGTTGATGTTCATGTATCCCGGTGGCTAGCTTCCTGCCAGTTTGTCCAATGTAGTGTTTGTCACAGTTTTTGCAAGGTATTTTGTAGATGACGTTCGTTTTGCTTGTTGTCTGTATAGGGTCTTTTAAGTTCATTAGCTGCTGTTTTAGTGTGTTGGTGGGTTTGTGGGCTACGTTGATGCCAAGAGGTCCGAGTAGTCTGGCAGTCATTTCGGAAATGTCTTTGATGTACGGGAGAGCGGTTATGGTTTCTGGGCCTGTTTTGTCTGTTTCTTTTGGTTTGTGGCTGAGGAATCGGCAGACTGTGTTCATTGGGTACCCGTTCTTTTTGAAAACGCTGTATAGGTGATTTTCTTCTGCTCTGCATAGTTCCTCTGTGCTGCAGTGTGTGGTGGCTCATTGGAATAATGTTCTGATGCAGCTTCATTTGTGGGTGTTGGGATGTTTGCTCCTGTAGTTCAGTATTTGGTCTGAGTGTATTGTTTTCCTGTAGACGCTGGTTTGAATAGAGGGATTGAGTTCATGAGCCGTGAAGTTATGCTCCAGCTATACAAAAGCCTGGTTTCAGCCACATCCAGAGTATTGTGTCCAGTCCTGGTCACCACATTACAGGAAAGATGTGGAGGCGTTGGAAAAGGTGCAGAGGAGATTTGCCAGGATGTTGCCTGGAATGGAGGGAAGGTCTTACAAGGAAAGGTGAGAGAGCTACGGCTTTTCTCTTGAGAACGACGAAGGATGAGAGGTGATTTGATACAGGTGTACAAAATGATCTGAGGTATAGACAGAGTAGATAGCCAGAGACTTTTTCCTAGGGTGAAAGTAGCTATAATGAGGGGGCATAGTTTTAAAGTGAAAGGCGGTAGATATCGGGGAGACATCAGAGGTAGGTTCTTTACTCAGAGAGTGGTAGGGAATGCATTGCCGGAGAGGGTAGTGGAGTCGGCCTCATTAGGGGCGTTTAAGAGGCTATTAGATAGGCATATGGATGATAGTATAGGCTAGGGGTGGAAGTTAGATAGACCTTAGGATTAGGGTCAAAGTTCGCACAATATCATGGGCTGAAGGCCCTGTACAGTGCTGTACTGTTCTATGTTCTATGTGTCTCTTCCTTCCCACAACAGCAGTAGGGTCTCTCACTTACCTCCCCACCAACATCCACTATTTCCGCCACCTCCAACAAGATTTAACTACACCTCCACCAACCACCCCCAGCACTCCTTCCCCCTCCACCGTCCCCAAACCTTGTCGGCCTCCTTCAGGAACCATTCCGTCTGGGAATGATCCACTCCTCTTCTACTCCCCTCTCACCCCAGGGCACTTTCCTCTGCAATAGCCCATTTACTGCCTCTGTCCTCACTGTCCAAGGCCCCAGACACAACTTCCAGGTGAAGCACTGCACTAGACACAATCTTGTCTACCGTGTTCGCTGCTCACAATGTTGTCTCCTCTACATTGTGGAGACAAAGCGCAGACTGGGTGATGGTTTTGCATGACACCTATGCTCTCTCCACAGAAATAACCCTGAGCTTCCAGTTGCCTGCCCCTTCAGCACACCACCATGGCTAACATCTCTGTCTCGGGATTGCTGCAGTGATCCAGCAAAGCCCAGCCTAAACTGAACAAATAACACCTCACCTTCCACTTGGGGACAATGCCACTATCAGGACTCAACAATTTTAGAGTATGAACACTATGCTGGTGTAATGTCCCGCCTTCTATTTATAAATAGAAAGCGGGACATAACACCAGCGCTTCATCGGAGGCTCACTGATGATGTTACCTAGAATGGTGACAAAACGTCTGAAAACTAACCTTCCAGCTCAGCGAGCAAACTCACATCCAGAAAGAACCTGGGACTAGGGGGTCACCTTCTAAGAATTAGTGTTTACCACTTTAAAACAGAAATAAGTCAGTATTTTTTTTCTCTGAATGTTGTCAATCTTTAGAATGCTCTTCCTGAAAAGCAGACAGAAGCAGATTCCTTGAATGTTTTTAAATCATTGTGAGATTGATTCCATAGGAAATGTAGGAAGAGGAGTAGGCTATTTAGCCCCTTGAGCCTGTTCTGCCATTTAATGGCCTAACTCCATTTTCCTGCCTTGGGTCCATATCCTGTAATACCTTTGCTTAACAAAAAAAACCCATTTCCAATTTAAAACTAACAACTTCCCCAGCATCCACCGTTGTTTGTGGAACAGATTACCAAACCTCTACCAAGCTTTGTGCGTAGATGCGCTTCCTAATATCACTCTTGAATAGTCTGGCCCTAATGTTGAGATTATACCCCCTAGTTCTAGATCTCCAACCAGTAGAAATAGTTTATCTTGATCTACCCTGTCCTCTTCTGTTAAGTGAGGGGTGAACACTTATTGAGGGAGGTGGGAATGCAGATTTGAGGTTGCAACCAATCAGCCATGACCTTATTGAATGGTGCAGCAGCCACGAAGGGCTGAATGACCTGCTCTTTGTTCATACCTTTGTCTGTCTGTTTGTCTGGTATTCACAGAGCAGGAGTAGCTGACTGTAATGCAAATTCTTGTATCCGTTTCTGCCACAATGCTGTCACAGGTGTAGTGCTTATGGTGTTGTTGTCCTAGATATGATTCAGAGTCACATGCAGGAGTTTTTTTCCCTCTTAACTACAATAACAACCAAGTGCATAACATTTCCACAGCAGTGGAAGCAGTGATTTGGCAAATAGACCAGCTAAGTTGGTGTTCAAAGAAGTATTTTGATCTTTGTAGGCACTTAAATGTTTAGCCTGGTGACTCTGTATCCTAACCTCTCACAACCTAAGTAAAACTTTGCCAGGAGGAGCAATCACAGTTGCACACGCTGTTGCTGACTTTTTCCCTGTTTGTAAGAGTGTGAACCATTGGAGTGAAACTTTGGTCTCCACACCCACAACTCCATCCCATGGGCTTCCTCAAGGTGAAGTAGCTGGGCTTGTCAATACAGCTTCAGTATTACAGTATGTATGAAACAAGAGGCGCAATCTCACACTCAATCTCCGCTACCACTAAGGGAAACTCAAAGGAAGCAAACTCGCTCACAGTGGGACCGCTGCCAGGATAGTTCAGAGGCTGAGAGATTGACATGTTTTTAAAATTGCTGCCAGGGATGCATACATATTCGCTCTGGACACTGTTAGAGGCTGGTCTCTTTTTATTCGATTACTGATCTCCTTAATCTCTAGCACTTCCAGGTTGTCCTTATTGTGGAGTAACCCTCTCTAGCTCTCTCTGGTACTGTAATCCTCTATTTACACTTATTAGATATCGAATACAACTCTGTAGTGCAGCCTCCACAGTTCCTCTAATGCTCTACACTGCTTTGATTAGAACAGAGTAATATCATCAGTCAGATAACTGTCATTTTTATGTTCCATCATACAACACTCAGGGCCAGCAGATGCCTGGTTAGCAGCCCAATGTAGAAACTACTTGTGTATTAGATTTTATCTTACCCAGTCCCGCAAGCGAAGCATTAGCTGCTTATGGTAAAAGGACACACATTATCATGGGTGGCTTTAATCTGCATAGAAACCGGAAAAGTTTGATTGGCAATCATAGTCTGGATGAGGAGCTTTCCAGTGAAAACAATCCTAGTCTTTTTAACCTTTCATCATAGCCAATGCCCTCAATAATGGGCAATATCCTGGTGAGCATTCTCTGCACTCTCTCCAAAGCTTCCACATCCTGCATGTAACATCCTTCCAAAACTGCACATAATACTCCAAATGCAGCCTAACAAGGGTTTCATATAGCTGCAGCTTGGGTTTGCCAACTCTAATACTCCATCCCCGGCTGATGAAGGCAAGCATGCCACGTGCCTTCTTAATTGCTTTAGCCAACTGTGTTGTGTCTTTAGGGAACTGTGGACCTGCACATCCAGATCTGTCTGTATGTTAATGTCCCAAAGGGCTCTGCCATTAAGAGTAGGATTCACACCTACATTTGATCCTAAAAAATGTGTCACCTCACATTTGTCTGGATTAAACTCCATCTGCCCTTTCTATGCCCAAGTCACCAATCTATCTTTATCCTGTTCTATCCTTTCACAATTATTGGCACTATCAACAACTCCTCCAATCTTTGTGTCATCACAACTTACTAATCAGACTACATTTTCCTCCAGGTTATTTATATACACTATAAACAACAGAGGACCTGGGCCTGATTCCTGTGGAACACCACTAGTTACTAATCTTCATTCTGAAAAACACCCTTCCACCGTCTTCTATGACTAAGCCATTTTTGTATCCACCTGGCCAGCCGACATCCAATTCCCACGTGATTGTAGTTTTTGAATAAATCTGCCACGTGGGACTTTATCAAATGCCTTACTAATGTCCATATTAACTACAGCCACGGCTCTTCTCTCATCAATTATCTTCATTAGCTCATCAATATATTCAATCAAGTTGGTGAGACATGACCTTCCCCATATGAAATCATGCTGTCTGTCGCTGACTATTTCATTTCCAAAGTCCTCAAATTGCTACCCTGGTAGTCCTGCTTTTTATCTCCCTACCTAACTCCCTGAATTGTCCTCACAGGACCTCTCCCCTTTTCCTACCAATGTCACTTGTCTGTCTGTTTACTCTCACATTTCAGGATGTCCTGTACCTGCTCAGACATCCAGGACCCTGGCACCAGTGATGCAACACACCATCTTAGAGTCTTGTTCATGGCCACAGAAATGCCTGTCTGTGCCCCTGACTATCAAGTCACCTGCTCCTATCACTCACCTGGACTTTGCCCAGCCCTGCTCTACAGCAAAACCAGTTGTGGTGCCACAGGTCTGGCTATAGGTAGTACTATCTCCTGAGAGCCTGTACCCCCAACAGTATCCAATACGGTATACCTATTTGAAAGGGGAATATCCAAAGGAGACTCCTGCACTACCTGCCTGCCAGTCCTGGTAATCACCCATCTCTATCTGGACCTGTAACCACCTCCCTAAATCTAGTGTCTGTCACTCTCTCTGCCCACTTGTATGCACCATAGAGATGTACAGCATGGAAACAGACCCTCTGGTCCAAATAGTCCATGCTGACCAGATATCCTAAATTACTCTAGTCTCATTTGCCAGCATTTAGCCCATGTCCCTCTAAACCCTTCCTAATCATATACCAATCCAGATGCCTTTTAGATGTCATAATTGTGCCAGCCTTCACCACCACATCTGGCAGCTTATTCCATATATGCATCATCCTCTGTGTGAAAAAGATGTCACTTAAGTCCCTTTCAAAGTTTTCTTCTCTTACCTTAATCCTATGCCCTCTAGTTTTGGACTCCCCTAGCCTGGGAAAAAGACCTTGGCTATTCACGCTCTATAAAGCCCCTCCTGATTTTATACAATGCTGTAAGGATTCTGCTCCGGGGGAAATAGCCCCAGCCAATTCAGCCTCCCCATATAACTCAAACCCTTCAATCCAGGCAACATCCTTGTAACTCTGCCCAGGAGTGTAAGAAACTACAGTAGGTGGTGAGCACAGCCCAGATCATCACAGAAGCCAACCTTCCATCCATGGACTCCATTTCCACAGCTCGCTGCTGCGGAAAGGTATCATCAAAGACCCATCACACCCCGGTAATGGCCCCCTACAACCTCTTCTGTCAGGCAGAAAATACAGAAGCTTGAACACATGCACAAGCAGGTTTAGGAACAGCTTCTTCCTGGCCATTATCACACTGATGAATGGACTCTCTAGCCTCAGATAACACTGATATATCTAACATTGATCTCACCTAGCGCGTGCCTGTGTAATGTAGCCTGTATGCCTCTGCCAAGATTTTTATAACATTTGGTCTGTACATCCTTGCTTACTATAATCTGCCTGCACTGCTCATTAACAAAGCTTTTCACTGTATTCCAGCACGTGTGATAATAAGTCAAGTAATCAATCAATCAATCAAGCTTTACAACATCCTCCTAATAGCAGGGAGACCAGAATGGCACACAGTATTACAAAAGTGGCCTAACCAATGTCCTGTAGAGCCACAACATGACCATCAAACTCCTATACCCAATTCACTGACCAATAAAGGCAAGCATACCAAATGCCCTCTTCACTATCCCGTCTACCAGGGATTCCACTTTCATGGAACTATGAACCTACACTCCAAGGTCTCTGTTCAACAACACTCCCCAGGACCCTACCATTAGGTGCATATCAGGGCTTTACCATTAAGCGTATAAGTCCTGCCCTGATTTGCCTTACGAAAATGCAACATCTCACAATTGCCGAGCTCCCCAGACCTTCCCTATATGTGTGCTATAAGTGTCAGATTCAGTTTGATTTGAATAAATATTGTTATACCTGGTGTTAGAGGCAAGATTGAGACATTAAAATTAAGGGGAAGAGGACATCCATGAAAGTGGAGAGGGATTCCTTGACATTACAGTAACATGCTGGTCTAATAATCCAAAACTAATGTTCTGGAAACATGAGTTCAAATCCCAAGGCAGAATTCAAACCATTGTCGGAGGGGCAGAGAAGGGCTAGTACTAATGACCAACTGACTCAGAAGTGAGTGCTAATAAACAAACCAAGCTGCCACTGTCCACTTCACCTGACGAAGGAGCAGCGCTCCAAAGGCTTGTGATTTCAAATAAACCTGTTTGACTATAACCTGGTGTCGCGTGACTTCTGACACTGCCCTACTTGGAAAGTGGTGTTCTGAGGAATGTGAAGAGGAAATGTTAGTTCAGACAAGGTCACAAATCTCGGTGTGGCTGTTTGTTTGCTGGAGCACCCTTGTTTGTTAAGCATCTGCAAATGACATTATATGTTTGAAAGGGACCGGAAATCGGCAGCTGGCTGATGAGTTGTTCTTTCTCATCCCTGGGAGGCCTGCATTCCTGAAATTTAATAGCTTGTCTGACAAGTTACACTGTTTCAATTCAAAGAGTTTCTTCAATGTTTTTGTTGACATTTTTCTCGGGTTTTGTTGTTTTTAACCTGTTGCTCTTCTTTCTGATCAGGACCTCCCATGTTTGTGTACATATCCTATTTTCCTTTATTCATTCACGGGATGAGGGCATCACTGGCTAGACAGCATCTATTGCACATCCCTAATTTCCCCGAGAGGACAGTTAAGAATTAACCACATTGCTGGGGATCTGGAGTCACATGTAGGCCAGACCAGGTAAGGCTGGCAGTTTCCTTCCCTAAAGGACATGAGCAAACCAGATGGGGATTTCCCTGACAATCGACAATGGATTCATGGTCATCATTAGATTCTTAATTCCAGATAGTTATTGAACTCAAATTCCACCATCTGCCATGGTGGAATTTGAACCCAGGTCCACAGAACATTATCTGGATCTCTGGATTAACAGTCCAGCAATAGTACCACTAAGCCATTGCCTCCATGCCTGTGTGATAGTCTGATACTTATAACTTATCAGGTTTGTGGCAATTTAGAGTCGGCATTATTTCAGTAGAAATACCAAACAGACAATAAAATCAGAAATATATAATAGCAGGTGATTCTGCTCATTAGTTTGTGCCAGCTACTTCCTTCAGTGATCAAATGTTAGGAGAACATTTTCACAGCAATTCCTGTACTTTCTTCAGCTATTCTCATTGAATGACACAATATTTCTGACTCTATCAATTGCCAGAGTAAAACATCGTCTGCCAGTCGCTCCTCACTCTTACTGAAAGCAAGTTAATGTTTCATATGAGGGTCCCAACTTCAGAACTTTGACTAAAATGAGCCTTGCAAGTTTTTTTTTATAAAGGTGTAATCAGGAGAAACTGATGATTGCAAGGAATTAGGAAGGGTCAGACATCCTTTGACTCTCGCAGCTGGCTCTGGGGGAACTGTATCAGTGTTAAGGGCTCTCCACATGTAAATGAAAGGGTGACTTGGTGATGGGATACAGGCCTCTGTGGAGTTATTTCAACAGCAATGAGAGTAAAGCACATCCTGAAGAAACTCAGTTGCAACCGTTATCTTTGAGTAGGGGTAAACTTTCCTTGCACTGTGCTATTATTTGGGACTTGTTTGATCCTGCTGTCAAAGACTGGGCCCAGTATGTGAAAAGTATGTTGTATTTTTTTCCAGGCAAACTACATTGAGGCAGAGGAAAAGCAATGAGTAATTCGTCTGACTGCTTGTGAGCCCGGAGCTTTTTTTGGTTATTTGGAACCTAACTTTCCCTGAAGCACTAGGTACGAAAACCTTTCAAGAGTTGATGGATTGAGTTCAGGAATATTACCCCAAATCTCCTCTAATTCTAAGACTCTATTGTTTTTACTCAGCGATTCAAGTACCAGGAGAATCTGTGGATTTTTGACTTGGTTAAGATGACTGGCAAAGGTATCCGACTTTAGTTTAACCCTTAATGAGATGCTGAGAGACTGTTTGGTATGAGGGATTAATGATGTAACCATGGAACAGCGCCTACCAGCTGAAGGCCAACTGGACTTCAAACAGACACTACAACTGGCTTTATTTTTGGAAAATGCGGCAATAAAGAACACTTGAGTTACAGGGCATTCTGATGGAATTCCACCATCTGCCGTGGCAGGATTTGAGCCCAAGTCCCCAGAACATTATCTGGGTCTCTAGATTAACAGTCTAGTGATATTACCACTAGGCCTTCACCTCCACGTCTGTGTGATAATTTGATATTTATAACTTATTACATTTGTGGCAAGTTAGAACAGGCATTATTTCAGAATAAATAGCAAACAGATAATAGAATCAAAAATACATAATAGCAGGTGATTCTGCCCATTGGTCTGTGCCAGCAGTTGAGCGAGCTTGGGAACACTACCTGAGTGAATACAATTGCATAGCCTCATTCAGGATATATCCTGAACAGCGGGAGTCTAGATCAGCCACAGCAAAACCCCAAAACAAAACCAAGCCTTGGCCAAGCAGTCAAAATTTTCTTCAGGATCTGGGCCAGAAAGCCATTGCAGTTGCTGCCAGTATGTGGGCTTGACAGCAAAATAGTTCCACTAGACCTAAATGGGGTAAGATAACTCATAGGCCGGCATCCAGGAGAGAGCACACCCTGGAAAGTCCACCTACATCTGGTTTGTAACAGTTAAATAGCTTAGCAATATCCAAATTTGAACCAATCAAAATAAATGTCTGATTAAATGGCCACCCCATTCTAATGGAGGTCAATACCAGATCGATTGTATCAATAATCATAAAACCAGTCTTTAACAAACTTTGCTCTGGAATCCAATTCTCAAGTTTGTGCAAGGCCTCAGGTAGATTGAGAACCTATACCAGGGAACCTTTACTGATTAAGGGTACAACTTCAGTTCTGTTATGAGAAGCAGCTGGTTCAGTTACTGCAATTTATAGTTAAAGGTTCAGGCCCAAGCTTGATGGGACAAAGTTGGTAGAGGAAGGTTCACCTAGATTGGTTCAACATTTTTTCATTGGAAAATGGCTGCCTGAGTGAACTCCTAATTAAATTCCCAGGATTTTCAGGAATGTCTAGGGACTATCAAGGCTGCCAAAGGCACCTTGCATGTTGACCAGGAAGCAATTCCATGATTCTGCAAGGCCTTGTGAAGGTTCCTAATTATTTATTGGACCACCCCTCATGCAAGTGGAGGGACAGCTCCACCAGAGTTGCTGATGGGGAGAAAGACTCCGCTCCAAGTTAAATCGGACCTTTCCAGACCTGGGGCAAGGATGAAATGGCATCAGGAATGCCAATGCCAGAAACAAGACTAAGCTAAG
Source organism: Stegostoma tigrinum (assembly GCF_030684315.1). Classification (NCBI taxonomy): domain Eukaryota; kingdom Metazoa; phylum Chordata; class Chondrichthyes; order Orectolobiformes; family Stegostomatidae; genus Stegostoma; species Stegostoma tigrinum. Next base: position 176,335,824 of record NC_081354.1, read on the forward strand.
CAAGCGACGCGATTTACTTCAGGGATAAATTTTAACAGAGGAACCACAGGAAGGACCGTGCAAGGGTAAGAAGCATGGTTTGACATGAGGTCAGATCCAGTGACATATGAAGTTCAGATAGGTGCCATGGTCCCAACCAAGCATGTGAGCCATTTGAAAGCTGTGAACTCTCAAACGGTGCGGGAACAAAACATGCTCAGCTCCTCAAACAGTCAGAACCTGTGGGTTCTCCATCTCTGCCAAACATTGAAAACGCCTCGGGATTTGAGAATGGACACAGTAGATGTTGCCACTTCAATATCTTTGACACTTGTAGAAGAGAATGAATTTCTTCTGAGACACTCCAGGTGCAAGAGGCAAGCTGCCCTGTGTTAAACACTGCTGGTATCAGAGCAGAATTGGCGGGACCTGACTTGGTGCTAAAATAGAACTACAGAAAAAAATAGAATTAGCCTATATCCTCGGAATCAGGAGTGATGTAGTGATTATAACAGGTTTAACCAGTTGGACCTCATAGAGTATGAGTTCCCTGATTGGGCCTGTTAATCTGGTCCAAACAGGAAGCCCTGGCTGACAAATACAAACAAAATTGACAGACATTCTCCAAATACGAGAGCTGCATCAGTGTTAAGGGCTTTCCACATGTACCTAATGGATGACTTGGTGATGGGATGTCAGTCTCTGTGTAATTATTTCAAATAGGAATGGGATTAGGCCATTCAGTCAATCGAGTCTCTTCCACTATTTAATATGATCATAACTTTAATGCCTATTACTCAAATTAAGCCTAAAAACTTGAACACCATTGTAAATCAAACATTTAGCAATCACTACTTTAAATATATTCAAAGACTGAGCTTCCACAAACCTTTGAGTACAGAATTCCAAAGTTTCACAACACGTTTAGTGACAAAAATTCTGCTCTCGGTGCTTCACCAACTCTTAGAAAGCACCACAGGGCATTTGTTTGAAAATGGTCTCTGGGCCCGAAATGTTGAATCTGCAGATGCTGAGATTCTCCAGCTATTTGTTTTTGTTTCAGATTTGCAGTGTATGTGGTTTTTTTGCATTTGTTTACTTGAAAGGTGTAATTTAAAGTAGTCAAAAAACTTTTATTTATTGGATAAAGCAAAGTAGTAACATTTTAAAATAAAAAAGCTGTTAAAGAAATGGTTAAGAGTTATAATATGGTAACTCATTTCAAAATGTAAGGAAATGTTTACAAACATTGCAGTTCTATTACCTGAGTATTACGGAGTTTAAAACTGCTTTAGAAAAATTAGAGATAATAACATGTGAGGCTGGATGAACACAGCAGGCCCTTTGTTATCTTGGATTCTCCAGCATCTGCAGTTCCCATTATCACTTAGAAAAATTAGATATTTGTTGGCACTGAGCTCTTCTGAAAAGCTGCGAAGAATGCTAAGCAAAGATAATGGGAACTGCAGATGCTGGAGAATCCAAGATAACAAAGTGTGGGGCTGGACGAACACAGCAGGACAAGCAGCATCCCAGGAGCACAAAAGCCGATGATGAAGGGTCTAGGGCCGAAACGCCAGCCCCAACCCTATCGCAAGAATGCTAAGCAGTGGGGGGAGGGAATATTCTTGCCTGTGGGTGGTTTGGGATTCAAGGCTGTTAATGATCACTGCCTGTCACGCTCTGTTATGTCCAGCTGTCATGGACACTGCCGCTGAATGAATGAATGAATGAAAATCTAGTGTGACCTCCTCTTGTTATTTCCATTTCGCTCTCTCTCTCTCTTCTAACCAGTCCTCTCCCGCCACAAAGGTCAGATAACCATTTCAATGTTTAAAGTGCACAAGCACCCCAGCCCCCAAGCAGAAGTCACGCGTGATAATCATTCCCAAATGACACGTACAGTGTTGCCCTGAACAAGTTTAAAATCCCAGATAACAGCTGTCTCCCGCCAGAAACTGGATACAAAATCCGAAAGATCCATCTGGAAAAGAGGATTGTCTCTTCATTTCAAATATATAAATGTCAAATAATAAATCCTTTCACTGGACAGACAAACAACAAGAAATATAATTGCAAAAAAAAAGAACCGAACCAGTTGAATAGGGCTTTATTAATTAACGTTTCACTTCAATTCACTTTTCAGCTAGGGACCAGTACCTCCCTTTTCCTGGTCTAATGGCATAATCCAGGCCGAATGTTCGGGTCGCTCGATGTGAGAGCGGCGGGTATTGGTGGGATCCGGAGCAGTGTGAGTGCTGGGGACTCTGATTGGTCAGATTCTCCAACGCCGGGGCAGGAACGGGTTGGGAGAGGAACAGGGGTTCTGCTCTGTCCCGTGCTCTGGGTGGGCGGGGTCAGGGGGTGAACGAACGCGGCTGAAGGTAAAAAGTGTATCAGCGATAATGGGAACTGCAGATGCTGGAGAATCCAAGATAACAAAGTGTGAAGCTGGATGAACACAGCAGGTCAAGCAGCATCTCAGGAGCACAAAAGCTGACATTTCGGGCCTAGACCCTTTAAAGACGGCCACGTGACCGAACAGGGGGCGGGGCGAGACGGGAACGCTGGGATAGGCCCCTTTTCCATCACGTGATCCCAGGAAGGGGGCGTGGTTGGAGGCTGGTCGCTCCCTGAAAAGATGACCCCCGACAGGATGACATTGAGTGGGGCGTGGCTTGAGACGCGATGTGGGTACGTGACCCCCCCCCCCCACAGCCGGGAAGGCTGGTTGCCTCCCTCCTGTTCAAGAGAGATAGCAGGAACTGCAGATGCGGGAGAATCCGACATAACAAGGTGTAGAGCTGGATGAACACAGCAGGCCAGGCAGCATCAGAGGAGCAAGAAAGCTGACGTTTTGGGTCGAGACCCTTCCTCAAGTGGATGAGGGTTGGTCAGTCCAGGAAAGATGGACAGGCCAAGGAGGTGGGATGAGGCTGGTAGGTAGGATGGGGCTTGAAATTGAAGGAAGGGGTAGGTGGTAGGACAGGTTAGGGAGGTGGAGATGAGCTGGGCTGGTTTTGGGATGTGGTCCAGGAAGGAGCAATTTTGGAGCTTGTGAAGTCCACATCGACACCATTGGGCTGCAGGATTTGAAAGCGGAGTATGAGGTGCTGTTCCTGCCACCTTTGGGTGACATTGTTGTGGCACTAGAGGAGGCCCAGGATGGACATGTCATCCAAGTAGTGGGAGGAGGAGTTGAAATGGCTTGTGACTGGGAGGTACAATCAGTTGTTGCAAACCGAACGTAGGTGTTCCACAAAGTGGTCTCTAAGCTTCTGCTTGGTTTCCCTGATGTAGAGGAGGCCACATCAGGAACTGTGGGTACAGTATACCACAGTAGATGTGCAGGTGAACATCTTTTTGATGTAGAAGGTCTTGGGGCCTGGGATCAAGGTGAGGTGTAGGAGCAGGTGTAGCACTTCCTGCGGTTGCAGGGAAAAATGCTGGGGGTGGTGGTGTGGTGAGGACAAGTGAGCCACGGAGACAGTGGTCCTGCTGTGCTCATTCAGCTCTAACATCTTGTTATCTGATTCTCTAGCATCTGCAGTTCCTACTATCGCTGGAACAACACGTGATATTTTGCCTTGGGAGCTTACAGCCCACGGTCCGTCCTCAAATTATTTCTGGGCTTCCCCTCCCCAGTCCTGATGAAAGATTTCTGCCTGACACATTGACTTTCTTGCTCTTCTGATACTGTGTTTGTCCAGCTCCACGTTTATTGAATTTTAACCTGCTATCAGGCTGGCTTTGTTCCAAAAGCAGGAATTTATAAGATGCCACACTGACTGCCTATGACTACAAAATGTATGTTGGAATGATTAAAGATTTTAACAGGAGGCAGGCAGTCAGCCAGGCACTGTTCACTCCACTCAAACCAGTGGTATGAACCTCTTATCTTCGGGGCTGTGCTCAGAAAACTTGTAACTTTCTTTTTTTGACTTTATCCATCTCAGTCCAAGACTGGCACCTGCACATCATCTCCCTGACAAGTGACAACAGACGCTACTGACGCTGGGCGTGGCTAGAGGTCACATCCCACCCTCCCCGCGGGTGAGGGACGCAGGCATTGGTCCCTCGTTGTCACGTGACCCTCATCAGCTGTGGCACCCCGCCGTAGGCGCGGCCGGAGGTCAGGCTCCACCCCTTCCGCCCGCGACGGGGGGGAGCGCTGGTCATGAACGCCACTGTCACGTGACTCGGAGGGGCGGGGTCGCGGCTGAAGGAAGGCTCGACCTTCCGCCCAGGCGTGCTGGAGAGCAGACCCCACCCCTTCATCGCGTGCGGGGCGGGGCGGGGAGGGGAAGGAGCACAGGGATTGGTCGGTCGGCGTCACGTGGCCCCTGCTGTTGCCGCCCCACCCCCTCGGAGGCGGTGCCTACCGGCGATGTTATTTTTCGAAATAAAGGCGGTGGCGCGAGTGGCGGCTCCAGAGTGAGGCCTTCGGGGCGCCATGGAGCAGGGCACCGTCAGGTCGATAGAGAGAGTGGACAGGGCCGGGCACCGCTGATGAGACTCTGAAGAGAAAGCCCTGGCGCCGGGGCTGAAGCGAAAGGAACACGCTCCCTGACGTCTCACCCACCGCCCGCTCCTGCTCCAAGCCGACCCTTTCCTCGCCGCTTTTCAACCCCGCGGCCCCTTTTAAATTTTCTTTTTTTTTAAAAAAAATAAAAAGCCCTCGGCGTCAAGTTTTTTTTTTGTCGAAGCGTTTCTTTCCTCCCACTTCACTATGAGCGGGGTCACCAGTCCCCCTCGGCAGCCGCGCCGGAGCTTCGGCCCCGGTCAGGTCCCCGGGAGGCGGCCGCAGCCGCCGCCACCGTCCCTCCCGCTGGAGAAAGGCCGCTCGTGTAAGGCCCTGTTCTCCGAGCCTCCGGTGCTGTCGCCGGTAACCAACCTGGCGTTGAACATGGTCAATCTGACTGGCCTGGGCAGGTAAAACAGGCGGGGGGTTGTTCCTTTTTCCTTTTTTTTTGTAAGATTTATCCCTATTTCCTTCCTTCTCCCTCTCCCTCATCTATAATTGTCTTGCCTGATGCTCCCGACCGGGAAAGCAAATCTTCTGTTTAAAAAAAGTGAAGAGGCTGGTTAATGTTGGAGGAAGTCGAGAAGAACAGGCATTCTGCTTAATGCAAGGGTTGTCTCAGTAAAACACCAACCAATAATGCTTAATGTGTCCTGCTGAATTGAAGGGTCCAGGCCCGAAAGGTCAGCTTTTCTGCTCCTGAGATGCTGCTGGGCCTGCTGTGTTCATCCAGCCTCACATTTTATTATTATGCTGAATTGTAGGTTTTTTTTTTAATTTGTGCAATGTTTTAAATGGCACAAGCCATGCAGAAGCTGGAAGCGCGTGTGTGCAGGTAGTCCTTATTGTTCTCTTCCCCCACCCTCACGTTTCCAGCTCCTGTGTGGCTTGTCTGTGGAATTTTCAATGCTGACTTTTTTTTTGTCTGTCTTCTACTCATCCAGCAATTGTGATACACCGAAACGCAGGCCAAGTGGGTCCCCATTACTCAAGACACTCTCATCTGAATCTGATGCAGGTTGGTACTTAAAGGTGGCTGGTGTTATCTATTCAAATACTCTGAACAAGCCAAGAAAATCTCTGAAGAAAGGTTTAGGCCTGAAATGTCAGTTTTCCTGCTCCTCTGCTGGCCTGCTGTGTTCCTCCAGGTCTACACCTTGTCATCTCAGATTCTCCAGCATCTGCAGTTCCTAATATCCCAGGAAAATGAAATAGTTATCCACTTAACTGCATTAGTGTGTCTTCAGTAGTACTTAGAGCAGCACAGAAACAGACCCTTCGGCCAACCATGATACCTGTTCCTGGCCTTTGTCCCTGTATTCCCTGCTTGTTAGTATGTCTGTCTAAATGTCTCAAATGTTGCTATCATATTTGCTTTTGTTACCTCTTCATGTTCCAGGCATCTACAACATGCCTTGTGCATTTCTTCCTTTTAAACTTGCCTGTCTCACTTGGAACCTATGTCTCCTAGTGTTTGACATCCCCACCCTGGCAGGGGGGGAAAGACTGGTCTCACTTATCTGACTCGGTCTTGTGTACTTTTATCGGGTTGCCCCTCAGTCTACAATGTTGCAGTGGGAATAATCCAAGTTTGTTCAAACTCTCTTGTACGCTTGGCAATCTAGCCATCACCTTGAACACTCACCGTAATCTTCACCGACACAAACAAGATTAGCTAATACTGGATATCGCAGCATTGAAATTAATAGTCGGTGTCCAATTGTTCCTCACATTTACTCAGTCTGGTTATCAGACACCAGGTTTATATAGTTCAGAGGAGTTAACAATTTATAAATGCCAACTTTAGCAGACAATAGCAAATAAAATTGATCTTAGGTTTTGCTGACTGGGACTATTGACCTAAACACTAGGCTTTTCTCAAGTTTTCAAGTTATTGAAAACTGCATGTGAACTAGAAAAGCCAAAACTCCATACAGCAGCTTTCACAACCACACTACCTTTTACCTTAAAGTCATAACCAGTTCAATGTTTGTTTTCTTCACTTAAGATTCTTTGGTTGACACTGGTCTTTTGTTTTTGCTTTTAATGCCCAGACAGCTGCTGGTTCTTAAGCATAACACGTTTTGGATGCTGCAATTTCTGCCGTGATCTTAGAACAATAATCAACCTAAGGTTAACTTTCCAAGCCAATTTCCATAAACTTCACTTGCTGAAAATCTAACTCCACTTTAGCTCACAGTTCCTATCCAAAAATAGTGGTCCCAATATGCCAACAAGATGGACTGCAGAAACATACCAAGCTACCTTTGACGTGTTTCACACCTGGGCTCTTTATCACTTGTGACCACCTGCATCTGTTGGCTCTTGTCTTCGGTGCCTGCAAGTTGTACTCAAAGGTACACAACATCTTTACTTCACCTGTCGCCATCACATCACTGCCACTGGGTGAAATTCCCTTCCTCCAGCACTGATCCTTACACCAATATCTCAATTGTTGCGTTGCACTTAACTCAATGTCTGCATCTCCTCTCCAAATAAACACTTTTACTTGGTACCCATTCTTTCTGTAGCTCTGTATGCTCATTATGGAAAAAAGTTTTTGACTTGTGTTGAATACTTCAGTGGGACCTGTTTAAATTGATGTTCGTAACTGAAGTTCCTCACCAGTGGAGCCATTCTTGGAAATGCCTTCTGCATGCTTCACTACCTTCTCATCATGAGTTTCAGAATCCGATGCAGTACTCCAGCTAAGGCCAAAATATCTCCAATTCAAATTCAACTTCACCTCCCTTGCTCTTGTTCTCCATGCTCTTATTAGTAAAACCTAGGATACTGTGTATTTTGACTCCTGCGATCTCATGCCACCATCAGGAACTAGAATTGCACACAAAGATCCTTCTGCTCCTTCCCCTTTTGTAGTTTTAGGCTCTGTCAGACTGAGAGTTTTTGTCTTGAGCTTCATCTGCCACATGTTGCCTATTCCATCAACCTGTCCTTGCCTTTTTATCAAAGCTTCAGACTGTTGTGTTTTAGAATGATTCGAAGTTGAATGTTCTCCACAAACTTCAAATTATTTTGAAGAGGTTACAGGGATAAACTCTGGTAAGCCAGCTAAGTATCTTTTTTTTCTTCCTGAAGAAACCCAGGTTGGCTTTCATCAACTGGTCTGTTCATGTCACTGTCCATCTGCCAAATTATTGCTACGTGACGCTTGTCCACTGGTGACTGGCCTGCAAATGGCTGGACTTAAACCTTGCATTTAAAATGTTGCAACTCCAGCCTTCTGATACTGCCTCTGTGTGAGGAGGCCTGAAAAATCATTACTGGTGCCTATTGTGCTGACAGTCTAACCAATACTGTGGCCAACTTATCAATTTTAAATCTATCAGGTCTCAACGTATTGCATTACTCAATGAAGGTGGCTCATGCCGAGTTTTAAGGATGGACACCAAAACCTGGCTTTGCCAGTGATATCTTCATCGTTGAAAGAACTTTCAACTTGCTACCTGCAATAGTTTAAAACTGACTTATTCATCTGTATTTACGTTCTCAGCCTTCGTGGCTGATGGTGTGAGGGCTGAGTGGGAGTGAGAACAAAGGTTACTACTTCAAATGTGAGGGAGCTAACAATTGTTTCACTTCAAGTTAGAAGCAATTTCATGGTGTGGCTGACTGATGTACTGATCTCGGCATTTCATTTTAAATTAGTTGTGTTATGCAAGTTTGTTCTTTGATATTTGCAAAAACTCCTCGTAGATTTCATTGGCTGGCTGCCAGTTTATGGTTTCCTTTTGGTTCGTTGAATGGTATCATTTGCCACACCCAAGGTGGAGCTGTCATTAGCAGTTCTCCTGCCTGAGCAGCACAGGCTGCTGCATTTCACCACGGTTAGCCCAGATCATGACGGGGTACTGAGTGGCCTGAAAAGTGCATTGATCTCTAAACAAACAATCACTTTACATGGGCAAATTATCTGGCACTGCTTTAGGATGATATTTCTATTGTTAGTAAAAGCAAGCGTTTAGGCTTGCAAATGGAAAATTAGTTCCTGACTGCTTACTGCTGAATACTGCCAGAATGTTACCCCCCCGCCCCCGTTTTTCACACATACGACAGGAAAAGTCACCCTGATCAGTTTGACTTTCTTTTTACCTTTTTCGAGTATTTGTGCCTTGTATACATGTCTAACTGCTTCTTTACTCCAGTATAAATTGCTTTACATCAATCGATGACTTGTACATGCACTGCATGTCTCTTTTATGAAACTAGATTGATCTAAGAGCAAGCAAATTCCACATGATTGAAGTGGTGAGTTCAATAATATAAATGCATTTAAGGGAAGTATGAAGATGAAAGTTTTGAATTTTAAAGTTCTAACTCCGTGTTACTAACTTGCTGTTTACTGTACGAGAATTAAACCAAGCAAGTATTTGCATTGCACTGTGTGTAATTTTTTATAGCTGAAAATTTGAATACCACTTTCCATTCTACATGTTTCTCCACTTGTAAGGTTTCTTACAATCATCTGTGTTTGTGTATTTATCCTTTGACCAAACAGTGTACCACAACTCTTAAATTGACTTTTGATTCACAAAATAAGAGACATGTAATATTGCTTGGCATCCTTCCACTAGCATCTTGCTAGGTGGCCTCCATTCTCCTTCAGCACTTCATTGCAGTAGTCATTGGATGTATGGAGCACTTCTCCTCCTCATTAATGAGATGGTGTTGCTGGTTTGGTGGCACTTATTACCCAGAGGGCAGTTAAGAGTCAACGACATGTAGGCCAGACCAGGGAAGGATGGCAGTTTACTTCCCTAAAGGATATTAGTGAACCAGATGGGTTTTTCCCTACAACTGGCAATGGATTTATGGTCATCATTAGACCCTTAATTCCAGCTTTTTATTGAATTTCAGCTTTTCCAGGACCAGAGGACACAGTTTAAAAATAAGGGTAGGCCATTTAGAACAGTTGAGGAAAAGCTTCTTCACCCAGAGTGGTGGATATATGGAATGCTCTGCCCCAGAAGGCAGTGCACGCCAACTCCATGGATACTTTCAAGAAAGAGATAGACAGAGCTCTTAAAGATAGTGGAATCAAGGGTTATGGGGATAAGGCAGGAACAGGATACTGATTGTGGATGATCAGCCATGATCATAATGAATGGTGGTGCTGGCTCAAAGGGCTGAATGGCCTACTCCAGCACCTATTGACTATAGCAAAGATCATCTGTAGCTCAGGTTGTGGATGAGGTTGTTGACCTTGCTCGCTGTGCTGAATGAGAACAAGCCAACACGGCAAGCAAGTCAACAATTTCATTTATTTGAGTCAATCATAACTACTCTTCTTCATAAATAGAGAAATTACAACTACTGTACATGATTGTAATTTTTTAATTCAAAACATATAGTCAAAATTCAGTTGGGATTTACTTCTTACTTTGTATAAAGGCAGCTGAAATCTAAAATACTTGGCTTACGTGAAGTGCAAAGAAGTCCTCAATTTCTGGAATGAGGGTTTGCCCCACCAGTAGATATGGTATGAAATGCCTCTAATACAAAGATGAAACATCTAAAATTGGGCTTAACAAGATCATTCTCCAGAATTTTGTGTACACAGTGCTTCAACCAAGGATCAATCTATACAGTTTGTAGTTCCTCCATTTAAGCCTTATCATGAGGAGGATTTTGTTTTACTCAAGCCTGCAAATCTTCAGAATTTTCTTGCCCCAGATGTATGTGGATGCCGTGTCATTGAGTATTTAGGCAGTTTTTTGATGTTGAAAGAATTTTTTTTAAACTTTGTACTAAGAAACGAGTAACTGATTGTATTGTCCTACTTGCCTTTCCAGGGCTTTGTATGGATTCTCCAAGTCCAATGGATGAAAAGGCAATCAGTGAAACGTAAGTTTCAACTTCCTTTTGGTTAAGCTTGGATAATTATTGGGCAAAGCATTAACTAAGATCGGTAACTAACAGACATTTTATACTAGTTGCTAGTGAGCCTGCTGCTGTGTTAAAGTATCTCTGTATACTGATAGCTTGTGTTTTGCAAACTTCTGACGTGCCCAGAATGTTTTGCTACTTTCATACTGGCTATAGATTAAATCCACTTTCTACCTTGTGTTTACTCGTTCTTGCTGACTTCTATTTCTATGCTCCTGGGCTGTTTACATTAGCAATTTTCCTGAGATTTTTATCTCCAGGCAAGGTATGTGCTTTGTATAATGAGAAATTGCTTGTTACTCTTTGCTATTACAAAAATTCAGTTTCAAAATTGTGGTTTTTTTTGTTTCACTTCATGCTTTATCCTCCAGTTCCAAATGTAATTTTGAGGTGTCTTGCTAGAACATGGGTAGAATTTTGGATTAAAAAGTTGAATAGTTCTGTTGCAAAGCATCCAGTTGAGCATCATTTTATTCTTGCTTCCTGAGAAAATCTTTATGGAAGAGGATTGCTGTGCAATGAATGGGGCGAATGTAAGGCATCCCTTTCCAGCTATGTCCAGTTGCACATCTGGTACTACCTAGCTGTGACTCAAATTTGACCATGCTCTGTCTTCATGCTATTGGTTCCTAATTTGCCACACTGTATACTTTCCTTCACTCAGTCTGGAAGAAATAATTAGCTTTAATGCTACTTGTAACTTGGTTTTATTCCCATTGAAGGCTCCAGCCATTAAGAGGGTTTGAATACTCAAAGGAAACTGTTTGTGGTTTCTTTTTGCTTGGACTGTATACATTATCCTTTTTATTAATAATTGGGCCTGGATATGTTGAAGTGTATGAACTCAAGTATGAAGTTTGTGCTCTGTTTTGTAGTAGTTCCTTTGTTCCATGCAGTCATGCCCTACTTCCTCAAGGAATTCCTTTTTTATTTGTCTTAAATCAGCACCCCTTTGAGTGTGGATAACCTAATGACTTAAGATGTTGAAGCAAGGGATCCACATTTCAAATGTAGAGCACCAAAATTCCCTCTGCATAAAATCTAAAGACTTTACGTATTCAGGTCAACTGATGAAGGCAGAAATGCTGTTTTTGTTTCATTCTTCTGAATGTAGCCTGGGTTTTGTGCAGATGTCGCCAGCTAACGGTGCATGTTTCTTTACTGTCTGATTTCAGTGGTGTTTTATTTCAAATCTCAGCAAAAAAAATAGCAGATGTTAATTCCCTTCAAAAACCAATACTTTTGCTTCTTATTTGTCAGATTAAACCTCTTGGAAAGAAGCCAAAGAGAATTGACAATCCTCATGTCCTTATTCCATGCAATTTCAGTTATTGTAACTTTACCACCTTCAATTCAGTCATGGAGAGTAGGTTTTTAAAAATTTGTCCTGTACAGCCACTGCTTACTAATGCTAACCCACCATGTGAATAAGTAGGGCCACTAAATATGGTCAACAGTTGCCTGATTCTTTTCTTTCCTTCCATCTCCCCATCTTCTCTCTGCCATGCATTTGATGGAATTTGGGCTGTGGAGTTCTGCTGAGCTAAACATTTTAGTTAAATTGAGAACTTGAGAAGGGATTTTTTTTCCTACCTGTCATGTCCCGTTCCATCCCATCCTTTCTTAATTGCAAGCGCTCTTATCTCTTAACTGGACTGGAACATCCCAGAAAATCTGTAGTTATCTCCAACATCTAATGATCTTTAGTACAACTTGTCAAGAATAGAAATTTTTATCATTGCCTCTTTTGTGACTCTAAAAATTGGTTTCTCATGACATCAGATTGATGAAATGACCAACCAACTCAAATGCAAGTGATGACCAACTATTAATCAGTGGTACAGATCATGCAATGATAGGTCTTCCAGTTTTTAAACCACATTGGGATTTTTGGATAAATGCCTTCAGTCAGGATCTGTTTGACCAAGGTATTGTGGGCAAATGCTGCCTCTGCTCAACAGGGGCTTTTTTCTGCTGTCACTGTCCTTGTCCTTGTATAAAGCTGTTTTGTTGTTTTTAAATCTGTTACCCTAGGATTCTACCCTTTCAGACAGGGTTGTACAGGTGCTGCAGAAGCGTCAAGTTAAACTGTTCATTCTATCTGCAACCATTTATTACTAGTGATGACCTCTGCTATGTTTGTTTCCAATGGAGCTGTTTTCTTTGAAGAACCTGTTGTTTTTTCACTTTTTTCTCTATACAAATAGGCCAGTTACATATTCTGAATTTGTAACTAGTATATGTTGGTGCACCAGCCACGACTCTGGGCTTGACTTTGAACAGCAGAATGTTATTCTTGTGTCTCCTGTACTTAATGACAAGACTGTGTGTGTTTTGATCTCACTGACCAGTTTTGCTTCAGTTCAATTAGACTAGTGCTGGGGAATACTTTAGCTTCTCATCAGCCTCGGATGCTGTTTTAATGCCTGTAAGGTTATTCGCTGCTCAACACTCTCTCTCTTTGGTTCAGTACTTATTTTTATTCTGATGAAGGGGCTAGGCCCGAAACGTGAGCGCTTGTGCTCCTGAGATGCTGCTTGGCCTGCTGTGTTCATCCAGCTTCACGCTTGATCTTATTTTTATTCAAATGTTTTTAAGACACTGGCTTATTGCAGTTGTTTCACTTTAAACTTGTTGCTGCTCATCCTAATCTCTAAGATTTCCTTTGTATTGTAGCAACAATTTTTGGAAGCTACCTTTTTGCCAAATGTACAGTTACAGAACTGTAGGTCATAATCCATTTTAAGTTGCTTTTAAAATGGGGATTTAACATTTTTTGTGCCCTGATTTGAAGCATGGGCAAACTCAAGCAGCTTTAGTGAGTTATCGATTTAACTTTCTTCCTAATGAAGAGGTCAAAACAATTCTCTTGTACTGCTATCTGCAAGCTATGCAATAAACTGAGACTTCCATTTTAATTGTGGGGTGAGTGCATGTATAGCCCATCTGTTGCTAACTTACTGCCTTAGACTGCTGTGTATGTTTATTAGCACATGTTGAAAGGAAAAAGGTTATCTCTTCTGCTTGACTAATTCTGTGCTGTCTTTGTTATGCCACACGTGTCTTCCTGATTGTAGTACTGATTTAAATGCTGTCAGCTGTAGGGTTAGCCCTTCAGAACTCTTCCTGGATGGCATATGGTGACTGAGGCTAATCTTGGTCCCAGACAAAGGGATTGATTTGCATACAGGTGGCAAGCAGTGAGTCCAAAAAGCCATTCTGTGAATATAGTATTGTCAATTTTGGCCCTGTTTGTTTGAGCTAAGGGTGTCTGGAATCCTATGCTTTGTAGAATGTCTATATTCATAACACTTAAAGGTTCATATGCTAGTCGTGGACCGATTTTTGTGAAGCCACCATGTAATTAAGTATTAAGGTGTCATGAATTTAACCACTGGTGAATGTAGTACTATCTACCAATATTAAAACAACATTTTGAAATGGTGAATGTGATCTTTTTAGATGGGGTTTCAAATGCATGTCTTTTGACCAATGTTACATGAAACTGTGGTTTTTGAAATAATGGAACCTCAACTTGTTTTACCCTTTAATACACCCTTTAAACCCAAGCTGTAATGGTTAATTCATCGATAACTTGTCTTTTTTTTTATTGCCATGACTTGGAAAAACTGCTTTCATTCGATAGCTTATACTGACAGCTATGATTGTTAATGGAACAATGAGCTAAAGTTTGTTTCTTTCTTACAGGTTTGAAAAAGCAATATTAGAATCTGGCAAAGTGGTTGCCAAGTAAGTAAGCCTCTGGCTTGAAGTAACCTTTTTAACTGCACAGAGGTGCTAAAATGTATGCATGGTGCAATGGCCTTCTGTTTGTCCTCTAGTGGGGCTCCTGAGATTGCTGACATGGCTTTATTTGAATTTTGAGACTGCTTTTGTTTTTCTAGTGATAAAGCTGAATTATTTATTAGTCTTAAAATTTCTCATTTTTCAGTCCTTTTTCCTGCTGTGACTGCTGTTGCATGCAGCAACTCCTTGTTCCTCTCTTGTCACCCTCCCAAGCTTTTAAACTGTTCTTCATTCTTGCTATGTTTTAAGTGGTTTCTCCTCCAGTGTAGGGCGCTGGCAGTTTGATGTTTGTCTATCCCAGTGCACACTCCACTGGAGTTGATGAATAACTAGGATACCTTCTTTATAAGGTGGTGACAGCGGCAAAGAGGGTCACCATTCTCTGACTTTTGTTTTGTAGCTTTCCTCTCTTCCTCATTGTGATCTTGACTGACTAGGGGGAAACCTGTTACTGCTGGTAGTATAGGCTTTAAAAGGACCAGGAAAACACTTCGTAGCTATCTCATTCTTGGTGCATTGTTTATTCATCAGGCCAATACATCCAATCAAGCTTGATCAGATGAACTCAAATTGATATGTTACTAATCAAACATAACTAAGCAGACTTTACGCCATCTTGTCTCTAGTGGCAACTTTTTTTTACCAGAAAGTTGTGTGGCCTGCCAACTAAAGGTCAGGTTGATTATACTGAAGATGAGGAAGCCAAAAGGGGTAGAAGTTTAAATTGGCCAATTTTGATAGTGTTTTGTTAACAATCTCTTCTGTCCTGTTTTGCAGAAAATTCCCCATAAGAAGAATAAACTCCCTCCCGGTGAGTCCTTTCACTAGATACTGGTTTTCTTACACACCTTGTAGACTATGGCTTTTAAAACTTGGAAATTTTAGGAACAGTTCTTGTTGCAGATTTGGTATTTTTAAAGCATGCTGCATATGCTGTGGTGGCAATCAATACATGCTTCTATTAATAACGTTAGTCTTTTCATACCCATTAGGTTTTAATCATCAAATATAGGCTGGTTTTACAGTGGGACCACAATGGGATTGCGCAGCACCTAGTGATTGCTAGTTAGTATTCCTTAGATTCTGGCTCAAGGGGCCATCTTGTTAGCTCTAAATTTAAAAAGTTTAGTTGCTAGTGTAAAAAATGTAGTTAGCAGACTAGTATGCTTCTTGGGATGTGGGCAATAAGTTTGAATGCCTGTCTGTATCTACAGGAAATGACCAATTACAGCTCTTGTCCAATCATCTAGATTGGGCAGAGTGGCAGTTGGAGCATGCAGGAGGCAGAAAGAACCAGTCTGAGACATGATCTCACCGAAGGGGCAGGGATCTATTGCGGCTGTTTGACTAAAAGTATACTGTTGAGTTGGGGGGTGAAGAAAGTGTTCACCTGTCAGAACAGCGATAGAAGTCTGTGTGCCAACCATGCTGCTGTTCTAAACTAATCTGAATGTTAACTGGTGGTTAGATTTCTTGCCTTCAACTTCCCCTATCATGGAAATGGTGAGTCAAAAGCTGTTCCTGTTATTCTATTGATCTGAATTTTTCCCATCCCATGAAGAATGAGGGATACTAATCTTATGAATCACTTATGTGGATCAGTACAGAGTTTCCTGGTGGCTTTATAAACTGTTATTTCCAGTTTCTTAATGTGCAGTGCTGAAATGAACAAAGAGCATAATATCAATGATGCGCCATGATAAACCACAATGTGTAGCTGTTTGTCAGAATTGTCAGTTGATGTAATCACCAGCTGACTACATACATTTTTGCTTGAAATTCACTCCAGAAAAATAATGACAAGACTAGAAGGAAACATCGAACTTTCTTGTGCTTTTAACAATTCTAATTTGATTAGAATCAAAACGTGGGTGGCAGTGGGCTGCTGCTGCCAATTGAAAACCACCCTTCCTCTGTTGAACATATTCAAGTGACAGATGCCTAGACCTGCTAAGTGGCATTGCTTCCACAAGGACTTGTGGTTTAAAAAAAAACCACATGTTTATCACTTCCAGGAAAGAAATTTCTTCTAATCTCAGACTGAATTGGCTTATGTATCCTGACACCATAACCCTTGTTCTGGATTCTTGGCCAGGAGAAATCACTCCTTTGTCCAGTTGCAAAGTAGTGTCAGAATTTTATTAAGATTCCCTGTCACTTTCAAATTCTGCTGAATAAAAGTCAAGTTGATCTAATCTCTCGTGTTTTAAACCTACAATCCCACATCAGTCTGAGCCTTCTCCTGGTCATTCTGACAATGCCCCTTCTTGGGTACAGGGGCCAAACTATGTAAAGGTGTGTCCTGAGGCCCTAATGCACTTGCAATGTAATGTCTTTGCTCCTGTACTCTAACCCCTTGCAATGAAGCCCAACATGTCATTTGCCTCAATTGTTTTTCATTTATGGGATATGATGATTTTATGGCTGGTGTGTTGAAGATAGTGAAGTCAGGCTGTATTGCTTTGGGTATAGAGATCCATTTATAAGATGGAGCAGCTGAGAATAGCTGGCCTTAAGAGAAGGAAATTGAACTAGTGGGCTTCAACTACAATTGTTTACATGTTTGACAAGATACTGCTCTTATTCCAGATTTTTAATAAATTCAAATTCTTCTTTATGCCATGGTAGAATTTGAACCCTCGAACCCATATCCCCAGAACACCTGTTTCTAGATTGCTAGTCCAGTGATGACAACACTCCCATCTGCACACTTGCTTTCTGTGACTGGTCTGTGAGACCATCAGCTTTCTCTTTTGTATGTCAACATTTTTTCCAATCTATCACATTCTAAATAATGCATTGCTACTGGTGTGTTCTTATGCTGACATGGGCAACTTCATGTTATGTTTCAAAGTATTTGTCACTCATTCACTGATTTAATGTTATTCCAAAGCACTAAACCTTAGACATTTGATCCTGCCGTGTGCAAACAATCCAGTGCAGATTCCATTCTCCTTCTAAATTGGTCCTAATGCCTTAATCTTAATCCTTCACCCTACCTTCTGCACCATCCAAATAGCCAATGATTCAAATTATTTCTTTCCACTTACTATAACAGCACTTTCATTTGTATGAAAGGAGCAGTAACACTTAAGACTGAAACTACAAATCTGGGCTATTATCTGGAGATGGGATTCTAATTCCGTGACAGTAGTTGAATTTAAATTTCATTTGTGTAGGAATGAAAAGTTGTGGGTTTGTAACAAACTGGTATGTTAACAAATATCTCTTTGGGGGGAAAAATATTGACCTGCCCTTGACTGTGCATCCACACTACCATCTGAACTCACTTAAACTAAGGTCGCTTACAAGTGGGCATAAGCAGAGGAACAAGAGCAGCTAGTGCATGCCACAATTGAGTTCAACTATGTCTGATCAAACACTTGAATACTCTTCTGTGTACACCATCCTGATGGATCATACAAGTAATCAGAAAACTTCCTTAAACATACTCTCACTGAGCCTCCACAGCCCTCTGGTAAAGAGTTAAAAGCGTGCAAAATTCTGCATCTCTAGTGTAAGTGGCACCCCACCCCTGAATTTCATGGTATCGCTTGGCTGTGCACTCTCTCCAACCAGGGAAGTGCATTATTTACATTTATCTTCTCTCCCTTCAGTATTTTGAAGTTGCATGCGGTCACTTCTGTTTTAAACTCGAATGCAGGCCTATTTTGCCTAGTCACTCCCTTCACAAGGCTGTGTAGTAAACCTTTGCACTCCCTCTGGCAATAATCTCTCCTGACATGGAGACCAAAACTGCATAGAGTAGTCCAGTTGTAATCTAACCGAACTCCTACACAAATGAAGTAAAAGTTTAAAGGCAAGACTCCTTGATTCAAATCCTCTCAAGAAAGGCTTTCATTCCTTTAGGCTTCTGAATAGCTTGCTGAACTTCAAGTCATAAAGACATGAAGGCTAACAAGGAGACCTAGGTTCTTTTGTACAAGTGCTTTCTATTTTGGAAATACTCCACATCTGATCTTTCTAACAGTGGATAACCGCCATTATTTTCCAATATTCTCTGCCTTTTAGACCACTTATCTTGCAAATGAAGTACATTCAGTCAAAGTGCACTAACTTTGTCTCTAATAACGTCCCACACTCAGTACAGTTTCTTCTGTCAATTCTCCAGTTGGGGTGTTTTGTTTTTGTTTTGATAATGGCTTACTTTGCCAGTGCTGCCCACGTCTGATAAATGGTAAAATAACTGAAGCACTAGCAGACCATAATGAGTTTTTGACATTAAAGGATACCTTGTCGTCCATGGATTGCAATTGACTAATCAATCTAGGTCCTCTGACAAGAGACTGTGAACAAGGCCTAATGTAGAAATGTCATCTGCATTTGGCGTTTCAGTATATTTACCATATAATTAGAAAAGCAGATGCTAAGCGATTTCCTTATTTCTAGATGAGACTTCTAGGATCCAGTCCTGCATTGAAGTCAAGCCAGTGTAATTCTCTGGATTTGGAAGTGTTTCATGAAGGAAGTGGTGGTATCCTCACAACTGACAAAAACAAAGAAAACGTAAGTTCCTTGACTCTGACAAATAGTTTTGCTTTAAATGCAAATCATTTGAATGACTCTTTTGAGGCAACCAACGGTAGAGTCTGTAACTTAAAACTGAACCTTAAGAATGCCAGTGCCTTTGTTTTGGGTATGTTGAAATTTGGAAACTTTGTTTTGCTTTTGGGAGGTTGAAGATGGTGCAGGGCACTAAATCACTACGTGTGATATCAAAAAAACGGTTGGAGACATTGGATACTGTAAGGCTATGGGTTTTGGCAAGAGTACTACAGACTTGTGTTCCAGAGTTTGCTGCTCCCCTAACCACTTTCCAGTATGGTTAAAACACTGGCATCTACCTAACAATGTGTAAAATTGCTCAGGCATATCCTGTACATAAAAAGCAGGACAAATCCAACCTGGCCAGTTATTGCACCATTAACCCATTAATCTACTCGGGTCATGTACAGTGCAATCAAGCAGCAGCTGATCAGTGATGCCCGGTTTGGATTCTGTTGGGGCCACTCTGTTCCAGACCTCATTACAGCCTTGGTTTAAACATGGCCAAAAGAGCTGAATTCCAGGGGTGAGGAGATACCACTCCCTGACATGCTGTGTAGCAGCAGTGTGTATTATGTACAAGACGCACTACAGAAATTCAGATCTCCAACGGTTCCTTCCTTCTAGAAGGGCGGTAGGTACACAAGAATACCATTTATAAGTTCTTGTCCAATTCACTTGCCATCCTGACTTGAAATATACTACTGTTCGTTCACTGTCGCTGGGTCAAAATTCTGGAATTCTTTCCCCTGTGGCATTGTGGGTCAATTCATGGCAGATGGGCTACAGCAGTGTAAGGCAGCTCACCACTACCTCAAGGGTGGTTAAGGATGGAATAAATACTGGCCAGTCAGTAATGCCCACATCCTGCAGTTGAACTAAAAAGCACTGTCAGTCATAGCCTCTACAGTCTCAGTTTGGATTCTGCAGGGTCCACTAGGTTCATGACATTACAGCCGTAGCTCATAAATGACCAAAAGGGTTGACCTGCAGAAGGGACGTAGGAGTGAAATGCCACTCTTCAGCCCAAGCCCAGTTATTGTTGAGACCTTGCTGAATTTGGACAAGTAGCATTCGTGCCACAAATACCAGACTGACCATGCCCAATTGGAGGATCTGACCATTGCCCCTCCCTCTCAAGGAGAGGTGTTGACACTCTCCTAGGATTTGGGTTAATACTCTAATGTTATGAACACCCAGAATATCTAGGCAGACAGTGGAATTGGAATTTTATGAAACAATTGATTTTACTAGACAAACTATTTGATTACCAATTTCCTGTAGGGAAGGGAACTCATGTCCTTTTCTGATCTAAGTGTGACTCCAATCCTACAGTATTGTGGTTAACTCCTTCCCCTTTTGGGAAATGAGGGACAAGTACTAGATGCTGTGATGCCCATATCCTGTGAATAAACCTTTTTTTTTTAAAAAAAATCATTTGCAGAATTCCTATCTATCAATGTGCTAAGGTTTATTCACCAAAAAAAAACTGGACTATGCGTATAATACTCAAGCTACAAAAACAGATCAGAGGCTAGGAATCCTGCAAAGAGGCACTCGGTCTGTCTACCGCTTAAAGTACTGCTTAGAGTGTGATGAGAAACACTGTCTCTCTTTTTTTCTCTCTAGAAGTATGCAGCTTGAACATCTCTCTATGTAGCTTTGTGGATAGTGTTGTGTGGCCTGCTTGAGTGGCATGTCATCCACCACTGTGTAGTGTACTGCCTTCAGGATGCACTTAAGGATTCACCAAAGCTTGTTTGACAGCACCACCTTCCTGTGACCTAAACACAATAAGCCTGAAGAAAGCTGACTCTTTCTCTCTCTCTTCCCCACCGCCCCCCCCTTCAGTTGTAAGCTGTGACTTACGTAACTGACTTTTTAGTTGTGTGAACCAGTCAGTGTCTCCTACAAACCTATGAAGGCATCTAGAAAGGAAGATTGAGAAATATTGTTTTGATTGAGAACCACTTGAAAGCTGATCAGGATCTACTGTTTGTTTTTCCCAGTCCTTTCCTCCACATGTGAACACTTTGTTCTTTTGGATCTAAGGCTGGGTTAGTTTTAACCAAGGGTTTATCTACTGATGGCTTGTAATTATTTACCTGAAGCTAGATTCTATTCAGTCATCCTTGAGTACAGAAATTTGGCCTCTGTTCCAGAGCTTGCTGCTCCCCTGTTTGGCCTCTGTTTTGTCAACCTGTGTTTAAAGGACATGAAAGTTGGGAATTCTGCATAATTTCAAAATTTAACTGTTTCTTTGGGTTGTAACTTTAACTTCAGCTTAAGGTATGAAGTTAACCTAAATAGCACTTATGACAATGGGTTAAGTGTTTTGTGGTTCAAATGCTGCTTTGCTATGTTTGTCTGTAATCCACCCAGTGATGCAGTAATCTGAAATTAGACTGTAGCTTGCTTCCAAATATGTAATTGGGAGAAAATTGCACAGAGATGGGCTCTTACAGCTTGCTTTTTGCAAATGAATTCACCTTGTTTCTGTCTCTTCACAGGAAGGATTTGAGTTCAAAAAGCCAGCTCATCCAGTTTCTCGAAACCGTCTCTGTACCTTCTCTAGTGGGAATAGACAAGATCAGAGACCGAGCTCTGCACCTGCATTAATGGCAAGTAACCATTTTTAACTACAACTCTTGGTGCAAAGAAGTTGCTTGGCTTTTCATTCAGAAGGACAACAGCAAATGCATCAAAGGATAATGCTGTACTACAAGTGAGTTGGCTGGCTATGGCACTGCTACAGCATTGCTATTCAAATGAAATTCCACAAACACTTATGCGGGGACCTGTTGTCTGCAAATATCATTAACACAATGCACTGGTCCAACAACTGAAATGACAGTGTTTGCAGACAGTGTTCAAGCCTTGTGCCTTTAATTGCCTGGAAGATTGGAAAGCCTATAATTCCCAGTTGCTTGCTTAATGACAATCTTTGGTAAGCACTCAATAGCACACCTTTTTTCTCTTGTATGAATTGTCTTAATTGGCACTCCTGCATTAATCCCAATTGAAATGAATAGCTTCAGCGCATCTCAAATTGTTACACTTCATTTTCATGTTTAAAATCTTTTTAAAAATATAGATGTTTTACAGGTGAGGACAAGAGAATTTAGTGTGAACAGGGAAAATGGCAGAACATAAACAATTATGAATACATGCAGGGAATTTATCAAATAGGTGACTGAGGGACTTGTGTAACTGAAGAGCTTTAAGATCAGTATTAGTGGAGGTGTGCTTAAAATGGGTTGGGTCAAGCGTTGATAATCTTGTGAAGCAGATGAACTTGCGTTCTTGCTGACTGGAAAATGCAAATGTAAATCCTATAAGAAGGGAGATGGGGCAGTGGTAAACTATAGCCCTGTTGCCTGTGTAGTAGGGTAAAGGCCTGACGAGCAGATAGGATGTGATCATTGTGTATTTAGAAATTGAAAAACTGGGCAGGGTTAGCATTGATTTAGAGATCCTCTTTGTTTTGTGTTAGAATTCTACAACCTGTGGATGTGGCATGAGGTAATAAGAACTGCAGATGCTGGACTCCGGACAAGTGTGGAGCTGGAGAAACACAGCAGACCACGCAGCATCAGAGGAGCAGGACAGCTGATATTTCAGGTCAGGACCCTGCTTCAGAAAATCTTCAAATTTCTGAGGTTGGGTCCTGACCTGAAAAGCCAACTTTTCTGTTCCTCTGCCTGGCTTGCTGTGTTCCTCTAGCTCCACACTTTTCTGGGGATGGTAGCGTATTTTGGATTTTCAGAAGACTTTGCTAAGGTCTCACCAGTTAGTGAATTTGTGTGCCCATCTTAGGTGGGAATATACTACTTTTGTGTTTGATAGTCCAGACTGCAAATAACCTGCCAGCCTGAGATGGATCAGTTTCAGTGGGGGGATTGTAAATCAGTGCAAGACCATAAGACACAGGAGCGGAAGAAAGGTAATTTGGCCCATCGAGCCCACTCTGCCATTTAATCATGGGTGATGGGCATTTCAACTCCACCTAACTGTACTCTCCACGTAGCCCATAATTCCTTAGGCGATCAAGAATTTATCAATCTCTGCCTTGAAGACATTTAATGTCCCAGCCTCCACTGCTCTGTGGCAATGAATTCCACAGGCCCACCACTCTCTGGCTGAAGCAATGTCTCCTCATTTTCCATTCTAAATTGAACCCCTCTAATTCTAAGGCTGTGCCCATGGGCCCTAGTCTCCCCACCTAACAAACAACTTCCCGGCATCCACCCTTTCTAAGCCATGCATTATCTTGTAAGTTTCTACTAGATCTCCCCATAACCTTCTAAACTCTAATGGATACAATCCCAGGATCCTCAGGCGTTCATTGTACGTTAAGCCTACCATTCCAGAGATTATCTGTATGTGAATCTCCACTGGGCAGGCTCCAGTGCCAGTGTCCTTCCTGAGGTGTGGGGCCTAACTAAAGTCTCAGAAGCACATCACTGCTTTTATATTCCAACCCTTGAGATAAACGTCAACATTACATTCATTTTCTTAATCAGACTCAACCTGCAAGTTAACCTTGAGAGAATCCTAGATCCGTTTGTACTTTGGCTTTATGAATTTTCTCACGGTTTAGAAAATTGTCTGTGCCTGTATTCTTTTATTCCAAAGTGCAAGACCTCGCATTTGCTCATGTTGAATTTCATCAGCCATTTCATGGACCACTCTCTCAAACTGTCTAAATCTTTCTGCAGCCTCCCCACCACCTCAGTATTACCTGCCTGTCCACCTATCTTTGTATCATCGGCAAACTTTGCCAGAATGTCCCCAGTCCCTTCATCCAGATCATTAATATATAAAGTGAACAGCTGTGGCCCCAACACTGAACCCTGCGGGACACCATTTGTCACTGGTTGTCATTCCGAAAGAGCCTTTTATCCCAACTCTCTGCCTTCTGTCAGACAGCCAATCCTCAATCCATGCCAGTAGCTCACCTTGAACACCATGGGCCCTCACCGTACTTGGTGAGGTACCTTTATCAAAGGTCTTTTGGAAGTCTAGATATCATCCACTAGGTTTCCTTGGTCGAACCTACTTGTTACCTCTTCAAAGAATTCTAACAAGTTTGTCAGGCATGACCTCCCCTTACTAAATCCGTGCTGACTTTTTCTAATCCGACCCTGCACTTCCATAAAATTAGAAATCTCAACCTTAACAATGGATTCCAGAACTTTACCAACAACAGATTAGGCTAATCGGCCTATAATCTTCCATCTTTTTGCCTTGATCCTTTCTTAAACAAGGGGGTTACAACAGGGTGGCCCACCCAACGCATCCACTATTTCCTCAGCCACCTTCCTCAGAACTCTAGGATGTAGCCCATCGGGGCCAGAAGACTTATCGATTTTTAGATCTCTAGCTTTTCTCGTGCTTTCTGTCTTGTAATGCTGACCATACTCAACTCTGCCCCCTGATTCTCCTTAATTGTTGGGATACTACTCATGTCTTCCACTGAAAACTGACACAACGTACTTAAGTTCTTAAGCTCTTTCCTTATCCCCCATCACTAGCCTTCCAGCATCAATTTGGAGCGCCCCATTATCTCCTCCTGCCTCTTGTTTGTTTCTTATGTATTGAAAGAAACTTAAACTTTTACTTTCACCTCTAATATAACTGGCTAGCCTACCTTCATATTTGATCCTCTCCTTCCTTATTTCTCTTTATTATCCTTTTTTTTGTTTTTGTAGTTTTCCCAATCTTCTGATTTCCCAATGCTCTTGGCCACTTCATAGGCTGTCTCTTTTTTTTCCTTTGATACACTTCCTGACTTCCTTTGTCAGCCATGGCTGTCTAATTCCCCCCACCCGAAAAGTCTGTCTTTTCTTTGGGATGAACCTCTGTACTGTGTCCTCAATTACACCCAGAAACTCCTGCCATTCTTGCTCTGTCTTCCCCGCTAGGCTCTGCTTCCAGTCAATTTTTGTCAATTCCTCTCTCATGCCCCTGTAATTACCTTTATTCAACTGTAACACCATTACATCTGACTCTTGCCTTCTCTTTCAAACTGCAGACTGAACCCTACCATATTATGATCGCTGTCTCCTAAGTGTCCCTTACTTTAAGATCTCTCTTATAAGATCTGGCTCATTACATAGCACTAAGTCCAGAATAGCCTGCTCCCTTGTGGGCTCCGTCGCAAGCAGTTCCAAAAAGCCAAGCTGTAAGCATTCCATGAATTCCCTTTCTTTGGATCCACCAGCAACATTTTTCATCCAGTCCACCTGTATATTGAAGTCCCCCATGATCACCGTGACGTTGCCTTTCTGACATGCCCTATCTATTTCCTGGTGCATCTTGCGCCCCTGGTCCTGACCACTGTTAGGAGGCCTGTACGTATAACTCCCATTTTTGCCTTTGTGGCTCCTCGACTCCACATCATCTGACCCTATGTCATTCAGTGCCATAGATTTGATATAATTTCATTCATAACTAACAAGGCAACCCCACCCCCTCTGCCGACCTCCCTGTCTTTTCGATAAGTTGAAAACCCTTGGATGTTTAACTCTGTCCTGAACCCCCTGCAACCGCATCTGTGTATGACTACATCATCATTCAAGATGATTTGTGCCGTTAATTCATCTACTTTGTTCCTAAGTCCAGACAACAAATGGTATGAATGTGGAGACCAGTTGTAATATTTCAGGTCTTGCTGATGACTACACCCAATGGTGCAGGGATGCAAGTTGGTTGCAAGGAGATATGAACAGGATTTGGGACTGAATGGATTTGCTCATTGAGCGGAATATAATTTTCTTTTTCTGTGCAATAAGCAAAAGTAGTACATTGAAATGAGGGGTTAACTAATTATCCTGGTGACTTGAGTTTAAAGTCTGCTGTTGAAGATGATAGAATTGAATTAAATATAGAATTAAGAATCTACTGATGACCATGAGTCCTCTGAATTTTTGGGAGGAAGCCCATTTGGCCATGGGAAGGAAATTTGCCACATGTGACTCCAAGCACAATGTGTTTGCTCAACTTCTTCCCTCAAACAACCACTCAGTTGTAGCAATTGCTCTGAAGTCTCAGAGGAAATTGGATGGACAATGTGGCAGTTGCCAATAACAGTTCATCCCAAAGAAAAGACAGACTTTTCGGGTGGGGGGAATTAGACAGCCATGGCTGACAAAGGAAGTCAGGAAGTGTATCAAAGGAAAAAAAAGAGACAGCCTATGAAGTGGCCAAGAGCACAATAACAGTATTGGCAGAGAGACCATTGCACAATCTTTGTGGATAAAATGTCCAACCTTATTTCAATAACCTCCATGTTGTGTGGTGCTGTCACAGTTGGGTAAGACAGACTTGGACTATGTTTTAACAACTCAAGACTAGGTGAATGTGAAGCACAGTGGGCTATCGGCAGCAACAGAATTATGCTGGAACAATCTGTCACCTCCATGGTCTGGCATATCCCTTGCCCAACCATGATCTTCCACTTGGGGAATCCACCCAGGTTCAACGAGTGCAGGAGGGCATACAAAGAGCAGCACCAAGCATTCCTTAAAAAGAGGTGTCAACCATGTGAAACCGCAACAGGATTGCCTGTATGCTAAACAAAAGCATTAGCAGCAAGTTTCAAACTGAGCTAAGTTTGCAGTCCTGCCATGTCTGTTGTGACTGGACCATTAAACAACTTGCTGGATGAGGAGGCTCCACAATGTCCCCATCATTATTGGAATAGCCCCACACAACAGTGCAAAAGATATGGCAGTAGAAGCAGTTGTAGCAGTCTACAGTCAAGTGCCAAGTGAGTGGAATGGCAGAGGTGGACCATAACCCTGATCACTGCCCAGTTTGGGTTCTCCCATGCTGCTTCTGACCTCATTATAGCCTCAATTTAAACATTTAAACATGGACAAAAGTTGAATTCCAGAGGTGAGATGAGTGATAGCCCTTGACATCAAGGCCACATTTGTGTTGCATCAAGGAGCTGTAGCAAAACTAGAATAGAGTATGAGGAAGACTGGGGTTTGGTGGGGTGCTGAGGGTGGGTGTTGGGAGAGACTGTCCACTTGTGTCCATCTTACTGTGTAGGAGGATAGTTGTGTGACGGTCAGTCATCTTATTTCCAGGGCACCTGTGCAGGTGTTCCTCAGGGATTGTTGGGCCCAGGACAATCTTCAGCTGTTTCATCAATAGTCTTCCCTCTATATTGTAAGGTCTGAAGTAGACAAACATGCCTACTATGCGATGTTCAGCATTTGTGACTCTTCTGATTAATGTAGCAATCCATGTGGAAATGCAACAAGATCTGGCTTGGGCTAGCAAGTAACACTTGCGCCATATGCTGGCCAGTGATCACCTCTAAGATGATCTAGCTACTGTCCTTTGACACTCAATCGCTACCTTCATCGAATCCCTTGTTATCGACATTGTTGGGTCTACCATTGAACAGAAACTCAACTGGACTTACCAGATGAGAACACTAGCTACAAGAGCAGGTGAGAAGCATGGGGTTCTATGGCAAGCTACATGCCTGACTACCTAAAGCCTGTCTGCCATGTACAAGGCACAACTAAGGAGTGCTGAATGGTCTCCATGTCTAAATGGATGCAACTCCAACAAGATGCTTTTTATTAATCGTGTGGGATGTGGATGTTCTTGGCTGGCTGATACCATCCATGACATTTTGAGTTTCCTGATTTGGCACTCCTTCCACCATTTCCTCCAGTAGCATCTGTGTACTGTCTACAAGATGCACTGCTGAAATTTGCCAAAGGTCCTTTAGATACACCTTCTAAATCCATCACTACCACCTAGAAGGGCACAGGCACCAGATACATAGGAACATCACTCGCAAGTTCCCCTCCAAGCCCACTCATCCTGATTTTGAAATATCACCATCCCTCTCTGGTTCAAAATTCTGGAACCTCATCCCTACAGTAGTGAGTTGACATACAGCATTTGGATTTTAGTTCAAGGTGGCAGCTCACCACCACCTTGAGGGCAACTATGGATGGGCAACAAATGCTGGCCTACCCAGGTGTTGCTAGCTGGTTGTTTGGTGGCATTGGTCAGCATTGCTGCCTTAATGCCAGGATCTAGATTCAGTTCCAGCTTCAGGTGACTGTGGAGTTGGCACACTGTCATGTCTGTAAGGGTTTCCTTTGTCCCAGAGCACCCAAATTGTACTAGTCAGGTGGATTGGCCATGTTAAATTGCCTGTAGTGTTCAGACATCTACAAGGTGATAGGGAAAATGAGTGAGTCTGGGTGGGCTGCTCTTGAGTTGGTGTGGACTTGTTGGGCTGAATGGCCTGTTTCCACGCTGGGCATTCTAGATCTTTGTCCCACAAGTGAATAAAAGCAATTGTACCTGCTTGTTTGGAGAGTATGAATTGTACCAGTGCTTTATGACTGTTTGCCTGTGT
This sequence comes from Stegostoma tigrinum, assembly GCF_030684315.1. NCBI lineage: Eukaryota > Metazoa > Chordata > Chondrichthyes > Orectolobiformes > Stegostomatidae > Stegostoma > Stegostoma tigrinum. Next base: position 176,363,999 of record NC_081354.1, read on the forward strand.
CCTCTGATCTTGAGCTGCTGACTTTAATGTTGTCTATTGGAAAGACTTAGTTTTTGAATATTACTACTAAATGATCAACCCCCTATTATACAAATTTCTAGATTACGTGAATCTAATTTTGATCGAAAAACATGAAAACATCAACTTTTTTTGTCATTTTAGTTTTTGCCTTGTATGGGTGATACATCAGCTGATGTTAGTCCAATCCTCCTACGCAGATCATCACTAACATCTTCAGTTGATGATGAAGATGATGGGTTTTTGGAGTTCCTTGATGAAGATATTGAGGTAAAGCCTTTTAGTTGATCCTAAACTGATGAAATTGCAGACGGTGTCTATTTAGCACAGTTTGTAGGGTCACTTCACTGGCAACTATCAACCTTTTATAGGTAGAAAAAGTGAACTTAATATTGGAATTATTTTGTCAAATGTTGCACCTTTGAACTATATAAATTACCTATGATCTCACTTATAGGTTGGTGGTTTGTTCTATTACAACACTGTAGCTATGTGTGCTGATCAGTGATAAACTTTTTTATATAACCAGAATTATAAACTGTTAGTTTGTTAGTCCTTGTCACAGCATGTGTGTTCTTCAGTTTTATTAGCATTGAAACTGTGGTGTCATCACTTTTTTTTTTACTTTTAATTTGGCCGTTGCAATTCTCTATTTAACTGTTTGCAATACTTGTAAACTCATGGCTTTTGATTAACCTCAAATCCGTCTTCCCATTACCCTGAACATTTGTACCTGTGCTTTCTGCATAGTCTTAGACTCTGCTGTTTCTGGGGGAGTTTCACAACCCTTAGATTTGCCTCCCCTTTTTAAAATGGGCAACTTTTTTTAGTGACCCCCAGTTCTAATTCTTCCTGTAGGAGGAAGTGCCCCCTCCATATCTACTCAGTCAGGATATAGTTTCTCAACTCAGTTGCATCTGGTCAACTTCAGTGAATTAGGCCAAGCGTGCCGAATCATCATCCCGGTATAACGTGTCACTTCAGGTATTAGTTTATAGACCTTCTGTGAACTGCTCCCAATATATTTGCCTCCCTCTATATAAATATGCACGTCCTCTAGGTGTGGTATCAGCAGTGCCCTGAATAATTGAAGCTAACCTCTAACTTGGTATTCAACTCTCCTTGCAACAAATTGTGGTATTGCTAGCTTTCCTAATTAGTTGAATCTGCACCTCAGTTCTGCAAATTTTGTTTTGAGTAATGTGCTTTTTTTTTGTCTTCCGCCAAAATGGGCAATTTCATTTTTACCATATTGCTGTAAAGATCCCAATGCTTGCTTTTCTGCTGCCAGTTTTGTTGTCTAATTTGAGTTATTGAGTGGTGGGGAGGGTTCATAAGTGGCTGGGGAAGGCTTGCTTGGCTTTACAGTTGAGGCACTTGGATACAGGAGATAATAGAAACTGCAGATGCTGGAGAATCTGAGATAACAAGGTGTAGAGCTGGATGAACACAGCAGGCCAAGCAGGAAAGCTGACTCCTGCTGAAGGGTCCAGGCCCAAAATGTCAGCTTTCCTGCTCCAAAGATGTTGCTTGACCTGCTGTGTTCATCCAGCTCTACACCTTGTTATCTTTAGATACAGGAGAGCCCCACTCCTCCACACAAACGACCATTCTAACTTTATAACCTTACTGTTGCTAGATGAAAAGCTTGAATCCCTAAAAGCATTGTCATAAGAACTGCAGTGGGTTTTTAAAAAAATCACCACCTTCCCCAGGACAGTTAGAGACGCAGTAAATAGAGATGCCTAGATCACAAACACTTTCTAGTTCAGACCTAGGTTGTCAGGATAGTAGGAACTTTGAAGCTGTGATGCCTGCTCATTCGTAGTTATTGCTTTTGTTTGAAACATCTTTGTGACTTTCATTTTTGACAGAATGATGCTGATGTGCCTTCTGGCATGACCAATTTACTGACTGCTCCACTCGTGGCTAGAAAGGAGAACTCACTGGAAACTATGAATGATGTGAGTTTATGGCTGCTTAGTTACAATGACACTTGGCAGATTTGGAATAGTTTTTGGGGAGGGGTGAAAGAATTGTAATTTCAGTTTGAAGGTGAAAGTCTCTTGCTTTTTAGGAAACTCCAAATAAATTGTCCTGTGCTGATAACTTCAAATCTCCGACTCTGTGCCCTGAAATGAGGTCCATCCTCAAGCGGGTGGATCGGCCCAGAGATGAAGAGACCCCGGTCAAGAATAAACGGAGGAGAAGTCTTGCTGGCTTAACAGAAGAAACAAGCGCTGACAATGTGGTAAGCTTATGTAAGTTTTGTTTCTGGCAGGAGCATTAAGTAGCTTGAGAATCTCTTACATTTTGAAAATGTAAGAGACTCTGGTTACATCTGCCCTAAAAGGTATGCATCTCCTTGGCAATAAACAGTCTGGAACTTGCTGGTACTACAGGCAAAAAGTGAATGGTACAGGATTGACTGAAACAGCAGTTCTGAATATGGCGGAGTTTTCCAGTTCTAAGTGTAGTAGAGCCATTTAGTGTAAAATAGTGAGCTCCTAGCAGTAAGCAGTCAATATTGTTTTCACCATGCAGGGCCCTTTTAAACTCGGCTGTCTGTGTTATCAGTACTTAATGGAACCCAATTCAGAAGTTCTTATTAACAAAATGTGGGGCTGGATGAACACAGCAGGCCAAGCAGCATCCTAGGAGCACAAAAGCTGACGTTTCGGCCCTAGACCCTTCATCAGAAAAAAAAACTTTTTCTGATGAAGGGTCTAGGGCCGAAACGTCAGCTTTTGTGCTCCTAAGATGCTGCTTGGCCTGCTGTTTTCATCCAGCCCCACACTTTATCTTGGGAGCTGCAGATGCTGGAGAATCCACTATCTCAAGTTCTTGTCATTGTTTTAGATTAACTTCCACTTAAAAGTACTAACATTCTGATTGTGAACTTAGTTTCCTCTTCAGCAATCATTCTACCAGGTGTTCTTTTCTCGTCTTTCTACCCTTTTACATCTCCAACTGCTTCAGCTTGTCACTTTTTTGATTTAGGTGCCCTGTTTGGTCATGTTATTGGGTTTCATTTCGTAAGTGAATATTGCTAGCTGGATGAGTCTGGCAGAATGTCCTGTCCTTTGGATCTGAGACTAGTTTCAGTAATTGGACAGTGATAATGAGAACTGCAGATGCTGGAGAATCCAGGATAATAAAATGTGAGGCTGGATGAACGCAGCAGGCCCAGCAGCATCTCGGGAGCACAAAAGCTCTTGTGCTCCTGAGATGCTGCTGGGCCTGCTGTGTTCATCCAGCCTCACATTTTATTACCCTGAGTAATTGGACAGTCAGGTTTATATTTACTTCAGTAATATCACTTAAAGCTAGACAGACTGTGATACCAAGTCAGCTGACTTTCTTCTCTACCTATTTAGAAGCAGCATTCTCTATTGCGGTCCAAATCTTTCTGTGGTGCAGAAATTGAGAAAGTACTCCAAATTGATGATTGCAGACACATGATTGGCGATTTCACAAAGGTATGACATTTCTACATAATTCCTCTCCTAAATATAAAAGACTTCTTTCATGGATAGTCAATGTTGTACAGCACAAACAGACCCTTTGGTCTAACTCTTCCATGCTGATTGTCTTTTGTCTTGTAAAGCCTACACTGAGTATTGATGGCATTGTTGCATTAAGGTGGCAAAAGTTGAATTGGATCAACATCCAGATTTTGATGTTAATTGATTTTGGTGCATTTATCTGTAGCTTAGCAAATAATTGGACAACAAAAGAAGTTGTTTTGTTTAGCTAGGGGACAGCATGAATGTGTCCCTCATCCAGCAGGCACTAGGAGCCATGTGTTGGGTGCCATTTAACAGGTTGTAATCTAATTTGTACTAATCCTGTATCAGTGATTTGGAGTAACAGCCATAAGATTCCCTAGGAATCTGATATCTTACCCTGCTGAATTACATAAAACAGGCTGTTCAGTCTATGGTGTTTATTCTTGACTCTGGCAGTTGTAATGCCATATGCCTTGTTCTGAATATCCCTTCTGGCTTCTGACCAAAAAAAAGTTAAAGCCCTCTGACTCGGTCACTAACTTTTGTCTTTTGTGGAATATGGATGTTCCATATTTTGTCCAATCGCTCTCCCTCAAATTACAAAGCTTCAACATTTCAGGGCAGTTGTGTTGTCCACACTACTGTGGGTCTGGTGTCAAATGGGGGCCTCAAGAAATTTTGTGAACTGAAGCTTTATAATCAGTGGTATTTTTAGTCCCAACAGTGGTGAAACTAGCTTTCACGTTGAGGTTCAATTTAAATGATCAGCTTCCATTACTGAATTGCACTAATCTAGATCTGGGAAATTAGTCAGTGGCATTTCCACTGTCACCATCTCCCTGTGCTATTAGTGATTTCAAAGCATTTAAAATGTAATCTTAGTGTTAAATTTGCCAGATCTTGCCTCTTTCCCCTCCCTCATCACATGAGGGCATTGCTGGCCAGCTAGCATCTATTGCCCATCCCTAATGGCCCAGAGGGCAGTTCAGGCAACCACATTGCTGTGGGTCTGGAGTCCCATGTAGGCCAGATGGGTTTTTCCAAACAATTGATAATGGATTCATGGTCGCCATTTTAGATTCTTCATTACTAATATTTATTCAAATTAAAATTCTACCACTTGCCACAACAGGATTTTGACCTGGATCCCTGGAATGTTATCTTGATTTCTGGATTAACTGTCTAATGATAATTCCACTAGGCCATTGCCTCCCCAATCTAAGGGTCACTGGACAGGGTAAAGATTTGATTCCTAATTTGAACCTTTTTTAGCCTAATGTAGAATTAGGGCATAAAGTCTAATGTTTTCTGCCTTTGAATTTGCCATCCTAGTGCTCATTAGATGGTGAAGAAAGCTAATTTGAGACACTCACCAATAAGGTACTGATGTTGAAGGCCTGAAAAAAATGCATTCAAATGCCTTTTACTCTCTTTAATCTTTCTTGGCAGAGCTTTTTTGATGTTCGTAACAGGTGATGTATGTTGATTCTGCCAGTGACGCCATAATCCCATTTTAAAAGTAACATGGCCATTTGATAGATTCCAAGCACTTTAACTTGCACCTGATTTTTGCAGACTGGGGTGCAACAATTAAGTTTTTTTTCCTCTAACTCTTGGTTCATGACAAAAAAACTGTCAAATCTGGGTGCAGTCATTGACCTGAATAGATATTGGATCAAACATTTTTAATGTCATAAGTAATACGCAATCCTTCAGCACCAATTGTGGTTGCATCGCAAAGGTATTGTACTCTGGTCTGGCACAGAGGTACTTAGAAATATAGGTTAGCTGTTTATCTTGAACCTTGCAAGAATGTTTTAGAGCAACTAAATTTTTTAAAACAAAATCATGCAATAATCTTTCCCTCAAATGGAATCATTTGCATGAGTCACATCACCAAATATGGCTCGTAACTTTTTTGAAGTTAAAACCCAGGTTAAAAACAAACCACTTCCTGTTCCAAAACAGCAAAGAAAAGCACTAACCTGGATTGACATTTCATGTTAAATGTCACTACTTGCAGTTAAGGTATTTGACATTTATAGCATTCAGCAGTGTGAGCAAGATTAGAAAATTACCCTTCTGCTTTCAAATAAGCCAATGCCAGAAATAGACTTCTGGCTTTCAGCTTGCTGTCATCTGATCCCTGGACCTAGATTATAGCACACTGTGGGTGCTTTTTGTTTTTTCGAACTTGAATGCTGCTTTCATGTAGCCTCTGATTTTTGGCTGAGTTTTAAATGATCAATAACTAGTTTCTTGTTCCTTTTGACTTTAACTTCCTGACAGGGAGACAATCCTGCATATAACCAATTCTTGTGGGTCTGTAATGTCAGGTGGGGACACTTAGCTGCAGGCCCCACTATGCCTGTCTTCAGTGCAGTTCCTTGTGGATGATTGGGTAGTGAATGAGCACTTTCTTTTTTTCTTCCGCTCTGGTTGTGACTGCAATGAATTGTCAGTTATTTAATGATGAAAAACAATCCCAGCTGAGGTGACCTGCACTACCTTGATTGGAACAAGGCTATTCTGGACAGGTGAAGTCTTCCCCAAATGCTCCACATGAACTTACTGCCATTGGTGAGGGCTCATCTTGGCAGCTGCCTTCTGTGCAGGCTGGCATCTATTTTAGAGCTTCTAAAACCACGTGCCCACCCATGGTTAAGATCTGGTAACCCTCTAGATTACTCTTGCTGTACTTGGAAAGGGGGGGGGGCTAATTCTGGGGGATCTGGAATCTACCAAATGCTTTATTTTACTTTTGAGAGTAGGGTGGTCTGAAATAAAGTTTCAGGGAAGCAAGCTGGCACTGGCCAGCAAGAAGTTGGATTGAAGTGTATCTACTTCAATGACAGGAGCGTCCAGAATAAGGTGGGTGAACTTGCAGCATGGGTTAGTACCTGGGACTTCGATGTTGTGGCCATTTCGGAGACATGGATAGAGCAGGGACAGGAATGGTTGTTGCAGGTTCCGGGATTTAGATCTTTCAGTAAGAACAGAGAAGATGGTAAAAGGGGCGGAGGTGTGGCATTGTTGGTCAAGGACAGTATTACAGTTGCAGAAAGGATGTTTGGGGACTCGTCAACTGAGGTAGTGTGGGCTGAGGTTAGAAACAGGAAAGGAGAGGTCACCCTGTTGGGAGTTTTCTATAGGCCTCCGAATAGTTCCAGAGATGTAGAGGAAAGGATAGCAAAGATGATTCTTGATAGGAGTGAGAGAGACAGGGTAGTTGTCATGGGGGACTTCAACTTTCCAAATATTGACTGGGAACACTATAGTTCGAGTACTATAGATGGGTCAGTTTTTGCCCAGTGTGTGCAGGAGGACTTCCTGACACAGATGTAGATAGGCCAACAAAGGGCGAAGCCATATTAGATTTGGTACTGGGTAATGAGCCTGGCCAGGTGTTAGATTTGGAGGTAGGTGAGCACTTTGGTGATAGCGATCACAATTCTGTTATGTTTACTTTAGTGATGGAAAAGGATAGGTGTGTACCACTGGGCAAGAGTTATAGCTGGGGGAAAGGCAATTATGATGAGATTAGGCAAGATTTAGGGAGCATAGGATGGGGAAGGAAACTGCAGGGGATGGGCACATTAGAAATGTGAGCTTTTTCAAGGAAAAGCACCTGTGTCCTAGATAAGTATGTACCTGTCGGGCAGGGAGGAAGCTGTAGAGTGCAGGAGCCATGGTTTACGAAGGAGGTGGAATCCTTCTTCAAGAGGAAGAAGGCGGCTTATGTTAGGATGAGGGGTGAAGGCTCAGTTAGGGCACTTGAGGGCTACGAGGTAGCTAGGAAAGACCTAAAGAGAGCTCAAAGAGCCAGGAGGAGACATGAGATGTTGTTGGCGGATAGGATCAGGGTAAACCGAGGCTTTTTATAGGTATTTAAGGAATAAAAGAATGACGAAAGTAAGATTAGGCCCAATCAAGGATAGTGGTAAGTTGTGTGGGGAGTCATATGAGATGGGGAAGTGCTAAATGAATATTTTTCGACAGTATTCACTCTAGAAAATGACAATGTTGAGGAGAATACTGAGATACAGGCTGCTAGACTAGGTGGGATTGAGGTTCACACGGAAGAGGTATTAGAAATCCTTCAGAGGGTGAAGATGGATAAGCCCCCTGGGCTGGATGGGAATAATCCTCGGATCCTCTAAGAAGCCAGGGAGGAGATTGCCGAACCTTTGGCATTGATCTTTAACTCGTCATTGTCTGTCTACAGGAATAGTGCCAGATGACTGGAGGATAGCAAATGTTGTTCCCCTGTTCAAGAAGGGGAGTAGAGACAACCCTGGTAATTATAGATCAGTGAGCCTTACCTCAGTTGTTGGTAAAGTGTTGGAAAAGGTTATAAGGGACAGGATTTATAATCATCTAGAAAAGAATAAATTGATTAGGGATAGTCAGCACGGTTTTGTGAAGGGAAGGTTGTGCCTCACAAACCTTTATTGAGTAGATGAGAATAAACCGGTTGATGTGGTGTATATGGATTTCAGCAAGGTGTTCGATAAGGTTCCCCACAATAGGCTATTGTACAAAATGTGGAGGAATGGAATTGTGGGTGATATAGCAGTTTGGATCGGAAATTGGCTTGCTGAAAGAAGACAGAGGGTGGTAGTTGATGGGAAACGTTCATCCTGGAGACCAGTTACTAGTGGTGTACCGCAAGGGTCGGTGTTGGGTCCACTGCTGTTTTGTCATTTTTATAAATGACCTGGATGAGGGCGTAGAAGGATGGGTTAGTAAATTTGCAGACGACACTAAGGTCGGTGGAGTTGTGGATAGAGATGAAGGATGCTGTAGGTTGCAGAGAGACATAAATAAGCTGCTGAACTGGGTTGAGCGGTGGCAAATGGAGTTTAATGCAGACAAGTGTGAGGTGATGCACTTTGGTAGGAGTAACTGGAATGCAAAGTACAGGGCTAATGGTAAGAATCTTAGTAGTGTAGATGAGCAGAGAGATCTCGGTGTCCGTGTACACAGATCCTTGAAAGTTGCCACCCAGGTTGACAGGGCTGTTAAGAAGGCAGTGTTTTCTCTTTTTATTAATAGAGGGATCGAGTTCCAGAACTAAGAGGTTCTGGTGAAGCTGTACAAAACTCTGGTGCGGCCACACTTGGAGTATTGTGTACGGTTCTGGTCACCGCATTAAAAGAAGGATTTGGAAGCTTTGGAAAGGGTGCAGAGGAGATTTACTGGAATGTTGCCTGGTATGGAGGGAAGATCTTATGAGGAAAGGCGGAAGGACTTGAGGCTGTTTTCATTAGAGAGAAGAAGGTTGAGAGGTGACTTAATTGAAACATATAAAATAATCAGAGGGTTAGATAGGGTGGATAGGGAGAGCCTTTTTCCTAGGATGGTGACGGCGAGCACAAGGGGGCGCAGCTTTAAATTGAGGGGTGCAAGATATAGGACAGATGTCAGGTAGTTTCTTGACTCAGTAGTAAGGGAATGGAATGCTTTGCCTGCAACGGTAGTAGATTCGCCAACTTTAGGTACATTTAAGTCGTCATTGGACAAGCATATGCATGTACATGGAATAGTGTAGGTTAGATGGGCTCGAGATTGGTATGACAGGTTGGCACAACGAGGGCCGAAGGGCCTGTACTGTGCTGTAATGTTCCATGTTCTATATTACCTGGGTCTCTAGATAAAATGAGATATGGCGTCACTGGCAGAATCCGCATACGTAACCTATTTCAAACATCAAACAAACTTTGCCAAGAAGAGATTAGACATGGGGGCCTAATTCTGGGGGGCAGAAGGAAGCTGCATCCTAAACTTTGCTATACAGAATCCTTGATTATAGCATTTATCCTGCAGTGTTCTTTTGAGGATAAAAGTACTATAGGCCAAGATTGCTCATTCTCTTGCTTTTCACATAAATAGCATTTTCCAATTCTACTGTAGACTCAGTCCAAGTTTGTGCAACCCCAGATTCCCAGCATATATGGTTCTCTGGTGTGTTTTTGGAGTTTTAAGGATTGAAAGGAGTTTTCTACTACTAGAGATCATAAGACCCTACTGTGTGGAAGTTGGCTGTTTGGCCCAATGAGTCAACAGTCGACCTCCCACCCAGACTTGACCCCTAGTCTATCTCCCTAATACCACATTTTCTAATCCACCTGGCCTACACACCCCAGGACACTGAGCAATTTAACACGGTCAGTCCACCTAAGCTGCACATCTTTGGACTGTGGGAGGGAACTGGAGCACCCAGAATAAATACATGCAGACACCTGGAGAATGTGTAAATTCAACAGTTGAGGCTAGAACCAAATCTGGTGCTGAGGCAGCAGTGCTAACCAGTAAGCCACACTGCTGCTGACTAGTAGAGACAGCTCAAATTTATTGGGTATTCAGAGCTATAACTTTCAATACTTTTTCGTTTTCTCTTTACAGCCATATATATTGCCTACTGTGGAGGGAAGACACCAAGAGTTACAATATATAACGGCAGAGATGGTAAGTAGTTACAAATGCCTAGCATTGTGACGAAAGCTGTGTGGCATATGGCTTGACTGATCAAGTTAAATTAGGTTTAAGCATTACACATTAGTTAATGTAAAATCACTGTGCTACCATTTTTATTCCAATAGTGCATTTCTACCAGTATCTAACGCAAGAGCTCTGCTCCTTCCAAATGTAACCCTGTTTTGAATATAGATAAACAGTAGGCACTTCAGCTCAAGTAGACATGGGAAACAGTCAGCATACCAGTTGAGTGGGATTGTGGTGAAGTAAGCAAAATGTCTGCTCCACCTATTGTTTCAGCTTCACAGACTTTCACTTGAAGGTCTAGATCCTTTTGAAGTGTTCTTTTGGGAGAATTTCTTTGCTTCATGCCAGTGGATCAATTGTCGTGTTAACTGTGAGTCTAGGGGAAGCTTCATTCTGGCACTGAAATATCTCTTTCCCTCTTGACTTGTGTTTTTGGACCCTGGGGGGGACACAATGAAAGCTGAGGGGTGATTTTTGGTTTTCAGTTAAAAGTGCAGTGCACAGTGGCTGTTTCTCTCCTTTTTGAAGGCTGGCAAACTGGGTTAAAGTTGTACCTGCCCCAAAAGTGTATTCTAATACCTTAGCAGGTTGAATGAAAATATCCAGAATGCAGTACTGAAAAGTCACTTTTTTAATGACTAGACAATGGTGCTTGCTTTCCCTGATGTCTTGCAGGTAGTTCAGTTGGTGAATGGGAAATTTGATGAATTTGTCGAGAGATTCCTGCTTTTTGATTGTCGATATCCATATGAGTATGAAGGGGGACACATTAAAGTAAGTGTTTAATGCCAGAATACTGCATGCTAATGCCTCTTGCATCCTGTTATTTTGGACATAATGCAATTATCCCATCTTTACCTGATCACTTTTTATTTTAACTGCTGACTCTCACAGTAGGACTTGTGCTGTACATAACCTTCAGGTTAGTTTTGCAGGAGACAGTAGGCATTTGTCATTCCTGTTGATGACTTTATCACGACATCCCATCTGAGTCATTGCAATCCTCCCTGCCTTTCACAGGACATGTGAAACCAAACTTTCTCCCTGTGCTCTTGTGTCTAAACAAATGACTAAATGTGACTTCCCAGCAATCTGTTTGTTTGTATCCCTGCTGACTTGGGAATTGAACTGGTGATCTACACTTTGCTAGTGGATAATGTCTTTGTATACTAATTTATTGGGGAATTGTAGGTGCTGTTATTTATAAAACTTGAGTTTCTTGATTTGTACCATGAAATGATTGCCACGTTGCGTGCTAGTTATCAATTTTGCTCACTTATTGAGGGCTCAGTTCTTGAGCAATCTTTTTAGATGTGAAGGGGAAGGAACAAGGATTTTGGTTATGTTGTCTTAATAAAGTTATATATCTAGCACAACACTTCAGGAATCCAAACATTGATTGTCAATTTGCTTTAAGGGTGCCCTTAATTTGCACATGGAGGACGAGGTGGAGAGTTTTCTGCTAAAGAAACCCATTGTTCCAGTTGATGAAGCTAAGAGAGTGATTATAATTTTCCATTGTGAGTTCTCATCTGAGCGAGCCCCAAGAATGTAAGTTGCAGCTTTGTGCAATTGGTAAATCTAGTGATGAATCTTTGTTTTTGCTGGTAAGGGTCAAATAACTAGAACTCAGGATGTTAAAGGGTAATTGAAAATACAATTGGGTGTCAAATCTAGCCAACTATTTACATGTTGCAGTTTGGTTTTTACACTTATTGGTGTCTATTGATCCCTTGAATATAAGGGAGCTGAAAACATTTCATTTTTCACAAAATATAGTAACCTAAACTTGATGGTCTTTTTGCCACTTGCTTTATGGCTGATTTAGTAACATTTCCAGATTGTGTAATTTAGACCTGTTCTCAGCCCATTGGAGCTACTATAGAATCTTACTACCCAGGTAGCAAACGATTCCTGACCATATTCCTAAAGTGGCTTGGATTAAACCCATGTAGAGTTTCTTAGTATCTAAATCAAATTTCATGGCATTCTAAATACCAACTAGTTGATTTCAATGATAACAGGGCGTGGAGGCGAATGAACATGAAAGGCCAAGAGGCAGGAAAGCTGATGTTTCGGGTCTAAGCCTGCTTTGATGCTACTTGGCCTGCTATGTTCATCCAGCTCTCTACCTTGGATTTGCCAGCATCTGCAGTTCCTGCTATCTGAGATGATCTCAATGAACTAGGTGTTTTTATTTATCTAAGAGGTAGATGAATTTTAACTTGTTCTCTGAAGTTACTTTTTTTTGAGTCATTTAAATTCTTGACTTAATAAAGTTAACTATGTATGAGGATCCTTCAGTGTTGCATCAAAAATCCTGGTGTTCTCTAATGGTATTATTCTATCTAATTATGTAGATTGTAGTGGTTCAAGAAAGCTCACCATATACCGTAAGTGCATCTAAGGATGCAGTGATTGTTGTACAGCTGAAGCTTGAATGGAATTCCTCATTTGTTAGTGATCGTATTGCTCGGTTATTGTATCTGACGTTAATTGAAGACTTAAATTAAGTCTGGAAGAGGGTTTATATTCTGAAGGCATAAGCTTGTCAAATGCTCTGCACATTCTGTATAGAGGCAATTGGATTTGTTTTTACCAAAAATGACTGCAATGACTAGATCATGTCAGATGCTTGGGTCAGGGAAGCTGCCATAATTTACTATGGAAACAAATTTAATAAAATAGTATATTGGGCAGCTGCTAACAAGAAGGTGAAATTGAAATTGGTTCCTGTAAACTACTGTTCTTCTATGCACTATACATTGAAGGCACAAGCTGTTCCCTCATTTTTTTCTATAACCCTTTTCAGGTGCCGTTTCCTGCGTGAAAAAGATCGTGAGGTGAATGGCACAGATTACCCAAAACTGCATTACCCAGAACTATACGTTCTGAAGGGTGGCTACAAGGAATTTTTCCCCAAATTTAAAGTAAGGATTTTCTTCAACTTTTATTTGTTTTGCAGCCCCCTGACTTAACAGCAGTAAGTGACTATATAGTGGTCCATAGTTGTCTACTTTAGGATTGCAGGAAAGCTTGAGCTTTTTCCATGCTTCCAAATATTTGATGTCTTGCAGTTTTGCAAAGTTTAAAGAGATGGCTGTTGAGATTTTTCACATTCTAAGAATCTATGGATCTTGAGTTCATGGAAATGATCTATATGATCCTGTATCTTGCGGTGGCTGCTGTTACCTATATCTTAGAAATGATTGGCACACACTTTTTCTCTTCTAATTTTGATCTGTGCTTGCAAGGTGCAGTTGACCATAATATTTTGGTGCTACAGTGGCTCAGTGGTTAGCACTGCTGCCTTAACACCAGGAACCTGGGTTCGGTTCAATTCCACCCTCAGTGTCTGTATGGAGTTCACACATTATACCCATGTCTTCATGGGTTAGTGCCAGGTGCTCAAGCTTCCTCCCACAGTCCAAAGATGTGCAGACTAGGTGAATTGGCAATGCTAAATTGCCCAGTGTTCAGGGATGTGCAAGGTTGGGTGTTAGTGATGGGAAAGTGTGGGGTGGGGGTCACTGGACTTGTTGGACCAAATGGCCTGTTTCCGCACTGTGGACTCTCTTACCAGACAATTTATTCTGTCACTTAGTCTTCTATGAAATAATTCTTCAAAAAACAAACTTTAGGCTGGTTTTTGTGAACCTAACCACGGACAATGCATTTTCCATTTTTTAGCTCTACTGTGAGCCACAGAGTTATCGCCCAATGAATCATGAAGATTTCAAAGAGGATCTCAGGAAATTTCGCTTTAAGAGCAGGACATGGGCAGGTGAACGAAGCAAAAGGGATATGTACAGCCGGCTGAAGAAGTTGTGAGGATCTTGGCCTTTTTATGATGGGTAGAAGGCTTTTCTTTGAACTCCTGGGCTGGTTCCATGATGCTGTACAATAATGCCTCCGATCATTGGTTGCCCGTGAATACTTCAGTTAATTAGGATGCAGCAACTAATTTTCAACAGCTTGGTGTTCCATTACCTGTTCTCAACAATGTTGAGCTAGTGCGATGTGGGCAGGGACCACAGATTCAACTTTCTTTAAATCTTGTGCCTAGTTTGGAGTAGATGACTTCCTCAGCCATTTGAGTATGAAGACAGTGAATGGGAACTGCTGCGTAAACATCTACACAGTTGATTTTTAATCTACTGGGTTTCTGGATGGCTGTTCTGTGTGTACACCCTATGACTTGCTAATGTATTGTGTTAATCCTGGTACCAACAGGGTTTCTAATGTTGGAGATGCAGCTTTCTTCACAGACAGACAGGCCAGTTGTAAAAATAATGATTTGGAGAGGTGGGGTGGGGGGGGGGGGGGGGGTGTGAATGAGTTTCTGGAACATCCACTTGTGATCTTCCATCATGTAAATCTGCCCTTTAAGGCCAGTGCTAGCAGTCATTTGGCCTAAGACTTAAATAACTCACGAGTTAAGATCATTGCTAATTTGCTTCCAATTGTTCCACGTGTAAATTGGAAGTAAGAACTTTAAGTCAATGTTTTTCATTTAAGAAGTTGAAGTAATCAGTCTAGCTTCGTTTGAGACTACGCTGTAGCTTGTAGTCTGGTCTGTTCATTTTTTTTTCCATATAAAAGCCTAGTCCATATTTTTCAAAGACTAGTTAAATTTGAGTATAGTGCATGGTTAAATTTCTGATCTGCCAAACTACTAAAACCACAAAGTCCTGTGAAAATTGTTCATATAGCAGCACTTAAGATTTGGATTAGGAGCCTAGCTCCTGTGACATTCTGCAATGAATATGGTGTAATAATTCATACACTTTTTGCATTTTGAAACAAACTTGCATTAACAACCAAAATGCATCACCAACATTTTTCTATTTTAGTAGTCCATATTTTGTGCTTGGCATTCCCTTTTTTCCAAAGGTGTATTAGCTCAATCAGGTGAATAAGTTGATGTGTTGGCGTTTTGCATACATGTTTCTAATTTTTTAGTACAAGTTTTGCTAAACAATAGATGTGCACATTTGGCAAGTTTTTAACTGGCACAATGGAATAGCAAGTGTTTTTTAAAAAAAAAAGTTTAAAGAAACATCGACCTTATAGTATTTTAATCTGTTCTGGGACAATTCATTCATTTTACAAATTTCCATCATTTCTTAAATTTTAAAATTTTACATTCTTTCCATACACTAAAAAGATCAATGGTAAAATGTGAGATGAGTGAATTTGAGTAGAAGGAAAGCCTTACAATTCTGACTATTCACTATGTTGCTGTTTTTATAGGGGAGTGGGGATTATTCTGGCATTGGCTATTGCCAGATTTTGGCTCCTGGACTCGCTCACCTGTTTAACATCTTTGTGCAATTTGTTAAATTACCTGAGGTATTTTTCCCCCTTTTTTGAGTAAAGTACTGTGAACAAAGCAGTCCTTGTATTTTCACTCCCCTAATTTAACTGACCCATGCCTAACTTCTGCAGGAGCCCAGATAAATCTCAGGGCAAGCACCAGATGTTTGTGCTGCTCATGGGAAGAGTGCTCATTTTAGGCACTTGCTTTTGAACTCTGTTTGAATAATTCTAACTTTTTTTTACAAGAGTATAAAGTCCAATACATATGCAGTCCTGAAAGTTGAGCCATGTGGTTTAACCTGCTAATCTTGAAGTTCTAGTTGTAACACTTCACGTTTGAACCTACAGAACATTCTATCGTTTGTACACTTCAATATACCAGTGTTTGGACCATCTTAACTTATTACTCTGAACATAATGTACATAAGCCTGATACATGGCCAATTACTCAAACTTATGCCACTTTGAGCATGAAATTTAATTTCCCACCCCATTTATACTGCCTGAAATGATCAACACTGTTCAATGCATAAGCTTGTGAAAACACTTGTATATTGGTCATTACTGCCATGGGGCTTGACAACTGAGCAGTGAAATGAGTGGTAATAAGTGTGGAGTTGGTATGATGTAATGCTTATTTTGCAATGTGGCTGTAATAATGAAAGTATGGTTTAATTATTTGCTGTAGAGATGTACTTTAGCCAACTGCCTTGAGTGCAAGGAAATAAATGGCTACAGATGGAAAATCAAATTGATGTCTTCAGAGTTTGCAAACTTTGGCATTTTCTAATGGCAAGACTGATACTCATTCCTTAACATTTCACATGGCTGTAACCTGCATACAATTAACTAATTACACATCCCTGTTCAACAGTTCTCTTCCCTGAAAATTAATTTGTGTGCAATATTAGCATGCTAACTGTGCTCTTGTTGGCTTCTCACTTTTTTAGCTTGCACTGCAGCTGGCAGTAAAGCCAAAAAGGCCAAGTGTTCAAGTGTCTCCCTGTTGGTGCATAGCCTTTCAATCAGCACATACGTGGGATCTCAATTGCTCAATCCCAGAACTGGAAGAGGAAATTAGGTTTGGTCCCTCAGACATGCAGCATGACACTGGCATATGGGCATTATCTGACACTTATCCTTTTAGCTTTCAAACTTTGGCAAAAATCTGATATCCAAAGGTGGACTGAACCCAAAAGATGACATTGGTTGTAGGATTTGTCCAAATGAAACAATACTTGACATCCCTTGGGCTCAATGAGATGTTGAACAAACCTCTGAGGTTTGGTCAGTTCAAGATCTCAAGTTGTGTGGTTTGTTTTTTTTGCCCATTGTTGAGGATACTGGAGTTGACAGGAAATTTAATCTAATGCTCAACAAAACAATGGTATTTCTCTCAGACCATTGTGTTCCACTGGTTTACCATTTGCCTGTCATGGTTGGGTGGGCCCCAGGCTTGTATTTTGGTGACATGCTGCAGTGCATCTTACCAGGAGTTAAGATACCATGATGTAGCAACTTTGACAGCTGCTGGACAGGAAACCAGGCTCTATAAACTGAAAGAAATATTAAACTCTTGGAGTTGTGCATGAGATGCCCTTTTTAGGAAAAAAACTGTTACATTCCATTCTTCTGGACCTGTTCCCTCAAATGGCTTAAAATGCATTCTATCACTTCACACTTAATCCTAAATAGGTCCTGTTTTAACTTCTAGGATCTGTGCTTCCCTAGGGATAATAGACCTGTGTCCCAAGGAGCTAAATGCTATGAGCTATCAGCATTTGGTTGTCAAAACATCTAGTTAGCAATTTCAAGCCTAAAAGTTTTTTCCAGAGAGAACTGAATAGACAAACTAGTACTACCATCAGTTCTGTCTGAGATACAGATGTAGGACCACAAGTGAGTAGTTTAGCTCACGTCTGCTTGGTCATTCAATCAGATCATGCTGCTCTGTTGACCCTCTAATCCACTCTCCTGCTTCCCTCACCTGTCTTTGTGTGGGTATGCCTTTCAGCCCTGCTACATAACCACCTTGGTGTTTTTTTTTAAATGCCTCTGACCTGGTGGTCTGACAGTCCTGCACATGGAGGTAAAGTGGAATGTATTTGTGGATGTTTTCTACATACACAGTTGCTTCACAAATGCTGCAAGTGCAAAAATGCTGACTGAAACCGGTCAACTGAAAAGGTGCAAGAGTCAGGAAACTGACATTAACTCCTTTCTCTCCCTGCAGATGCTGTAAGACCTGCTGAATTTAGTATTTTTTGTTTCTGATATTTTGATTATAATGGAAAATGAGCAGACTGGTCCCTAATTGCAAGAGGAATCCAAGTAAGAAGATACAGAATGCTCTTTAAGTTCCTACGACCATCATGCCACATGCCAATAACAGTTGGCAAATCTGCCTGTTGAGCAGGGCGCGGGGGGGGAAACAAAAGTATTTGCCCCTATTGCTGGTATAAGACACTGGATCCTGGCTATGTGTGTACATACACCATGAATCCATTCTTCAGAGCTGGAAACTCTTGCAGCTGCAAATGGCAGTTGTAAACTGAAAAGCAATTCCTGCGAAGAAAGAAGGGGACTTCAATCCTTTCATGGCATTCCATTATTCTGTTGAGCTGCTGAAGAAAATGGGCTGTCTGCTGCTTTTTGCATGACAACATAGTCATACAGCATGGAAACAGACCATTTGGTCCAACTCCATCCACGTTAAGTTTCTCAAACCGTGCTCACCCTTTCTGCATTTGGCCCATATCTCTAAACATTCCCTATTCATGTACCTGTCCAAATGTCTTACATGTAACTGGCAGTTCATGCAAAATATGCACCACCCCCTGGGGGGGGAGTTGCCCTTTGGATTCCCTATAAATTGCTAGATCTTACTGTAAACTTATGCTGTCTAGTTCTGAATTCCCCTGTCCTTTTAAAAAAGACATTAGCTGTTCTCCTCACATATGCCCCTCTGCTTTTATAAACTTTAAAGGTCACTCTTCATCCTCCTACACTCAATGGTAGCATGTTCCAGCCTCATCTTTATAACTGAAAGACTCCAGTCCTAGTAACATGCTAAATCTATCCTGCATCCTGCCCCAATTTTAAATACAGTCGGGCCCCCAGAATTGTCTGTAATATTCCAAAAGTGGTCTCACCAATGACCTCCACAGCTGCAACATCACCTCCTAGCTCTAATGCTCAATGCTGTGACAGAAGTAGGCAGGCATACCAAATGCCACCTTTACAACTCGTCTACTGGTGAATCCAATTTCAAGGAACTGTGTGTACCTACATACCAGGGTCTGACCGTTGACTGTGTAAGACCAAAACACACTCAACTAATAGAATTGTGACCACTGGTCCTGAAATGCTCACCCTACTGACACCTCAGTTACCTACTCTGCCTCATTTCCCAAGAGAAGGTCAAGTTTTGCTCCTTCTCTAGTAGGTATATCCACACATTGATAAAGACTTAACAAATTCCTCCCCCATTCAAGTAAAACAATGACAGTTTCTGTCTGTTTGGAGAATTACAATCCCTTACTTTTACATCCCCATTATTCTTGTGGATATCTGAGATCTCCCTACATATTAGCTCCTCAATTTCTGTAATTATTGGGAGACCTGTAGTACACCCCCTTCTTATTTCTCTACATATATAGCTTCACTGATGATTTCCCTAGGAATATCATCGAAGTACAGTGATGTTTTGCCTCATCAAAAACACCATTCTGTCTCTTCTCTTGCATCTCCTTCTATGCTTCCTATCACATCTATACCCCATAAAAATGAGCTGCCAGTCCTGTTCCCCCCTCCAGCCATGTTTCAGCACTAGCTATGATATTTCCAGTCCCACGTTCCCATCAGTGCCCTGCGTTTATCTACCTTACCTTATCAGAACTTTTGTCTGCCTTATCTATTTAATTTCTGAGCCATCCTCAACCTTTTCTTTTTTTTTCACTGCTACTTAAGATCCCTCATCATTGCTTCCCAACCCCTGACACACAGTTTAAAACCTCCTGAGAAGCTCGAGCAAATCTCCCTGCCACAATATTGGTTCTGCTCCCATTTGGATACAATCCATCCTCTATATTGATCCATCATCATCTCTTCAACCACACATTTAATTTGTCCTGTTCTCCTATTCCTACTCTCTAGCATGTGGCACCGGGAGTAATCTAGAGATTACTACCCCCGAGGTCAGAGATAATGGGAGCTGGAGATTCTGAGATAACAAGGTGTGAAGCTGGACGAACACAGCAGGCCAAGCAGCATCTTGGGAGCACGAAAACTGATGTTTCGGGCCTAGACCCTTCCCTTCAGGTCCTGCTTTTAAATCTCCTGCCTAACTCCCTATATTCACTCTCTCTTTTCAGAGTTTCCTGTAACTGCTCCAAGATGTCATTGACCTTGGCAGCAGGGAGGCAACACGCCATCCTGAAGTCTTGCTCTCAGTCACTGAATCACCTGTCTTGTGTCCCTGACTGGACAGGATTAAAGAAGGGTCCTGACCCAAAACGTCAGTTTTCCCACTCCTCTGATGCTGCTTGGCCTGCTGTGTTCCTACAGCTCCACACTGTAACATATAGCCAAGGAGACCCCTGCACTATCTTCCTACCCTTCCTGACAGGCACCCATCTGCCTGCAACAAAAACAAAGTTGCTGGAAAAGCTCAGCAGGTCTGGCAGCATCTGTGGAGGAGAAAACAGAGTTAATGTTTCAGGTCCAGTGACTTGTTCTAAGGAAGGGTCACCGGACCCAAAACGTTAACTCTTTACTCCTCCACAGATGCTGCCAGACCTACCGAGTTTTTCCAGCAAATTTTTGTTCCTGATTTACAGCAGCTGCAGTTCTTTTGGTTTTTACCCATCTACCTGACTGTACTTGCAGTGTGATCACACCTCCCTGAAGCTACTTCTATCCCAGTGGTTTAGATAATGGAAGCAAAAGTAATATCTCCAAGTTTGCAGATGGTGCTGCGATAGGGAGATTGAGCTGTGACAAGGATGCAGAGATGCTTCGGTATGATTTGGACGAGCTGAGTTCACTGGGTAATAGGGAAAGTAATGGAACGTAGGCGTTTATTTCAAAGGAAATAGAGTATGTATATGTGGGAAGGTCCCAGAAAAACAATAAAAAGGCACTAATCAGGAATACTGTGAATGGTTTTGGGTCCCTATTCTAAGGAAAGATTTGGTGGCATTGGAGGCAGTCCAGAGAATGTTCACCACGTTGACACCAGGAATGGAAGGACTGACTTATGAGATGTTGACTGGAATGGATTCGTACTCGTTGGACATTAAAAGAATGAGGGGGCACCTTCTCCAATGATATCCAAGATTCTTAAGGGACTTGACAGGGTGGATGTGGAGAGATTGTTTCCTGTAGTGGGGCAGTCTAGGACCACAGGCCATAAATCTCAGAATAAGGAATCGCCTATTTAAGACAGACACAAGGAAGAATTATTTCTCTCAGAAGCGGGTGAATCTGTAGGATTTTTTATTGCATAGGGCTATGGAAGTTGAGTTGTTAAGTATATGCAAAGCTGACATTGAAATATCCTTGATCAATAAGGGGAATAAAGATGAAAAATGCAGTTGAGGATTATCAGATCAGTCTCGATTTCATTTAATGGCAGAGTGCACATGATGGGCCTAATTCTACATCTATGTCTTATGGTGTAGATCAGGAGTGTGATGGAATCCTCCCCATTTTCCCGGATGGGTGCAGCCCCAGCAACACTCAAGAAGCTTGACACCATCCAGGATAAAGCAGTGGCACTACATTCAGAAACATTCACGCCCTTCAGCAATAATTCTCAGTAGCAGCAGCAGTGTATACATGATGCACTGCAGAAATTCACTTAAATAGCTCTTTACAAACCCTTGGCCACAACCATGTAGAAGGACATGGGCAGCAGATACACAGGAACCTCTGAGTTCCCCTTCAAGCCACTCATAATCCTGACTTGGAAATATATCGCCATTCCTTTAATGTCGCTGGGTCAAAATCCTGGAAGTCCCTCCCTAAGGACAGTGTGGGTCAACTACAGCAGATGAACGACAAGAGTTCAATAAGGCACCTTCTCAAGGGCAACTAGGGATGGGAAATACATACTGAACAGCCAGTCACACACATGTTCCACCTAAAAAGGACTCTGTAAAGCACCTTGAGGTGTATTACTATATTGAAGGTGCTATCTAAATCCAGTGATACTTTCTCATTGGCCTTAGCTGATAGAGGTCAAGGGGTCTTTGCAGAAAAATTGCTTTTCCCCACGCCCCAGGAGCTCTCTCTCTCCCTGCATTGTTATTAATGCAATGACCTACCGACAATGCTGCTGACCTCTTGTCTGAGTTGAGAATATGTTCATTGATTCAGTGCATTCTCAGCTGTTCAGCTGCTCAATCCAGCCACTGGATCCCTGGAATAATAGCCACATTTCCGCAGTAAACTCCTGGCAGCCCTGCTGTTCTGAAGCCCATTTCAAGGTATTTCAGGATTAAATTAAAATGTATTCATTTTGCAGTGTGTAGGTGTCGCTGGCTGGCCAGCATTTCTGAGGAATGGTCACCGGACCCGAAACATTAATTCTGTTTTCTCCACCACAGATGCTGCCAGGCCTGCTGAGCTTTTCCAGCAACTTTGTATTTGTTCCAGCATTTCTTGCCAATCCCTAGTTGCCCTTGAGAAGGTGGCGGTGAGCTGCCTTCTTGAACTGCTGCAGTCCTCCTGCTGTAGGTTGATCCACAATGCCATTAGGGAGGAAATTCTAGTATTTTGACCCAGTGACAGTGAAGGAGCAGTGATATATTTCCAAGTCAGAATGGTGAGTGGCTTGGAGAGGAATTTGCAATTGGTGGTGTTCCCTTGTATCTGCTGCCCTTGTCCTTCTAGATGGAAGTGGTCGTGGGTTTGGAAGGTACTGTCCGAGGGTATTTGGTGAATTTCTGCAGTGCATTTTGTAGATAGTACACACTGCTGCTACTGAGTGTCGGTGGTGGAGACTGGATGCTTATGGATGTGATGCCAATCAAGCAGGCTGCTTTGTCCTGGAAGGTGTCAAGCTTCTTTAGTGTTGTTTGGGCTCCACTCATCCAGGCAAGTGGGAGTATTCCATCACACTCCTGTCTTGTGGCTTGTAGATGGTAGACAGGCTTTGAGGAGTCAGGAGGTGAGTTACTTGCTGCTGTATTCCTAGCTTCTGACCTGCTCTTGTAGCTGCTGTGTTGATGTGTTGACTTCAGTTCAGTTTCTAATCAATGGTAAACCCGATGATGCTGATAGTGGGGGATTCAATGATGCATTTATAGAACTCATTATTACACGAGCTGTCTCACAGCTTGTGTTGATGTCGAGGGGACTGTATTCATTTAAATAATTTGTTAACAGGTCCCAAAATTTCCATTTATTTTGAAATTGCTAAAAGATAATGGATTAGAAATTGGCCAGCATTAAGGCTAATTTTTCAGATGAAAACCACGGACTGACTTAGTAGTGGAACAGCCTGTATCCAATCTGGATGGACCAGAATTTGCAAATTTTTAGGATAGTCCTGACACCTCCAGCAACGTAAAAATTAATTCTCCAAGATATTGCTGCAGCTGAAAGTCTTGGAATTCCTTCCCTGAAAACGTTGTTGGTCTATCTACACCATATGGATTGAAACAGCGATTCAAAAAGGCCACCCCTGCTCAAGTCAGCCAGAGAAGAGCAATAAATGTTAGCTCAGTTAGTGACACCCACATCCTGTGACTGAATTAAAAAGAAAACATGAAGGTAAGTGACGGCTTGGCCAGCAACACCCACATCCATGAATTAATTTCGATGAAAGCTCAAAAAGCAGAAATTCCCACAAAATGGTGCGCCATCGTTACTAGCCAACAACTCGCTTTCAAATTCGTTTTCTTATCGCTGAGCAATTGAAATATATTGTACCTTCTTGCTCTTTCCTGCTTACTCCTGCAACTGTTTGAATCTCTCCAATGTGTCACGTTTAAAGAAAAAACACAAACGAAATAAACCACACAACGACCGCACTGACCAAAATCACAAGCAACATTTCCAACAAGTCAAAACAAGACAAAAAATGCTCAAAATCCTATTCTGAAGAAGGGTCTCTGAAATTGAAACATTGACTCTGCTTTCTCTCTACAGGTGCTGCCAGACCTGCTGAGTTTTTTTTCTGAGATAGTAGGAACTGTAGGTGCTGGAGAATCTGTGATAACACAGCGTAGAGCTGGATGAACACAGCAGGCCAAGCAGCATCAGAGGAGCTAGAAGGCTGACATTTCGAGCCTAGACCCTTCTTCAGAAAAAGGGTCTAGGCCCGAAACATCAGCCTTCCTGCTCCTCTGATGCTGCTTGACCTGCTGTGTTCATCCAGCTCTATGCCTTGTTATGAGGTTTTTTTATCAACAAGTTTTGTTTTAATTTCTGTTGCGTCCGCAGTTCATTAGTTTTTTCTGAAACAGGAAATGCTGGAAATGGTCAGCAGATCAGGCAGCATTCATGGAGAAAGGAACAATGTTCATGTTTCAGCTCAGTGATCTTTTTCCAGGTTTCATTCTGATGAAAGATCATTGCCTTAAAGGTTTATGGTTTTTCTCTCCATGGATGCTGCCTGGCCTGCTGAGTATTTTCAGTGCTGTTAGGTTAAAAACTAACTTAAGTCAGAGGCACACAGGTACCAGCTCATAATCCACAGGCTCAAGCTAATGTTCTGGCCGAAAGGGTTCAGATTCCATCCAACAACGGGTTTAATTTGAATTGCATTAAAAGCTGGAATTGACAGATAACATCTGTAACGGTGACCATGATAACTATCAGTGATTGTTGTAAACATCCATTTAATTCTTGACTGACTTCTTTGTCCATGCTCACTTTGAAGATATGAAGAGCCAAAAAAAAAGCACACTGGCTCAGTGGTTAGCACTGCTCCGTCACAGTGCCAGGGGCCTGGGTTCAATTCCACCCTCGGGCGACTGTCTGTGCGGAGTTTGCACATTCTTCCCGGTTTCGTCCGGGTGCTCTGGTTTCCTCCCACAGTCCAAAGATGTGCAGAGTAGATGGATTGGCCATGCTAAATTGCCCGTAGTGTTCAGGGATGTATAGATTAGGTGGGTTTGGGGAATAGGTCTGGGTGGGATGTTCTGAGGGTTGATGTGGACTTGTTGGGCCAAAGGGCCTGTTTCCACGCTGTAGGGCTTCTATGAATTCGTTAACATCCTTTATGGAAAAAAATCTATCTTCCTCATCGGGTCTAACCAGTATGTGACACCATACCCACATTTAATGTGGTGAGCACATGACTATCCTCTAACATGACTTAGCAAGCCATTCTCATAGAATTGCACAGTGCGCAAGCAGGCCATTTGGCCCATCAAGCTCATACCAACCCTTCAAACAGTATCCCACCCAGACCCATCTCAAAAACCCTGCATTTACCATGGCTAATCCACCTAATCTGCACATTTTTGGACTGTGGGAGGAAACCAGAATACCGGTAGGAAACCCACGCAGATAGGTGGAGAACATGCAAACTCCACATTGCTCAGCGGTTAGCACTGCTGATTGATTTTACTGTCACATGTACTGAAATACAGTGAAAAGCTTTATTCACGAGTGGTATAGGGAGGTCACAGAAAGCAAAGGATGGACACATCAGAAAGACTTAGATGCATACAGGTTGCATTATTTGAGGCTACAGTCTATTCAACAGTCTGATAACAGCCAGAAAGAAACTGTTCCTGAACCTGGTCGTGCATGTGTTCAGGCTTCTGTGTCTTCCGACTAATGGAGGAGATTGTAGGAGATCATTTCCAGGGTGTGGTGAGTCTTTGATGATGTTGGCAGCATTTCTGCAGCAGCAAGCCGTGTAAACAGAGTCCCTGGATGGAAGGTTGGCTTCTGTGATGGTCTGGGCTGTGGAAACCACCTTCTGTAGTTTCTTATGGTCCCGGGCAGAGCAGTTGCCATGTCAGGCTGTTATACACCAAGACAGTTTGCTTTCAATGGTGCATCTGTAGAAATTAGTGAGGGACATTATGGACATGCCAAATTTCCTGAGCTGCCTGAGAAGGAACAGGCACTGTTGTACCTTCTCGGCGTCATGTCTATGTGGGAAGTCCAGGACAGGTTGTCAGTTATCATCACTCTGAGGAACTTGATGCTCTTCACTCAGTCTCAATTCTATTGATGTAGATAGGGACGTGTCCTCCCCCTTTCTTTCTGAAGCCAATGATCAGTTCTTTAGTTTTGCCGACATTGAGAGACAGATTGTTCTATTGAACCACTTCACGAAGCCCTCTATCTCCCTTCTGTAGTTTGACTTGTTGTTAGATATCTCTCCCACTATGGTAGTGTCATCAGTGAACCTGTAGATGGCATTTGTTTGGAATTTAGCAAGACAGTCATAGGTGTAAAGGGAACATAGTAGGGGGCTGAGGAGACCTCACAGTGCCAGGCATCTGGGTTCAATTCCAGCCTCAGGCAACTGGCTGTGTGCAGTTTACACATTCTCTCTGTGCCTGCATAGGTTTGCTCTGGTTTCCTCCCAAGGTTCAATAAAGTGGAAGTTATGTTGATTGGCCATGCTAAATTGCCCCTAGTGTGGAGTCTAGGTGGATTAGCCAGGAGAAATGCAGGGTTACAAGGATAGGATAATGAGTGGGTAGGATGCTGTTTGGAGGGTCAGTGTGGACTCATTGGGCTGACTGGCCTGCTTCTACACTGTAGGGATTCTCTGACATGGAGTTTGACACAATTCCCCTCGATTTTGGGACAGTCAGCCAATGTAGTTGGCATCACACCAGCACTATGATTCATATACCACATTACTCATTTGTGTCACAGTTCTGAGGAAGGGTCACCAAAATATTAACTCTGTTTTCTCCTTCACAAATGCTACCAGACCTGCTGAGCTTTTTCAGCAACTTTGTTTTTGTTCCTGATTTACAGCATCCGCAGTTCTTTCGCTTTTTTACTCATTTGTGTGCTGGGCCAATGCTCTCTTGGCCTAGATTGAAGCACCCCAATGGTGGCCAATATCACTTGAGTTGCTCAAACACTTGAGACACCTACATTTTGAGGAAGACTGTGAACTTTTCAGGACCAATGTCTCGAATCAGTTCGGGAGTTCATGTTGCATTCTCCATATCTTTACCAGTCAAAGTCCACTTGCCACCCATTCAGCACTTCCCTGCCATTAAATCTTTACATTGGTATTCTTGTGAATTGTCCAAATGAGAGCAAGATGATAAGCTTGAACAAAATCTGCCATTTTCAGTAATATATTCCTCTTTGTTCTATTTGACGGTAAGTTACTGAAATCGGAATCGAATACAGCTCTGGCCTCCTTATTTAAGAAAGGACATAAATACATTTGAAGTAGTTCAACAAAGATACTATTGAATGATTCTTGGGGTGGGGAGTAGTTGTCTTCTGAGGACAGGCTGGGTCTGTACTCAATGGAGTTCAATGGAATGAAAGATGATCTTATTGAAACACTGTGGGGCAGCACGGTGGCTCAGTGCTTAGCACTACTGCATCACAGCACCAGGGACCTGGGTTCAATCCCACCTTCGGGCGATGCTCTGTGTGGAGTCTGAACATTCTCCCCGCATCTGCGTGGCTTTCCTCTGGGTGCTGTGGTTTACTCCCAGAATGTGTGGGTCATGTGGACTGGCCTTGCTAAATTGTCAACAGTAGCCAAGCATGTGTAGGTTAGGTGGATCAGCTATGGGAAATGCAGCATTCCAGGGATTGAATGGGATGGTCTTTGGAAGGTTAGTATGGACCAAGTGGCCTGCTTCCACACTGTTGGGACTCTATGATCCTGAGGAGGCTTGACAGGGTGGATCCTCATAGGATGTTTCCTTTTCTGGAAACGATCAGTTCTGAAAAAGAGGTATATCAGATTTGAAATGTTAATTCTGTTTCTCCCAGCATTCCATGTTTTTATACCAGAACGAGGGTACACAGTTTCAAAGTAAAGAGTCTCCCACTTAAGTCAGGAATAAGAATTTTTTCAACTCAGCAGGCTATGACCCTGTGGAACTTGCTTCTCTAAAGAGCAGAGGAGAAGGATTATTGAATACTTTGAAGGGTCAGGCAGACAGATCCTTGACTAGCAATGGATGCAAAGGTTATTGGAGGTATGTTGTAATGTGAAGTTGTGGTCATGATTTATTGAATGGCACGTGGGACTAAATGGACTATTCCTGTTTTTAATTTGTATATTCCCAAGTGCTAATAATTTTATTAAAACAATGGAGAGAGAAAAGTCATGCATGTAAGTGAAGGTTTTACACTATAGTGTTACAAATTGAAGTTTTCAGGCTCATATTCTATTCACTTAAGACCATAAGACATTATTTGGGTTTAGGGCATTCAACCCATTGAATCTACTTCACCGTTCAATAAGATCATGGCTCATAGATCCTAGAAATCCGACAGTGTGGAAACAGGCCATTTGGCCCAACAACTCCACACTGACTCTCCAAAGAGCATCCCCACAGATTCACACTCGTACTCTATCCCTGTAACCCTGCATTTCCCATGGCCAATCCACCTAACCTGCACATCTTTGGGCTGTGGGAGGAAACTGGAGCACCTGTCCATGCCAGTTGAGGAAGAGTTACTCTGTATCTTCCTGCATTTGCTTTGTGGCCCTGCAGGTCCTGGCCCTTTAATAGATATACAGGTATTTTTTAAAATTTATGTTTGACTTATTTTCTAATTAATGTGTTGAGACATCTGTTACACACCTCTGAGACAGGAACTCAGGTCTGCTGGCTCAGAAGTAGGGACACTACCATTGCACCACAAGAGCCCCTCCAAATATTTCACTTTTTTATTTAACCTATTTTTCTAATCAACCTTTACAGAGATGTTATTACACACTTTTGGAACAAGTGGGACTTGAACCTGGCCTGCCCTGTCCAGGGGTAGGAAAGCTGCCTCTGCACCACAACTGCCCCTCCAAGTATATTATAAGCTGTTGGGGGAAGATGGCCAGGTCAGTTGGATTGGACACCCAACTGAGTGCCATCTTCCTGGGGCACCAAAATGTTGGCAGCACTGGAATGACCTGCTGTATGGGCAGGCTGCTGAATCCCTGGAGGCAGCTTCCAGTGAGGAGGTTATGGGAGAGGAGTGGCTATTGTCTCCAGACCCTCCATCACCCTAGGGTAGGGACACCAACTGGAGTGGCAACCCCCAGGATTTCCACCCGAATGCACAAGAACGAGATATTTTATATCCCTCCTACTGGGGCATCTCCAAATGCAGGTGTCTTCCAATTCTTGTTGTAGCCTCAGTTTTGCAGATACAGGGTTCCACAGAGAAGTGAGGAGAAGCGCTGGATGATTTGTTCATTCAGAGAGCCAGTACAATAATGACGGGCTAAATGGTCTCCTTCTGTGCTATAAAACCTCTGTGGTTACCCTCTACATTTTTATTATTCATTCATAAGAAGAGGGCATCACTAGTTAGGCCAGTATGTATTGCTCAGAAGGCACTTAAAAGCTGTGGGTCTGCAGTTATGTGTAGGGCAGACCAGGTAAGGATGGCAGTTTCCTTCACTGAAGGACACTAGTGAATTTTTCCCCAAACAATCAACAATGGTTCAATGGGCATCATTAAGCCCATAATTCAAGATGTTTTATTGAATTCAAATTCCAGCACCTGGCAATGGCAGCATTTGATTTTGGGTCCCTGGGTAACAGTCAGCAATAATACCAATAGGCCATCACGTCCCAATGCAAATCAATCCTTTTCCAATACTTAGCCAATTCCCTTTTGCTAATTCGCAATTTCCCTGCTCCCAGGCAGTACATTCCAGATCCACGTCACTCACTCTGTGCCAAATACTTTTCCTCATCTCGCCAGTGCTCCTTTTGTCAGTTGCACTGTATCTGTATCCTCCAGTAATCGCTTTGCTGTCCAAACTTCTCAAGGTAGTTTGAATGTTTTTGTCAATTTCTTCTCAAACATCTTTTCTCTGGGTACAGTTCAAACTTCCCCGTTCTTCCACAGCCTTGGAACCATTCTTGTGAATATTTTGCACCCTTTCTAGCGCCTTCAAATACTCCAAAACTCTACTGAGGCTGAGCCAGGGGTTTATACAGATTTAAAATGCTCTTGTACTCTATGCCCCGATCAAGAAAGCTTAGGATATTGTTTGATGAATTAATTGGTCTGTCAATCTTTTCTGCCACCTTCAATAATTTAAGCACA
The DNA here is from genome assembly GCF_030684315.1 of Stegostoma tigrinum. Classification (NCBI taxonomy): domain Eukaryota; kingdom Metazoa; phylum Chordata; class Chondrichthyes; order Orectolobiformes; family Stegostomatidae; genus Stegostoma; species Stegostoma tigrinum. The sequence goes on from NC_081354.1 coordinate 176,393,584, forward strand.
GACACACCCTGTTCCTGTACATCCTTTAGATTTATTTTCTGACGTTTCCCAGCATTCATTGTACCTAAATGAATCATTTTCACCCCTCTTTGCATCAAGTTTCAGCTGCTTCCTGCTCATTTCACAAACTTATCTCAACTCCTTAGATGCATGCTGCTTGGCCTGCTGTGTTCATCCAACTCCACACTTTCTTATCTCGGATTCTCCAGCATCTGCAGTTCCCATTATCCCTACTTTTTACAGGTTCTACACTGTCCTCTTCTTGCTTCTCAATATTTCATATTTCCTTGCATTCTCTTCCATCTTTTGCCTCAATTCTAGACATTTTATGACTGGCCTCTGGAGCAGTTGGGACTTGAACCTGAACCTTATGGCTCAGAGGAATGAGCGCTGCCACTTTGCCTCTAGTCTTGGATTAACCAATCAGTTTGATTGTCCATTGATGAGTTTTCCACCTCACAGCCTGCCTGTTCTTCACGCTTCCACTTGGGGGTGCTGCTGAGATGTTACGTGAGGTTAAGAGAACAAGCCCCTGCCCAACCGCTCGGCACCTTGGGATTTGTAGTGTCTGTTTCCCCCGGAAGGGAGAGGACTACAATTCCCAGGGCGCACCTCGGTCTGGTCGCCATCATGGTGCGGGGCATGGTGCTGCTGTCCCTCGGGCCCGGGGAGCTGTGTCGCCTCATCTACTCCCGCAGCTTCGCGGCCGAGCGGCAGCCGTGCTCGGCGGACAGGGAGAGCCCCGCCGAGGCCGAGCTCCGCCATCAGCGGCAGAGACTGCGGAGCAAGGAGCAGCTGGCGGCCGTGGCCAGGTGGAAAAGGGGGGAATCCGGGTCTGGCGGCAGAGAGGGTTAAAGGTCGGAGAGGGTCAAAGGGGAGGGGGTTACATGTGGGGAGGGGGGTAAGGGGAGGAGAAAGGGAGAGAAGGCGGGAGAGAGGGATAAGGGGGTAGAAGGAGGGTTGGGGAGAGAGAGTTAAAGGTCGGAGAGGGTCAAAGGGGAGGAGGGTAATGGGGTGAGAGGGGGTTAAGGAGGGTGAGAGAGGTTTAAGGGAGGAGGGTTTGATGAAGGAGGGGGTGAGGTGAGGGAAGAGTAGGATCAGTGGGGTTAAGGGAATGGAGGGAAGGTGTTGTGGTGGGCGTGTGGGTTGAGGTAGGTTGGGGGCCTGAAGTGAGGGGCTGTGGTGAGTTGAGGGGAGGGCTTGTGGGAGAGTTTTGTCGAAGCAATGGGAAGGGGTGAGGGGAGGAGGGAGTGGAGGATAGAGGGGAGGGGTTGGAGGGAAGGAGAGGCAGAGGGGCTAAACCGTGTGGAGGCGAGAGTGGAGGGACAGTATCATGAGGAATGTGGGATCGGCCATGATCCCACTGAATGGTGCAGCAGACTGGAGGGGCCGAGTGGTCCTGTTGCTGTTTCTTACGGAGGGATATTTAATGGAAAGGGAAGGTGGTTAAAGGTGAGATGGTGATGGTGAAATAAAGTGGGGTCGAGTGAGAGAGATATGGGAGAAGGTGGGAGGAGGGAGTTCTCTCACTTGGAGCAGGCAAGGGATGTGGGGATAACGGTGACAGCCGGCAGATTGACCGGAAAGGACACGATGGAGAATCAGTGATGATCGTATTCAAAAGGCATAAATCTTTCTGGGTGATAAAGTCAGAAGTTGTGAAATCCTGTCTGGTTCTTCTAGACATAGAAAAGTTCACTTGACAGCTGTGGTTTGGTAGCAGTCCAGAACTCTCCAGTGAGAAAATTCTAGGATCACGGCCACTCTAGACCAAAAACATCGAGGAAGGCAATCCCAGTACATTGTGAATGCTCGGACTGTACTGTCAACGTACAGTCTTTGGATGAGCTGTTAAAGATCCCATGGCATTATTTTCAGAGGAGGTATCCCTCATTTCTGACCCAGGAATTATTATCCTATCAATAACTCAAAACGACTTATCCTGCCATTAGCATGTTGCTAATTGTGAAACTTGCAAACAAGTTTCTGCACTGTTTCCCCTGATAGAGTAGTGACTTTACTTCAGAGGTGTTGGCCGTAAAGCACTGTGGGGTGTCCTGAGGTTATCTGCTTGTGTGACCTGATTGGGGTAACAATGACAGAATCTTGGAGGGTGATTCACTATGTTTGTTCTTCCAGGCAGGTGAAATCCTCCTGTGTCCTGACTCGGCAAGCTGCAGAGAAGCCGGTTCCTGATTTCGGGTCTGTGGTCACTGAAGAACTCGCTGGCTCTCAGGATTTGGACATAGGCGTGTTCCGCCTCCCAGCTGGTGACGTTTACGCAGAGGAAACCATGGTGGTGTGGGTGGCAGTCCTTTCCCTGGGCTTTGCCCTAATCTGCGAGCCCCATGAGAACCTCATGCTGGCGGAAAATACCATGAGAATGATGGTGAAGTACTTCATGCAGCATTTGAACCTGCTGATGCAAGGCAATGATGTCATCCTGAAGACTGACAGGATCGAGGCGATCCTGAACACGTTTTTGCCACACGGACAGCTGATGTTTCTGAACTGTTGCTTTATTCAGAGCCTGGAGAAGGACCTGAATGCTTCAATATTCAAATGATGCCACTTGCTTTTTGTTTCGCCCATGCCTTCACTCTTGCATGAGCTCCTTTTCTCTCTCAACCTTGCAGTTCCATTTTGCTGAAGATTTTGCAGTTTTGCCACTGTGGTTCATGCAGCTGTTCCTTTGGTCAGATTTGGAGTGATGTGGAGGAAGAGGCTATCAATGTTTATTCTCATTCTTATGTTCAGCGGCAGGTACTAACGCACACATAAGCAAAATACTAGATATTGAAAATGACAGTGTGCTGGAAACATTTGGCACATTTTGGCAGCACCATGAAGGAAGAATTGAATGAGCTTTACAACTTTGTATACCAGAAGATGTAAGCCTTCAGGGTCAATGTTTATCCAAAGCTAGTTGGATTGCCAGACATCAGAAGCAGGACAAGCCAGTGACCTGAACATGGACAGGAATTGGGAAGGCTTGAGAATTATTTGTCCAATTTCCAGATTTTTCAAACTGGGTTGTATTGGGCATGAGTGGTAGTTAAAGCATTCCTGACTTTAATGTTTTTCCTTTACTCAGTTGCTCACTTAAATGGTTGTTCTGAATGTTTTGCAGCCTGACCCTGGAAATTTTGAGCGGTGCTTACGGCAGGAGTATTACAGTAATGCATTAGGGCAGCAGATAATGATGGTTCACTGCGTTTTCACAAACTGCAGATTCCTGATTTCAGTTTGGGGTTTGTTGAAGGGCCTCGCACCTCTCCAGGGATGGCTATGGGTAAGAAAGGAAGGCGATGCAGTGAATAGAGTTGTGTCTCATGCCCGTTTAATGATCGGTGCAGAGCAACCTCTGAGCCCTCAAATTGGCCAGCAGAGGTGCTCAGTGCAGAAAATTAACAGAGTGTTAGAAATATTAGACTTCACCTGGATAACGTAATGCTGATCAATGTAGTTACAAATGTGGATGTAAGATGGTGTTGTTTTTAATCCAATAAAAATTGCACTTCAGATGCTTGAAGAGTAAGGGTGATGCTGATTAATAAATAGGAGTAAAGCTGTACGGTCGTGTGCTGGCCTGGCTCTGTGTATCCAATCTCATTTTCAGTTCTGTAATTGTAGTATCCAACAGCCTGCCATTATTGGCGCTACTGTCTCTGCCTTTAGATGTTTTCTAATTAACCTGATCAGAGATCCTATAACGCACTTCCGGAGCAGGGTTTCCTGGCTCAGGTAGGGACCCTACCACGGCACAACAAGAGACACCCACTCCCTTTATGTGTTAGGATCCGTTTGTTTCCTTCCCAGGTATTTTCTGGTCTCCCTGTTCAGGGAAGTTATTACTTACCGGTTGAGCAGCTGGGACTTCTTGCTCAGAGATAGGGACATGTCCACAGTGCCGCAGGATTCCTTCCACCGATAGCTTCAACAAATTCCGATTTCTTGCAATCTCAATAGCTACGTAATTGGGATTTGAACCTGTATCTTCAGAACGCTAACCTTGGTTTCCTGATTACATGTTCTGTGACGTTGCCACTGCACCACTGTCTTCCCGCTCTGTCTTCAGCTACTATCTTACCCAAACTAATGCTCTTTTTTTAACCTTTCTACCCAGCAGTGTCATCGCACTCAACTGAGCGACCACCCCACCACCTAAATCTCTGTTGCTTTTCGGCTCGCTAATAACCAGCACCAGTAACAACACCTGTGTAAACCATTTGAGTACTTACAATGGGCATTGCAGACCATCAAAGGTGAAGTGGGGGAGGAAGGAAGGGGTTAACTCAAAAGGGAGTTGGGAGGGGTGAAATAAAGTGCCGTATCTCTCGCTGTACCTACCTCTCTCTCTCAAGGCAGCGATGAGCACCCTGTGCTGCTTCTCCAAGGTCACCCAGCCAGGAATGTAAACGTCGAAGAGGGTCAGGCGGTTGGTAAAGGTGACTCCCTCCATAGCACGCTGCCTGATCAGTTTATAACCAGCCTGGCCAGGCCTGGGAACTGACCCACAAAGGAGCTCTTTTGACTTGCCCACTCCATTCTTGGCTGGACGCCCAAAGATCAGGAGCAAGAAATGCAACCAAAGATTCCACAGAAGGCTTCTGAAATAACTAAACAGAGGGGACGCAAACGCCCACAACCAATAACCATAAAATCCCTGTGGTGTAGGAAGAGGCGGTGCAGCCATTCAAGTCTGTGCCAGCCCTCCAGAGACCATCCCACCTGGAACCAACTTGCAACTTATCCCCATTGGAGCAGCAATGGTAGGAGTTTCTGGGGGTAGTTCAGGAAGCAGGACAGAAATTCATCCTGAAGAAAAAAAGAAAAATATTAAAAGGCAGGATGAGGCAATCTGCGGAAATCAGAGACAGCATAAAAGCAAAAGGAAAGGCATACAATGTGGTGAAGATTAGTGGGAAGCCTTTTATAAACCAGCAGACAAATAGTAAAGGGCAAAGGGACGAGATGAAATATGAGGGTTTGCTAGATACTGGTATAAAAATAGATTGCAAGATATGCGGGAGGCGAGAGAGAGGCATTGGACATTGGACTGCTGGGAAATGAGGTGGGAGAAGCAGTGATGAGGAGCTGAAGAGGTACTCTGCATCAGTTCTCACTAGAAGATGCCAGCAGCATACTAGAACTTCAAGAGTCAGAGGTAGAGAGGTAAGTGTGCAGTGGCCATCACTGAGGAGAAGGTGCTGGGGAAGCTGAAAGGCCTGAAGGTGGATAAATCACCCGGGTTGCATACAGTAGGCCCCAGAATTCTGAAGGAAGAGATTGTGGAGGCATCGGTGGTGATGTTTCCTGGAGTCAGGCAGGGCCTCAAGGGACCGGAAAATGGCTAATGTAATCCCTGTTTGAGATGGAGGAGGGAGGGAGATAGAAAACTGGAATCTAGAAGGTGGTTAGCCTGACCTTAGTCATCAGTAGGATTTTAGTGTCCATTATTACAGTTATGTAAAATAGAATTGATTCAGCACAGCTACAACAAGGGGAGGTCATGCCTGACAAAGCTGTTAGAATTCTTTGAGGATAGAACAAGCATGTCAGATAAACAGGAGCCAGTGGATGTGATCAGTACCAGCATGGATAGAGGATTGGCTGACTGGCAGAAGTCAAAAAGTCGAGATAAAGTGGTATTTTTCAGGATGGCAGCCAGTGACTAATGATGTCCGTATTGGGACCAAAGCTGTTCATGGCATGCAGTAACAATATGGATGAAGAAATGGAGGACATTGTTGCTAAGATGACACAAAGAAAGGTGACGAGGCGGGGAGTATTGAGGAGATGGGGAAGCTTGGATGGGCCAGGAGTGTGGCTAAGGGAGTGGCAGATGGAATAATGGATGGAATGTGTGAGGCTACGCACTTTGGTAGGAAGAATAGAGCTGTAGACTATTTTCTAACTGAGAAAAGCTTCGGCAATCTGAAGAACAAAGACACTAGGGAGTCCTGTTCAGGATTCTCTTCAGGTTAATGTGCAGCCTCAGTTGGTACGTAGGAAGGCAAATTCTCCGGCAATTTCTGTTTTTTTTTCAGATTTCCTGCATCCATAATTGTTTGTTTTCAGTATTAACAGTATCTACTTAGATCTGTAGGCCTGATTTGGGAAGTAAGTTTAACTAGATTAGATTCCCTACAGTGTGGAAACAGGCCCTTCGGCCCAACAAGTCCACACAGCCCCTTGAAGCATCCCACCCAGACCCATCCCCCCGAACACTACGGGCAATTTAGCATGACCCATCCACCTAGCCTGCACATCTTTGGACTGTGGGAGGAAACCAGAGCACCCGGAGAAAACAGTTGAGGAGAAACTTCTTCACCCAGAGAGTGGTGGATATATGGAATGCTCTGCCCCAGAAGGCAGTGGAGGCCAACTCCATGGATGCTTTCAAGAAAGAGATAGACAGAGCTCTTAAAGATAGTGGAATCAAGGGTTATGGGGATAAGGAAGGAACAGGATACTGATTGTGGATGATCAACCATGATCATAATGAATGGTGGTGCTGGCTCGAAGGGGTGAATGGCCTGCTGCAGCACCTATTGTCTATTGTCTATTGAAACCCATGCAGACACGGGGAGAATGTGCAAACTCCACACAGACAGTCGCCCGAGGTGGGAATCGAACCCGGGTCCCTGGCGCTGTGAGGCTGCAGTGCTCACCACTAAACACTCTGTCAGATATCCCTTCAAGTTTTGGTCTCTGTAGTTAAATGGAACAGTCTAGCACTTCATTCATTTGCCCAATCAGAGTATGACATTGTGAAGACACTGTACGAGGCTACTGTTGAGGATCATTTTACAAGGTACTTAATATATTTAAATAATTTTTATTTTATTTTATTAGTTTTTGTTTTATTTCTTGGGCTAGTAACAGAGAAACTGTTTCCTTTGGTGGGAGGGTCAAGGACAAGGGGCTATTGAACCTAACTAAAATGAAGCAAATAAAAAGTGACTTCACAGGGAAATGGCTAAGTATTTTGTTGAGTAATTGTAAGGTTTCATTAGTATTGGTACAGTTCGGGTTGTAATAAATCTTATTGGGAGTAATAGTGAGAATCAATGTCCTTGAAGGGGTTTATAATCAAGAAGGTTGAATTTTGGTCTCTTTTTAGAGGAGGGCCTGGTGTTGTTCTGCAGTGAAACATGGCCACCTGGTGGTCGATGCACAGAACAGCACTTGGACTTTTGACAGGACTTGGGCGACCGATCACACCAGCACTGAGATATTTCACTCTGTGTTTCCACGAGTGTGGTGAACTATGAAAGGAAAGGCTGAATTTGAAAGGAAGGCAAAAACTGAAAGGAGTCAAGTGAGAACACTTGGATCAGCACGGTGGCTCAGTGGTTAGTGTAGCTGTCTCACAGCACCAGGGACCTGGGTTCGATCCCACCCTCAGGTGACTGCCTGTAGGGAGTTTGTATGTTCTTCCTGTGTCTGTGCGGATTTCCTCCCACAGTCCGAAAATGTGCAGCTTGGGTAGATTAACCATGGGAAATGTAGGGGATGGGGCGGGTCTCTTGTGGGATGCTCTTTGGAGGGTCAGCATGGACTTGATGGGCCAAATGGTCTGCATAAACAGTGTAAGGATTCTATATTGAGTACGTAATTAGCCCCATTTTAAGGCACGTGAGCATCAAATCCAGGTTACTGCACTGTCAGAGGCTCCATCTTTCAGATGGTATGTTAAGCGGGGGTTTCGTTTAACCTGAGATAACAAGGTGTAGAGCTGGATGAACACAGCAGGCCAAACAGCATCAGAGGAGCAGGAAAGCTGACATTTCGGGCCGAGACCCTTCTTTAGAATTTGGGCCCGAAACATCAGCCTTCCTGCTCCTCTAATGCTGCTTGGCCTGCTGTGTTCATCCAGCTCTACACCTTGTTATCTCAGATTCTCCAGCACCTGCAGTTCCTGCTATCTCCGTTTCATTTAACCATTTCAGTATTCTGCAGCAGAGTCAGTATTCCCTGCTGTTGTGACAAATAGTTCTTCCTGTAAAGACTGCATTTCTTTTTATTAGAATCCCTACCATGCGGTAAAAGGTCACTCAACCCATTGAGTCTGCACCAACCTTCCAAAGAGCATCCTGTCTCCCTGCTTTATCCCCGTACCTCCACATTTCCCATGGCTAATCCAGCTGGCCTGCACATCCCTGGACACGAGACAACCTGCCTAAACTGCACACCATTAGACTGTGGGAGGAAACTGGAGTACCTGGAAGAAACCCATCCGGACAGAGGGAAAACGTGCAAACTTCACACAGGCAGTTGCCCGAGGGTGGAATCAAACCCGAATCCCTGATGCGGTAAGCCAGCGATATTAACCACTGACCCACTGCGCCCCCAGGTTTTTTAACACCCGTATTGCGTGTGTGTATGTGTGTAAATATGTATGTGCAGGGAGGTTTTACAAGCAGTTAGTGTCTTAATTAGAGTTATATGTTGACAGCTCCTAACTGTTTATCTGTAACTGGAATCTATTTATTTATAATGAATCCTAATTCTTGTCAAGTTCAGAAACCAGGTCCATGCTTTGTCAAGCTGGGTCTAAACAGACAGCCACATTGAGGAAATCTCTGCATTGTTTAAAATATTTAATTTTTGTGACAACGCTGGGAATGGTGGGGACTGTTTCCAAGGGCATTACTCAGTGAGGGGTAACATTCCTCCAGTCCTGACAGACCTGAAGACCTGGTGCTTTCCTGCAAGTGAGGCACAAATCTAAGGTGGGACTGTTTCGCCGTTCCTTCACTGTTGCTGGGTCAGAATCCTGGAATGTCTTCCCTAATATCCCCATACCCCAAGGAATGCAGCTGCTCCAGAAGTCAGTTCACCGCGTTTGTTCCAAGAGCAATTAGCAATGGGCAATAAATGCTGGGTTAGCCAGTAATTCTCCCATTCCTTGAAATAATTAAAAGAAATTACAAAGGTACAAGTGAAGCAGGGATAGGATGATAAATGATTGTCTGATGACATATGATTAGAACAGTAATTTTACAGCAAACAGGGTGAGGAACCATTAGTCTAATTAAAATTTATGTTGGTAATAATCTGTTGTGTTTATAAAGCTAGCAGTGTCAGGGAGGCACAGATATGTGCGGCTCCTCAGGTTGTTGTGGTTTTCATTAGTAGAGATTAATGTAGAAAAGAACAACTGTGAGACCAGTGCCTAATTGAGTGGGGAAGTGCTTATTTCACTGCGTGACTAACCCAGAGGCTCGGACTTACCATCCACAAACTAGAGTGCTGCTGAGAAACGAGACTTGCTGCTGGAGTTTCTGATCTTGCATTTAACAGGACAGAGAAGGTCAAATTTCAAAAGAAGCAACAATTTGTATTGCGAGAGAAAATGATGTTGGCTGGACGGCATATTGGTTAAGGCGTTGCCATGGAGAATTCATCAAGGAACCGTTGTCTCCCAGGGTTTTGTTTCATTCAAAAAGTTGCAATATCCACACATTATGTTTTCCTGCAGAAGGCAAGTTCATACATATGCATATATGTAGGTTCTAGCACGTGTAAGAGAGCGCTCCTGGGATTTTTTCAGAAAGTGCTGTCCAAATACAAACAAATTTAGTGTTAGATATCATGCCCTGAGGTTCGAAAGCATAGATTGATTAAGTATGGTCAGCACTCAGCCTGTTGTCAGCAACAGAAGGGAAGACTGTTCTGATACAAGCTACCTGATGAGGGAATGTACAGATAATATGGCTGACACACACCAACACATCACTTCATGGAGACTTGGCACCATGAACATGTTCTCTGGCTTGAGGAAAGGAGAGGAGAAAATGGAGAGATAAGGACTGTAGTAAAATTTCCACAGAGCGCCATTAGTTCAAGGGTGGCACAGATGTTCTTCAAGGGTTCAGGGTGAATTCAACAGGCTGAGTGGCCTGCTTCCAGACAGGAGGGATTCTATGATTCTAAGTTGAACTTTCAGCTGGGAAAGAAAGGCTCTAGATAGCCATTGAATCTTGCCTGCTTTCTGTTCCTGTTTTTTATGTTCACGGTCATCCTTCAAAGTCACTCCCTCTGTCTCTGAATGATTGACACAACATGCTTTCCATCTCCACCCCACTCTTCAGTTCAAACATCTCAAATTTTGTATCAAGTTCATACCCTGGGCTTGTGAATAGTCCAGTAAAACATACAAGTGTTTCCATGCTGGATATTCTGGATGTACTGGACAATGATTTTAATCTGAAGTAATTTTGAATTTTGATTTCTTTTTGGAAGTAGAGGGCAGCAATCTAGATCATAGGACAGTACAGGCCCTTTGGCCCACCATGTTTGCACCGACCATGATGCCATTCTAAACTAATCCCATCTGCTTGGATCAGTCTCCCTCCATTCCCTGCCTGTTCGTGTGTCTGTCTAAATGCCTCTTAAATATCACTATTGTATCTGCTTCTACCGCATCACGTAGCAGCATTTTCCAGGCACCTACCATCCTCTGTGTCAAAAAACACTTGTCTCACATGAGTAGGGGAGATGATGGCCTAGTGGTATTATCGCTGACTGGTTAAACCTAGAGAACATTCTGGGAGAGATAATGGGAACTGCAGATGCTGGAGAATTCCAAGATAATAAAATGTGAGGCTGGATGAACACAGCAGGCCAAGCAGCATCTCAGGAGCACAAAAGCTGACGTTTCGGGCCTAGACCCTTCATCAGAGAGGGGGATGGGGAGAGGGAACTGGAATAAATAGGGAGAGAGGGGGAGGTGGACCGAAGATGGAGAGTAAAGAAGATAGGTGGAGAGAGTGTAGGTGGGGAGGTAGGGAGGGGATAGGTCAGTCCAGGGAAGACGGACAGGTCAAGGAGGTGGGATGAGGTTAGTAGGTAGCTGGGGGTGCGGCTTGGGGTGGGAGGAAGGGATGGGTGAGAGGAAGAACCGGTTAGGGAGGCAGAGACAGGTTGGACTGGTTTTGGGATGCAGTGGGTGGGGGGGGAAGAGCTGGGCTGGTTGTGTGGTGCAGTGGGGGGAGGGGACGAACTGGGCTGGTTTAGGGATGCAGTAGGGGAAGGGGAGATTTTGAAACTGGTGAAGTCCACATTGATACCATATGGCTGCAGGGTTCCCAGGCGGAATATGAGTTGCTGTTCCTGCAACCTTCGGGTGGCATCATTGTGGCAGTGCAGGAGGCCCATGATGGACATGTCATCAAGAGAATGGGAGGGGGAGTGGAAATGGTTTGCGACTGGGAGGTGCAGTTGTTTGTTGCGAACTGAGCGGAGGTGTTCTGCAAAGCGGTCCCCAAGCCTCCGCTTGGTTTCCCCAATGTAGAGGAAGCCGCACCGGGTACAGTGGATGCAGTATACCACATTGGCAGATGTGCAGGTGAACCTCTGCTTAATGTGGAATGTCATCTTGGGGCCTGGGATGGGGGTGAGGGAGGAGGTGTGGGGACAAGTGTAGCATTTCCTGCGGTTGCAGGGGAAGGTGCCGGGTGTGGTGGGGTTGGAGGGCAGTGTGGAGCGAACAAGGGAGTCACGGAGAGAGTGGTCTCTCCGGAAAGCAGACAGGGGAGGGGATGGAAAAATGTCTTGGGTGGTGGGGTCGGATTGTAAATGGCGGAAGTGTCGGAGGATAATGCGTTGTATCCGGAGGTTGGTAGGGTGGTGTGTGAGAACGAGGGGGATCCTCTTGGGGCGGTTGTGGCGGGGTGGGGTGTGGGGGATGTGTCGCGGGAAATGCGGGAGACGCGGTCAAGGGCGTTCTCGATCACTGTGGAGGGAAAGTTGCGGTCCTTAAAGAACTTGGACATCTGGGATGTGCGGGAGTGGAATGTCTTATCGTGGGAGCAGATGCGGCGGAGGCGGAGGAATTGGGAATAGGGGATGGAATTTTTGCAGGAGGGTGGGTGGGAGGAGGTGTATTCTGGGTAGCTGTGGGAGTCGGTGGGCTTGAAATGGACATCAGTTACAAGCTGGTTGCCTGAGATGGACCCAGGTTCAAATCCCAACATGTCAGATGATGACCATGAATTCATTGTTGGGGGAACCTCTCACCTGGTTCACTAATGTCCTTGAGGGAAGGAAACTGCCATCCTTGTCTGGCCTACATGTGGCTCGTGACCCACAGCAATGTGGTTGACTCTTAGCTGCCCTCTGGGCAATAAATGCAGCCTAGCCAGCAATGCCCTCATCCCATGAACAAATAAATGGGAAAAGAAAGTCTCCTTTAAATGTTCCCCCTCTCACCTTAAGCCTATGCCCCTTAGTGTTTGGCATTTCCACCCTGGGGAACAGCACTCCAAATATCCACTCTATCCATGCCTCTCATAGTTTTAAATTCTTCTACCAGATTGCCCCTGAGCCATTAGCTCTCTAGCAAAAACGTGAGATGCATTGGAATCATTGTCGGTGTGTCCTGATTAGCCACAAGGTTCAATAATCAAGACAGCCACTTAAATCTGGCCAAACACATATCACTGTGTGGTCTGATTGCACCAGCTATTTCTTGATTAATATATTCATTAAGTTCATCCATCATGTCTGTGTCTTGTTTGAATTATTTGATTCATTTGAGAGCTCTGATGGCTCCTGGGATATGAAACCCAACAAAGGTCAATTTACAAAGTGCCTCTTTAAGCTAAATGTGTTCTTGCTGAAGAACTGACGACAGGACCCACCACTGTGAATAAAGTTCCAATCTGGACAAATGTATACGATGGGGCTTCACACAGGCCCTTGAGAATCACTGCTTAATGAGGTGTGCAAGCACACTTTCAAAATCTGCAGATGATGCATGATTTGGAAGTGGTGTGAACTGTGAGGAGGATAGTGATAGACTGCGGTGCAAAGCTCTGATATGGGGGTGAAATTGAAAAGGAACCCATGAGCTGTGAATTGGACAAAGATGGACTTTGTCTTAACTCTTTTTTAGCATATGATTTCTGTTATTATTATAGGCGCCAGAGTATGGCGACTTAAAAACTTTCTCTTGTTAAAAACACAAATGACAATAAATTACCGTTCTTTCTATTTAGCAGGCAGAATGAGAACTGACAGCGTAAAATAACAGGCATTAAAATCAGTTTGTACCTGAATGTGATACAATTGCTGACTATGAGGTGAATTTACTGCCACCATGCTCTTTCAGAGCAGTGATTCACAGGCTAGACTGTGGTAGAGGAAAGCCACTTATTCATCGAATCAGAAGAAGCTATTGTCAACATATAATGTTTTCTTGCATGTTAGTGATGTACGAGTTACGCTAATATGATAGGCATTGTTATGGAAAGAAAGATCCAGATGGCGCATCTTACTACTTCCAGATCCTGAACTGCTCATCCCTGAAGCCCGTGTGACAGCCTCATGGTCAGCGGTACTTGAGTCACACCTCACCATTAACCCTTTCTGATCCTTACACCCTTGTACAGCAGATACAATTCTAAATAGGCTAATGGAACAGTTGACCTGGGTGTCTACTCGAACAAATCATTGAAGGCGACAGGGCAGTGTGAGAAAGTGGAAATTGAGGCATGCAGGATCCAATAATTATAGAGAGAGGCACAGAGTACAAAACAAGCAAATTGTGGTGCGTCTTTATTAAGCTGTGCTCAGTGCTTTAGTAAGGGAATGGAGGATTTATGTAGATTGTAGAAAGGATTCACAAGAATGGTTTTAAAGTTGAAGAATTTAATTTATGTAGATACAGTCATAGAGCCACAGAGCCTACGGCACAGAGAAAGGCCCTTCAGCCCAAACTGGTCTATGCCAACCAAAATGTCCATCTATGCTAACCGAGTTTCCTTGCACTGATCCTATATCCTTCTAAACCTTTCCTATCCATATATTTGTCCAAATGCCTTTTAAATGTTGTTATGTACCCACCTCAATCACTTCTGCTGGCAGCTCACTCCATATGTGCACCACCCTCTGTGTAAAAATATTGCCTCTCAGGTTCCAATGTATTCTTTCCCCTCTTAGCTTAAACTGATTCCCTGTAATCCTCGATTCCCCAATGCAAGACTGAGTGAATTCAACCTATCCATGCCCCTCATCATCCCTTGTACACTTCTATAACATTCTCGCTCAGTCTCCTATGCTATAAAGAAAAAACTCCTAGCTTGCCCAACTCTTCCCTTGATTGTTGGCAATCTCCTTTTAAATTTCTCCTGCACTCTTTCCAGTTTAATAACATCCGTCCTATAGCAAGGTGACCAAAACTGAATGCAATACTCCGAGTGTGGTCTCACCAAACTCCTGTACAACTGCAACATAACTTCCTAACTTCTACGCTTAATGCCCTGACTGATGAAGACCAGTGTGCCAAAAGCCTTCTTCAATGCCCTGTCTACCTGCGACTCCATTTTCAGAGAACTGTGCACCTGAACTCCAAGGTCCCTCCGTTCCACTCGTTAAGGCCCTACCATTCACCATGAAACTCCTACCTGGACTTGACTTTCCAAACTGCAACAACTCTCACTTATTTATATTAAACTTGATTTGCCACTTCTCGGCCCACTTGCCCAGCTGATTTCTGATAACCTCCCTAGCTGTCCACGATACCGCCCATTTGTCTGTCATCTGCAAACTTACTAATCATGCCTTGTACATTCTCATCCAAATCATCGCCATAGGTAACAAACAGCAGTGGGCCCAGCACCGACCCCTGAGTCACACCACTCGTCACAGGCCTCCAATCTGATTTGCATCCTTTCACTATTACCCTCTGCTTCCTAACATCATACCAATTGTGTATCCAATTTACCGGATCTCCCTGGATTCCATGTGATCTAACCTTCCAGAGCAGCCTCCTGAACCTTATCCAAGGTCTTACTGAAATCCATACGGACTACATCTACTGCCCTGCCCTCAACAACCTTCCTGATCACTTCATCAAAGGACTCTAACAGATTTGTTAGGCATCATCTCCCACGCATAAAGCCATGCTGACGACTCCTAATCAAACCCCATCTTTCCAAATGCACAGATACGTTATCCTGCAATCTTCTCAAGTAGCACAGATGTTAAGCTTACTGGTCTGTAATTCCCATTGTAATTCCCAAATTGTAATTTTTCTTGGCAGCCCTTCTTAAATAAGGGGACAACATTTACTACTCCCCAGTCTTCTGGGACCTCACCTGTGGCTAATGATGATGCAAGTATGTCTGTCAGGGACCCTGCAATTTCTTCTCTGGCCTCTCGGAGGTTTCTTGGATATATTTGGTCAGGACCAGGAGATTTATCCACCTTCATATATTCTAATACTTCCAACACGCCCTCTACTGTGATAGGGATTGTCCCCAAGATATTGCCACTAACTTAGCCAAGTTCCCAAGTCTTCATGTCTTTCTCCACGGTAAGCACAGAACACAAATATTCATCGAGGACCTTACCCATCTCCTGCAGTTCCACACATACATATGTAACCTAACCCTCCCTCCACTGACCCCTTCACCTGCTTCCAACACAAGTCCTCCTCCAGGCCTCCGACCCTCCCTCGACCTCTTCATCTCCAACTGCCGTCGAGACATTAACCGCCTCAACCTCTCCACCCCTCTCACCCACTAGAACCTCTCCCCCGCAGAACAGGCAGCCCTCCGCTCCAACCCCAACCTCACCATCAAACCCGCAGACAAGGGAGACGCAGTGGTAGTATGGCGCACTGATCTCTCCATCGCCGAGGCCAGACGCCAACTCTCTGACACCTCCTCTTACCGCCCCCTCGATCATGACCCCACACCCGAGTACCAAACCATCATCTCCAACACCATTCATGACCTCATCACCTCGGGTGACCTCCCACCCACAGCCTCCAACCTCATTGATCCCCAACCCCACACGGCCCGTTTCTATCTCCTTCCCAAAATCCACAAACCTGCCTGCCCTGGTCGACCCATTGTCTCAGCCTGCTCCTGCCCCACCAAACTCATTTCCACCCATCTGGACTCCATTTTCTCTCCTTTGGTCCAGGAACTCCCTACGTACGTCCGTGACACCACCCACGCCCTCCACCTACTCCAGAACTTCCAATTCCCTGGCCCCCAACACCTCATTTTCACCATGGACGTCCAGTCCCTATACACCTGTATACCGCATGCAGACAGCCTCAAAGCCCTCCGCTTCTTCATGTCCCGCAGGCCCGACCAGTCCCCCTCCACCGACACCCTCATCCGTCTAGCCGAACTCGTCCTCACCCTCAACAACTTTTCTTTCGATTCCTCCCACTTCCTACAGACAAAGGGGGTGGCCATGGGCACCCGCACGGGCCCCAGCTATGCCTGCCTCTTTGTAGGTTACGTGGAACAGTCCCTCTTCCGCACCTACACAGGCCCCAAACCCCACCTCTTCCTCCATTACATTGATGACTGTATCAGCGCTGCCTCTTGCTCCCCAGAGGAGCTCGAACAGTTCATCCACTTCATCAACGCCTTCCACCCCAACCTCAAGTTCACCTGGGCCATCTCCAACACATCCCTCCCCTTCCTGGGCCTCTCAGTCTCCATCGCAGGCAACCAGCTTGTAACTGATGTCCATTTCAAGCCCACCGACTCCCACAGCTACCTAGAATACACCTCCACCCACCCACCCTCCTGCAAAAATTCCATCCCCTATTCCCAATTCCTCCGCCTCTGCCGCATCTGCTCCCAGGATGAGGCATTCCACTCCCGAACGTCCCGGATGTCCACGTTCTTCGAGGACCGCAACTTTCCCCCCACAGTGGTCGAGAACGCCCTTGACCGCGTCTCCCGCATTTCCCACAACACATCCCCCACACCCCGTCCCCGCCACAACCGCCCAAAGAGGATCTCCCTCGTTCTCACACACCATCCCGCCAACCTCCGGATACAACGCATCATCCTCCGACACTTCCGCCATCTACAATCCGACCCCACCACCCAAGACATTTTTCCATCCCCACCCTTGTCTGCTTTCCGGAGAGACCACTCTCTCCGCGACTCCCTTGTTCGCTCCACACTCCCCTCCAACCCCACCACACCCGGCACCTTCCCCTGCAACTGCAGGAAGTGCTACACTTGCCCCCACACCTCCTCCCTCACCCCTATCCCAGGCCCCAAGATGACTCTCCATATTAAGCAGAGGTTCACCTGCACATCTGCCAATGTGGTATACTGTATCCATTGTACACGGTGTGGCTTCCTCTACATTGGGGAAACCAAGCAGAGGCTTGGGGACCGCTTTGCAGAACACCTCTGCTCAGTTCGCAATAAACAACTGCACCTCCCAGTCGCAAACCATTTCCACTCCCCCTCCCATTCCTCAGACGACATGTCTGCCTCCTGCAGTGTCACAATGATGCCACCTGAAGGTTGCAGGAACAGCAACTCATATTCTGCTTGGGAACCCTGCAGCCTAATGGTATTAATGTGGACTTCACCAGCTTTAAAACCTCCCCTTCCCCCACCACATCCCAAAACCAGCCCAGTTCGTCCCCTCCCCCCACTGCATCCCAAAACCAGCCCAGCCTGTCTCTGCTTCCCTAACCTGTTCTTCCTCTCAACCATCGCTTCCTCCCACCTCAAGCCGGACCTCCATTTCCTACCTACTAACCTCATCCCACCTCCTTGACCTGTCTTTCTTCCCTGGACTGACCTATCCCCTCCCTACCTCCCCACCTATACTCTCCTCTCCACCTATCTTCTTTTCTCTCCATCTTCAGTCCGCCTCCCCCTCTCTCCCTATTTATTTCAGTTCCCTCTCCCCATCCCCCTCTCTGATGAAGGGTCTAGGCCCGAAATGTCAGCTTTTGTGTTCCTGAGATGCTGCTTGGCCTGCTGTGTTCATCCAGCTTCACACTTTGTTATCTTGGGTTCTCCAGCATCTGCAGTTCCCATTATCTCTCCACACATACATGTCCACTTTGGCCCTTGAGGGATCCTATTCTCTCTCTAGTTATTCTTTTGCCTTCAATATACTGAAAGAATCTATTCATATTCACCCTCATCTTCTCAGCCAAAGCTTTCTCATATTCCCTTTTCGCCCATCTGATTTCCTCCTGTATCCCCTACATTTTTCCAGGGATTCCCTTGATCCCAGTGCCTTACCTGAGCAGTGCCTCCTTTTTTCTGTGAAAGGCTCAATATCTCTTGTCCTCCAGGGTTCCCTACTCCTGCCAACTTTACCCTTCGCTCTCACAGAAACATATAGACCTTGAACTCTAGCAATCACTCTTTTAAAGGCCTCCCCTTTGCCCGCAAACAAACTATTCCAATCAACCCCTGGATGGATGCATCCCCAGCAACACTCAAGAAGCTTGACACCATCCAGGATAAAGCAGTGGCACTACATTCAGAAACATTCACGCCCTTCAGCAATGATTCTCAGTAGCAGCAGCAGTGTATACATGATGCACTGCAGAAATTCACTTAAATAGCTCTTTACAAACCCTTGGCCACAACCATGTAGAAGGACATGGGCAGCAGATACACAGGAACCTCTGAGTTCCCCTCCAAGCCACTCATAATCCTGACTTGGAAACATATCGCCATTCCTTCAATGTCGCTGGGTCAAAATCCTGAAAGTCCCTCCCTAAGGACAGTGTGGGTCAACCTACAGCAGATGAATGACAAGAGTTCAATAAGGCACCTTCTCAAGGCAACTAGGGATGGGAAATACATACTGAACAGCCAGTCACACACATGTTCCACCTAAAAAGGACTCTGTAAAGCACCTTGAGGTGTATTACTATATTGAAGGTGCTATCTAAATCCAGTGATACTTTCTCATTGGCCTTAGCTGTTAGAGGTCAAGGGGTCTTTGCAGAAAAATTGCTTTTCCCCACGCCCCAGGAGCTCTATCTCTCCCTGCATTGTTATTAATGCAATGACCTACCGACAATGCTGCTCACCTCTTGCCTAAGTTGAGAATATGTTCATTGATTCAGTGCATTCTCAGCTGTTCAGCTGCTCGATCCAGCCACTGGATCCCTGGGATAACAGCCACATTTCCGCAGTAAACTCCTGGCAGCCCTGCTGTTCTGAAGCCCATTTCGAGGTGTTTCAGGATGCATTTATATAACTCATTACTACACCAGCTGTCTCACAGTTTGCGTTGACGTCCAGGGGATTGTATTCATTTAAATAATTGGTAACGGGCCCAAAATTTCCATTTGTTCTGAAACAGCGAAAAGATAAAGGGGTAGAAATTGGTGAGCATTAAGGCTAATTTTTCAAGTGGATAACAGCCACAACATGGGCGAACTTAGCACTGGAACAGCCTGTGTCCAATCTGGATGGACCAGAATTGCCAATTGTTTAAGATTGTCCTGATATCTTCGGCAAAGTAAAAATTAATTTCCAGGATACTGCTGGACAGGAGAAAGCCATTTGGCCCCTTGAGCGACTCAATGAGCTCTGAACTGATCTGTACATAACTCCATCTGCCTACTTGATCCCATTTCACTGTCCAGCAGAAACGTTTCTGCGTCAGATTGAAAATCATTAATGGGACTAGCCTCAAACTCTTATTGCCGGGGGAATCTACACTTCTGCCATCCTTTCTCTGACAAAATGTCTCCTGAAGGGCCTAACTCTGAATTTATCCTGGGGTAACAAATCTTGGGGACATTTAAAACAAAATATACATTGTCTGTCAATGTTCTTCTGATCAACCACATTTGGTACTTACATCTCTTACCCCATCAACTTGTCAATGTCTTTTTAGAGTTCTACACTGTCCTCTTCACAATTTACAACTACTCCAAGCTTTGTGAAACTTTGAAATTGTGTTTGTTTCAAGTGTCTTTGATGCTTTTGTTGCTCAGTTTCAAAGGTACCACAGGTGAGAGGACAGTGGACTGAATTTCCAGGAACACTTCGACCCAGAATGAAAAGAATGGCAGATACATGGGAACACCTTCAAACCCAAGCCACTCACCACCCTGACTTGGAAATATATTCCTGTTCCTTCACTGCCATTGGGTCAAAATGCTGGAATTGCCTTCCTAATAGCATTGTGGGTCGACCCAAGCAGGAGGACTGCAGAAGTTCAAGAGGGCAGCTCACCACCACCTTCTCAAGGGCAACTGGGGATAGGCAAGAAATGCTGGCCCAGTCAGTGACACCCACATCACACAAATGAATAGAAAAAAAACTCCTCTATACACAATTTCTATCCAAATAATCACCCAAAGCCCTCTTAAAGGCTACACATTAAGGCAGTGTATTCCACACCCTGTTTGTTGAGTGAAAATATTTTTTGTCGCATCTTCCTCCTTTTGCATATCAATCCTTAAATCTATGCCCTTTTCTTGTTTTATTTCTGAGATGGAACAGCTTCTCCCTATTAACTGTGTCCTGCCCACTCTTGATTTTGAAAACCTCCTTTCAGCTGTTTACTCTCCAAGGAGAACAATCCCAGTACCTAAGCAAACACATGCGGTGTGTGTTAAAGACAAGCTCCCAGTGACTCTGACCTCAATAATCATGAAGTGCTTCAGGAGGCTGTTCACAGCCCACATCTACTCCAGGCTCCCAACCTACTGTGATCCCCTACAATTTGCCTACCAACGTAACAGGACCACAGAGGATGCAGTATCCCTAGGTTTACACCCATCCCTGGAACATCTGGTCAACAAGGACACCTACATCAGACTCCTGCTTGTTGACTACAGCTCCACCTACAACAGCATTATCCCCTCCAGATTGATCTCAAAACTGATCTCAGTTCCGCCCTCTGCAACTGTGTCCTCAGCTTTCTGACCTAGAGGCCACAATCAGTGAGGATAGGTAACTGCACTTCCTCGACATAACACTCAACACTGGAGGCCCTGGCCCCCACCCCACCAAGGATTGTCCTCACCCCCACTAATGAACTCCTTGTACACCCATTTTTGTGTTGCCAAATACTGAAAGAACAATATCTACAAATTCGCTAATGATGCCACCGTACTGGGACAGATATCTAACAACAATGAGTCAAACTACAGAAGGGAGATAGAGGGCTTAGTGACATAGTGCCACGAGAATGATCTGTCTCTCAACATCAGCAAACTAAAGATCTAATCATTGACTGCAGAAAGAAAGGGGAAGAACACGCCCCCATCTACATCAACAGAACTGAGGGTGAGAGGGTGAAGAACATCAAGTTCCTTGGAGTGACAATAACTGACTACCTGTCCTGGACTTTCCATGTAGATGTGACAGTCAGTTACAGCAATGCCTGTTCTTCCTCAGGCGGCTCAGGAAATTTGACATGTCCATAAGGTCCGTCACCAAATTCTACAGATGCACCATTGGAAGAAAACTGTCTGGGTGCATAACGGCCTGGTGCAGCAACTGCTCTGCCCAGGGCCATAAGAAACTACGAAGGCTGTGTGCACAGCCTGGAGCATCGTGGAAGCCAACCCTCCATCCATGGAGAACAAGCTGGATGAACACAGCAGGCCAAGCAGCATCAGAGGAGCAGGAAAACTGACATTTTGGGCCCAGATCCTTCTTCAGAAATGGGCTTTCACGAGCGAGTTGCAGTGGGAGAGAGATCCACTGAGGTTTTTCCAGAGGGAGGAGGGTACCTTTTTCAGGGTAGGCACCCTTAGAAGAGGCTTCGCAGTGGGGTTCCATCCCTGGACTCCATTTACATGGCTCGCTGCCATGGAAAGGTGACTAACATCATCAAAGGCCCATCGCACCCTGGTAATGACTCCCTACAACCTCTTCCATCAGGCAGAAGATACAGAAGCCTGAGCACACACACGAGCAGGTTTTGGAACAGCTTCTTTCCGGCCATTATCAGATTGTTGAATGGACTGTCTAGCCTCAAATAATGTGACCTGCAATGTAACCTGTGTGCCTCTTAGTCTTCTTGATCTGCACATCCTTTGCTTGCTGTGATCTGCCTCTGCTGTTAGTAAACAAAGCTTTTCAGTACATGTGACAATAAAATCAATCAACAATATTCAGTCTATCCTCATACCCAAATTTCTCATTGCTGCAACCATACTTGTAGCTCGCTGTCTCCAACGTCTGCAGCACAATGTGGTAGCCATGACTACACAATACTCCAACAATTGTCTTTTGTAACTTTAACATCTCCTCCTCACTCTTGTCTCTGTGCCACTGTTACTAAAGCTGAGGATGCTGTGTGCATCATCAACTGCTCCTTCTACCTGCGCCACCACGTTTAATATTTTGCGCACACATACACACAGATCCCTCTGCTCTCGCCACCGGCCCCCACCTTTAGAATTCCAACCTTATTTTGTATTGTCTTTCAATAGTCTTTCAATCAAAGTGCATTCCCTCGCACTTGTCCGCACGGAACCTCATTTGCTACCTATCCATCCACTGCACCGACTTGTCAGTGTCCTTTCGGCGTTCCACACTCGCCTCCTTACAGTCTGCAATCCCTCCAAGTTAGTGTCATTTGCACACTTTGATATTGTCCATGACACACCTTCCTCCAGCCTGAAAAATATCTATGGACCCTGTCACTCAGCTAGCTTTGTACCAAATTGCTACTGTCTCATTAAACTTTTGACCTGTAACTTTCCTCAAAGTCTGCTTTGTGGTACTTAACAAGCACCTTCCGGAAATCCCCATCAGCAGCATTACCTTCATGAGCCCTTTCTGTTAGCACTTCAAAAAGCTTCAATAAGTTAGTTAAATATGGTTTACCCTTTGGAAATCTTTGCTGGCACTTCCTAAAGTGGCCAACTTCTTCCGTGTGACTACCAGTTCTACCCCAAATGATTATTTCTAGATGTTTACCCGCCACCAAAGTTAAACTATCTGGTCTGTAATCACTGGGATTATCCCTAGCAACTTTTTTTGAACAAGGCAATTCTCCAGTCTTCTGGCACCTCCCCTGAGACCCGGGAAGACTGAAAGATTGTGACCAGAGCCCCTGTAAACTCAATTCTTGTTTCCTTCCGAGTCCTTGGTTGGATCTCCTTCAGTCCCACTGCCTAGTCAACATTAAGTGCCAACAATCTATCCAAGACATTATTAATTTTGATCTCTTCTAATGACAAAGATTCCTCCCTTTGTCTCCATCTGCAATTCTTTACATGGCATCACCATGTTGCTCCAAAGGCATCCAGCATTTTGGAAGAACAGGATATCAATGTTGCCTGGAACTACGGCTGATGAAGCTTGGCTTAGCTGTAGTAATAGAAATTAACACCAGGGGTCAGTGTGTGTCCATCAATCAACTGGATGCTGAAAAATTATAAATTGGGATTCTTAAAAAAGAATCACTTTGAACTTTAACTCCAGGATTTTGAACACCATCTGCAGATTAGCAGCGAGCAATTAAAATAAAACAGCGGAACTAAAATACAAAATCTGTTTCCTTGAGAGGTGAATGTTTTGATTGTAAACTCTGGCAGTGTGAGTTAGCTGGAAACAGCTGGGCTAATTAAGGTTCTGAAATATTTACAATAAAAATATATATGAATAAAACACAGGCATTCAGCTGTCAGCATTGCCCATTATGTATTTGGCTTTCACCTGGGATGGATGAACCGAATTGTGCCATCTGATTGCACCGAAGTACTGGCTCCTTGATTGTATTTTGTCTGTACGAAATGGATTTTAGGATCAATTATTGCCCTCCTAGTGTCTCCACAGTGAACTCAGATTAGGCAGGGGATCAAATTAAAGCTGTAGTTCTCTTCTGTACTGCACCACTGCCTTCACTAGGTTATCAATGACTGAGGAAGGTTGACCACGGTGAAGTTCCAACTCCATGACAGCAGCAGATGTTAATTTTTATACAGGTTGGGGGATCCTTGTGGTTGCATTTTCTTGCTCCCGGTTCAGGAACCAGGAAGCTAGTGTTATCAGTCCTTTGGAGATAATGGGAGATTGTTCCACCTATTAACTATGGAGGCACTGGGAGGAGGGAGAGGTCATAGAGCTGTACAGCACAAAACCGGGCCTCTCAGTCCAACTCATTCACGCTGACCAAATATCCCAAACTGACCTAGTCCCATTGACCAACATGAGGCCCATATCCCTCTAAACCCCTCCTATTCATATACCCATTCAGATGCCTTTTAAATGTTGTAATTATACCAGTCTCCACCATTTCCTCTGGCAGCTCATTCAAATATACACACCACCTTCTGCGTGTAGATTAGATTTGGACTTCCCTACCCTGGGGAAAAGACCTTGACTATTCGCCGTCCCCATGCCCCCAGTGATTTTATAGGGTCACCCCTCAGCCTCCGTGCTCCAGGGGACATAGCCCCAGCCTATTCAGCCTCTCCCCACAGCTCACACCCTCCCAGTCTGGCAAGGCCCTTGTAAATATTTTTTGCACTCTTCCAAGTTTCACGTCTTTTCGATAGCAGGGAGACCAGAAATGAACGCGGTTGGATCAGCCTAAACTTAATTGGAACATGGATGTGAGCTTGCTCCCTGAGCTGGAAGGTTAGTTTTCAGACGTTTCATCACCATTCTAGGTAACATCATCAGTGAGCCTCCGATGAAGCACTGGTGTTAGGTCCCGCTTTCTATTTATCTGTTTAGGTTTCCTTGGGTTGGTGATGTCATTTCCTGCGTTGGTGACATCATTTCCTGTTCTTTTTCTCAGAGGATGGTAGATTGGCTCCAAATCATGTGTTTGTTGATGGAGTTCCAGATGGAATGCCATGCTTCTAGGAATTCTCGTGCGTGTCTCGTGGATGGAGGTGTTGTCCCAATCAAAGTGGTGTCCTTCCTCATCTGTACGTAAGGATACGAGTGATAGTGGGTTATGTTGTTTTGTGGCTAGTTGATGTTCATGTATCCTGGTGGCTAGCTTTCTGCCTGTTTGTCCAATGTAGTGTTTGTCACAGTTCTTGCAAGGTATTTTGTAGATGACGTTCATTTTGCTTGTTCTACAAAATACCTTGCAAGAGGCGGCGCCGATACGGTCATCAATGTAACGGAGGAAGAAGTGGGGTTTGGGGCCTGTGTAGGTGCGGAAGAGGGACTGTTCCACGTAACCTACAAAGAGGCAGGCATAGCTTGGGCCCATGCGGGTGCCCATGGCCACCCCCTTTGTCTGTAGGAAGTGGGAGGAATCAAAAGAGACTGTATCGGCGCCGCCTCTTGCTATCCAGAGGAGCTCGAACAGTTCATCCACTTCACCAACACCTTCCACCCCAAACTCAAGTTCACCTGGGCCATCTCCAACACATCCCTCACCTTCCTGGACCTCTCAGTTTCCATCTCAGGCAACCAGCTAGTAACTGATGTCCATTTCAAGCCCACCGACTCCCACAGCTACCTAGAATACACATCCTCCCACCCACCCTCCTGCAAAAATTCCATCCCCTATTCCCAATTCCTCCACCTCCGCCGCATGTGCTCCCACGATGAGGCATTCCACTCCCGCACATCCCAGATGTCCAAGTTCTTCAAGGACCGCAACTTTCCCCCCGCAGTGGTCGAGAACACCCTTGACTGCATCTCCAGCATTTCCTGCAACACATCCCTCACATCCCGCCCCCGCCACAACTGCCCAAAGAGGATTCCCCTCGTTCTCACACACCACCCCACCAACCTCCGGATACAATGCATCATCCTCCGACACTTCCGCCATCTACAATCCGACCCCACCACCCAAGACATTTTTCCATCCCCATCCTTGTCTGCTTTCCGGAGAGACCACTTTCTCCGTGACTCCCTTGTTCGCTCCACACTGCCCTCCAACCCCACCACACCCGGCACCTTCCCCTGCAACCGCAGGAAATGCTACACTTGCCTCCATGCCTCCTCCCTCACCCCCATCCCAGGCCCCAAGATGACTTTCCATATTAAGCAGAGGTTCACCTGCACATCTGCCAATGTGGTATACTGTATCCATTGTACCCGGTGTGGCTTCCTCTACATTGGGGAAAACAAGCGGAGGCTTGGGGACCGCTTTGCAGAACACCTCCGCTCGGTTTGCAATAAACAACTGCACCTCCCAGTCGCGAACTATTTTAACGCCCCCTCACATTCCTCAGACAACATGTCCATCATGGGCCTCCTGGAGTGCCACAAGGATGCCACCCGAAGGTTGCAGGAACAGCAACTCATATTCCGCTTGGGAACCCTGCAGCCCAATGGTATTAATGTGGACTTCACCAGCTTCAAAATCTCCCCTTCCCCCACCGCATCCCAAAACCAGCCCAGTTCGTCCCCTCCCCCCACTGCATCACACAACCAGCCCAACTCATCCCCTCCCACGATTGCATCCCAAAGCCAGCCCAGCCTGTCTCTGCTTCCCTAACCTGCTCTTCCTCTCACCCATCCCTTCCTCCCACCTCAAGCCGCGCCTCCATTTCCTAACTACTAACCTCATCCCACCTCCTTGACCTGTCCGTCTTCCCTGGACTGACCTATCCTCTCCCTACCTCCCCACCTATACTCTCCTCTCCACCTATCTTCTTTTCTCTCCATCTTCGGTCCGCCTCCCCCTCTGTCCCTATTTATTCCAGAAACCCCTTCCCATCCCCATCTTGGATGAAGGGTCTAGGCCCGAAACGTCAGCTTTTGTGCTCCTGAGATGCGACTTGGCCTGCTGTGTTCATCCAGCTCCACACTTTGTTATCTTGGGTTCTCCATCATCTGCAGTTCCCATTATCTCTAAAGATATCCTGGCATTGGAGGCAGTCCAGAAAAGATTCACTAGGCTAGTCTCAGGTATGGTAGGGCTGTCTTATGAGGAGAAGTTGATTATATTGTGCCCATATTTACTGGAGTTTTGGAAAGTTAGAGGTGACCATATTGAAACATGGAGCATAGAACAGGCCAGCACAGTACAGGCCCATCTGTCCATGATATTGTGCCGAATTTTTACCCTAAACCCAAGGTCTATAAACATATCGGGTTTTTAGGGAATTTGACAGGGTAGATGCAGAAAGGTTGTTTTCACCCATGGGACAGTTTAGGATAAGATGGCACAAACTCAAGGAAAAGGTTTTCACATTTAAGAAAGGGATGAGGAGGAATTTCTTCTCTCAGACTATGTGAAACTTTGGAATTCTTTACCACTGAGCTTTATTGAGCTTAGGTCATTAAGTGTCTTCAAGGCTGAGATCAACAGACATTTAAATCAGTAGGAAATGATAAGACCTTAGGATATAGTACCAGAATCAGGCCATTTGACCCAATGACCTGCTTCATCATTTAATCATGGCTGATATATTTCTCAACTCCATTCTCCTGCCTGTATTCTGTAACTCTTGATCTCCGAACTAATCAAGAACCTATCCGTTTCTATCTTAAATACATTAAATGATCCATTAAATTACATCCACTGCCTTTTGGAGCAATGAGTACAACAGATTCACCACCCTCTGGCTGAAGAAATTCCTCTCCATCTCAGTTCTAAAGAGCTATCCCTTCACTCTGAGTCTATTCCCACAGGCCCTGGTCTTTCCTACTGGTGCAAATGTCTTACTCATGTCCACTCTTTCTAGGCCTCTCTGTGTCCTGGAAGTTTCATTCAGACCCCCCCTTTATTCTTCTAATCTCCATCAAGTACAGACACAGAGTCCTCAACTGCTCCTCATACGAAAAGCCATTCATCCCCAGATCATTCTTGTAAACATTTTCTGAATTGCCTCCAGTGCCAGCATGTCCTTTCTTAGATATGGGACATAAAACTGCTCACAATATTCCAAATAGGGTCTGACCAGAGCCATATACAGCCTCAGCAGTACACCTGTCTATTGTGTCTACTAGGCCATTTAGAACAGAGTTGAGGAAAAACTTCTTCACCCAGAGAGTAGTGGATATATGGAATGCTCTGCCCCGGAAGGCAGTGGAGGCCAACTCTCTGGATACTTTCAAGAAAGAGATGGATAGAGGTCTTAAAGATAGTGGAATCAAGGGTTTTGGAGATAAGGCAGGAACTGGATACTGATTGTGGATGATCAGCCATGATCTTAATGAATGATGGTGCTGGCCCAAAGGGCTGAATGGCATACTCCTGCACTTATTGTCTATTGTCTATCTCTGCTCTCGAAATGAGTGTTAATTTGCCTTCCTAACTCCCAAATGAATCTGTATTTTAAACTTAAGAGAATCCTGAACGAGGACTCCCGAGCCTCGATGTGCCTCATATGTCTGAAGCATTTCCCCATTTAAAAAATAGTCTCAGCCTCTATTCTTTGAAGTGCAGAACCTCACACCTTTCAAGGGTTATCAGGAAAAGCCAGGAATTGAAGAATATCAGACCATCCATGCTCTCATTGAATGATCAAGCAGACTGGATGGGCTCAATGGCCTGCTTCTGCTCCTGTATTTTGTGGTTTTAAGATCCTGTGCCTTACTAGCCCTGGGATGGGGGTGTGGGTGTGAGTCAAGGGCTGACTACCTGCTTTATTCTGACATTCTCATTCCCCACCTTCAAATACACCAGCAGGGTAGAGTGGAATGTAACCACCTCCCTGTTAACTCTCATCATTTCTCTACAAATGCTGCCCCTGGACTGCTCAACATCTTTAGCATTATTTTGTTCTTAGCACAAATTCTTTCTTAACAATCTTTCATTGCTGGCAAGAATCCAATAAATCTTCATGTTATCCTTTTTCATCCACTATCCTTTTTATAAATTTATTCGTTTCACGGGATGCGGGTGTCACTGGCATTTATCGCCCATCCCTAATTGCCCAGAGGGCAGTTAAGAGTCAACCACATTGCTGTGGGTCTGGAGTCACATGCAGGCCAGACCAGGTAAGGATGGCAGTTTCCTTCCCTAAAAGGCATTAGTGAACCAGATGGGTTTTTCCGACAAGCGACAATGGATTCATGGTCATCATTAGACTCTTAATTCCAGATTTTGCTTTTGATTGCATTTAAATTCCACCATCTGCTGTGGTGGGATTCAAACCAAGTCCCCGAGAACATTATCTGCGTCTTTGGAGTAACAGCCCAGCGATCATACCATTCAGCCATCACCTCCTCTCTTTGCAAAATGGAATATAACTTTGAAAAAAGATAGCAGGAAGAGTAGGCCATTCAGCCCCTGGAGCCTGTAACTCTGTTTAGTGTGATTATAGCTGGTTTATATCTCAATTCCACTTACCTGCTTTGGTTACATATTGTTAATGACTTATATCTCAACAAAAGGCCCAGAGCCTCACATATTACACTAACTCACTAATGCTACACTAAAATTCAACATTTCTCTCTTTCTCAAGAATT
This sequence comes from Stegostoma tigrinum, assembly GCF_030684315.1. Taxonomy (NCBI): domain Eukaryota; kingdom Metazoa; phylum Chordata; class Chondrichthyes; order Orectolobiformes; family Stegostomatidae; genus Stegostoma; species Stegostoma tigrinum. Next base: position 176,422,692 of record NC_081354.1, read on the forward strand.
CAGGTCTCCTGTGCTCACATGGTGGAAATCCTGTTCACCAGCGTTTTCAACAGAATATTGTAGAATATTGCGTCATTGATGAGCTTCTCTCCATCATAAGGTGAGGATGCTCACTGTTGATTGCACAGTGTTTAGTACTAACCCTGACTCCCCAAAGATTGAAGTGTTTACAGGCAAAAAGACCTTCAATAGAGGTGGCATTCGAGCTTGGGCTGACAATAGCAACTAACATCCATGCCACATAAGTGCCAAGCAATGACCATCTCCAACAAGAGAGAATCTAACCATCACCCCTTGGCATTCAATGGCATTACCATCTCTGAATCCCCTACCCTTGGCTAGAAACTCAACTGGACAAGCCATTTAAACACAATGGCTACAAGACCAGGTCAGTGGCTCAGAGTCCTGCAGCAGGTAATGTCAACTCCCTGCTTCCCAAAGTCTGTCCAGCATCTACCAGGCACATGTCAGGAGTGTGATGGAATATTTGCTGACATCTTTAACCTTTCCTTACTACGATCTGAAGTCCTTAACAGCTTCAAGAAGACCACCATCATCCCAGTGGCAAAGAAAAATCATGCAGAGTGCCTCAATGACTACAACCTGACCTCCATAATTGTGAAGTGCTGTGAGAAGTTAATCATGGCTCACATCAACTCCAGCTTCCCAAATTGCTTTCGTCCTTTGCAATTTGTCTCCACAGACGGCACCACCTCCCTGGCCCTACACTATTTCCTGGAACATCTGGATCACAAGCACACCAACATCAGGCTCCTCCTTATTGACTACATCCCTGCCTTCAACACCATATTTCCAGACAAACCTGTCTGTAAACTTCTGGGTCTCTACTTCCTGCCTCTGTAACCGGATCTTTGACTTCCTGAACTATAGAACGCAGTCAGTAAGAATGGGCGACAGCACCTCCTCCCCCATAATCCACAATCCCATAAGGCTGCGTACTCAGTCCCCTACAACACTCCTTAAACACTCACAGTTGTGTGAATTCCAAATTCCGCCCGAACTCCATTTAAAAGTTTGCTGATGACATCACTGTTGTAGGTTGGATCTCAAACAACAACGGGACAGAACACAGGAAGCAATAGAGAGCTTAGTGACGTGCTGTTAAGGTAAAAATCCCTCCATCAATGTCAGCAAAATGATGGAGCTGATCATTGACAGGGTGTGGAGTGGATGACATGCCCACTGTTTGCATCAATGGTGCTGAGGTGGACATGGTTGACACCATCACATTCCTGGGACCAACAGTTACAAACAATCTGTCCTGGTCCACCCAGGTCGATGAGACGATCAAGAAAGCACACCAACATCTCTACTTCTTCAGGAGGTGAAGGAAATTCAGCATGTCCACAATGACTCATGCCAATATTACAGTTGCACTAGAGAAAGTATTCAATTTGGATGCAGTATACACATTGTGGTGTGGGAACTATTCTGCCCAAGAAGTTACAGAGAGTTGTGAACACAGCCCCAGTCCAGACATAAAACCAACCTTCTTTCCATTGAGCAAAATCAAAGTTGCTGGAGAAGCTCAGCAGATCTGGCAGCATCTGTGAAGGAGAAAACAGAGTTAACGTTTCGGGTCCGGTGACCCTTCCTCAGAACTCTTTCCATTGACTCTAGCTATACTTTGTGCTGCCTCAGGAATGCAACCAATGTAAATAAGAACCCCTTCCATCCCATTAAACTCTCTTCCATTCTCTCTTTTGTTGGGGAGAGTATACGCATGAATAGAGACAAGAACAGCTTCTTCCCCACTCTTATCAGACTTATGAACAGGCCTCTCAATTAATTCTGACCACTGTCTCTCTGCACCATCTCAATGGTTGTAACATTGTATTCTGCACTCTGCTCTGGTACCCTGATGCACTCTGTATGGTACAATCTACCTGTATGTAGATAGGCCAACAAGAGGCAAGACCACATTGGATTTGGACCTGGGTAATGAACCAGGCCAAGTGTTAGATTTGGAGGTAGGTGAGCACTTTGGTGATAGTGACAACAATTCGGTTACGTCTACTTTAGTGATGGAAAGGGATAGGTATATACCGCAGGGCAAGGGTAATAGCTGGGGGAAAGGCAATTATGAGGTGATTAGGCAAGATTTCGGATACACAGGATGGATAAGGAAACTGCAGGGGCTGGGCACAATTGAAATGTGGAGCTTGTTCAAGGAACTGCTATCGCATATCCTTCATAAGTATGCACCTGTCAGGCAGGGGGGAAGTGGTTGAGCGAGGGAACCATGGTTTACAGAAGAAGTTGAATCTCTTGTCAGGAGGAAGAAAGAGGCTTATATAAAGGTGAGGCATGAAGGCTCAGTTAGGGTGCATGAGAGTTACAAGTTAGCCAGGAAGGACCTAAAGAGAGAGATAAGAAGAGCCCGGAGGGGACATGAGAAGTCTTTGGCAGGTAGGATCAAGGAAAGCCCTAAAGCTTTCTATAGGTATGTCAGGAATAAAAGAATGACTAGAGTAAGATTAGGGCCAGTCAAGGATAGTAGTGGGAAGTTGTGTGTGGAGACTGAAGAAATAGGAGAAGCGCTAAATGAATATTTTTCGTCAGTATTCACAGAGAAAAAAGACAATGCTGTCGAGGAGAATACTGAGACACAGGCTATTAGAATAGAAGGGATTAAGGTTCATAAGGAGAAGGTGTTAGTAATTCTGGAAAGTGTGAAAATAGATAAGTACCCTGGGCCAGATGGGATTTATCCTAGGATTCTCTGGGAAGCTAGGGAGGAGATTGCAGAGCCTTTGGCTTTGATCTTTACGTCATCATTGTCTACAGGAATAGTGCCAGAAGATTGGAGGGTAGCAAATGTTGTCCCCTTGTTCAAGAAGGGGAGTAGAGACAACCCTGGTAATCACATACCAGTGAGCCTTACTTCGGTTGTGGGTAAAGTGTTGGAAAGGATTATAAGAGATAGGATTTATAATCATCTAGAAAGGAATAATTTGATTAGGGATAGTCAGCACAGTTTTGTGAAGGGTAGGTTGTGCCTCACAAACCTTATTGAGTTCTTTGCGAAGGTGACCTAACAGGTGGATGAGGGTAAAGCGGTTGGTGTGGTGTATATAGATTTCAGTAAAGCGTTTGATAAGGTTCCCCATGGTAGGCTATTGCATAAAATACGGAGTCATGCAATTGAGGGTGATTTAGTCGTTTGGATCAGAAATTGGCTAGCTGTAAGAAGGTGGTGGTTGATGGGAAATGTTCATCCTGGAGTTCAGTTACTCATGGTGTACCGCAAGGATCTGTTTTGGGGCCACTGCTGTTTGTCATTTTTATAAATGACCTGGATGAGGGTGTAGAAGGATGGGTTAGTAAATTTGCAGACGACACTAAAGTCGGTGGAGTTGTGGATAGTGCGGAAGGATGTTGCAGGTTACAGAGGGACATAGATAAGCTGCAGAGCTGGGTTGAGAGTCAGCAAATGGAGTTTAATGCGGAAAAGTGTGAGGTGATTCACTTTGGAAGGAGTAACAGGACCACGGAGTACTGGGCTAATGGTAAGATTCTTGGTAATGTGGATGGGCAGAGAGATCTCGGTGTCCATGTACATAGATCTCTGAAAGTTGCCACCCAGGTTGATAGGGTTGTTAAGAAGGCGTACGGTGTGTTAGGTTTTAGTGTTAGAGGGATTGAGTTTTGGAGCCATGAGGCCATGTTGCAGCTGTACAAAACTCTGGTGCGGCCGGACTTGGAGCTTTGCGTACAGTTCTGGTCGCCGCATTATAGGAAGCACATGAAAGCATTGTAAAGGGTGCAGAGGAGATTTACCAGGATGTTGCCTGGTATGGAGGGAATGTCTTATGAAGAAGGGCTGAGGGACTTGAGGCTGTTTTCATTAGAGAGAAGAAGGTTGAGAGGTGACTTAATAGAAACATACAAGACATTCAGAGGATTACATCGGACAGTGAGAGCCTTTTTCCTCAGATGGTGATGGCTAGCATGAGGGGACATAGCTTTAAATTGAGGGGTGATAGATATAGTTCAGATGTCAGAGGTAGTTTCTTTACTTAGAGAGTAGTAAGGATGTGGAATGCCCTGCCTGCAACAGTAGTAGACTCGCCAACTTTAAGCCCATTTAAATGGTCATTGGATAAACATACGGATGATAATGGGATAGTGTAGGTTAGATGGGCTTCAGATTGGTTTCACAGGTCGGCACAACATCGAGGGCTGAAGGGCCTGTACTGCGCTGTATTGTTCTATGTTCTATGTATAGCACTCAAAACAACATTTTTCACTGCATCTCAGATTGATTTGTAATCAATAAATCAATCAGTCAGTCTGGGGGCCTGAGTTCAAGTCCCACTGTGGCAATTTGGATTTGATTAACACATTTGTAGTTAAGAGTCTAATGATGACCGGTGTCAATTATTGGAAAAAATCCATTGGTTCACTAATGTCCTTTAGGGAAGGAAACTGCCATCCTTACCTGGTCTGGCCTATATGTGACTCCAGATCCACAGCAATGTGGTAGACTCTTAACTGCCCTCTGGGCAATTAGGGATGGGGAATAAGTACTAGCCTGGCCAGTGAAACCCTCATCCTGCGAGTGGGTCAAAGAAAATCTACAAAATGCTTTGCAACAACTCACAAGTCTCCTTTGAAAATCCGACACTTTGAAAAACAAGGTAACAAGTGCATGGAAATGCCACACCCTGAATATCCTTTTTAACTGCATGGTGAGTGCACCTACAGCAATCAGACTGCAGTCGGTTTAGAAAGCAGCTCACTGCCATCTACAAGAGGGCAATTAGGGATAGGTATTAATTGCCTATGACATTCACATTGCATGAAAGGACATGGAAAACCTCCCAATTCCAGATGTCATTGGGATTGTACTCATTAGAGTTTAGAAGGTTGAGGGGAGATCTAATAGAAACTTACAAGATAATGTATGGTTTAGAAGGGGTGGACGCTAGGAAGTTGTTTCCATTAGGCAGGGAGACTAGGACCCATGGGCACACCCTTAAAATTAGAGGGGGTAAATTTAAAACTGAAATGAGACAACATTTCTGCAGCCAGAGAGTGGTGGGCTTGTGAAATTCATTGCTGCAGAGTGCAGTGGAGGCCGGGACGTTGGATGCCTTCAAGGCAGAGATCGACAAATTCTTGATCTCAAAAGGAATCAAGGGCTACAGGGAGAGTGCAGGGAAGTGGTGTTGAAATGGCCATCAGCCATGATTTAAATGGCGGAGTGGACTTGATGGGCCGAATGGCCTTACTTCCACTCCTATGCCTTATGGTCTTATGGTCTTATGGTCATCCTGGCTGCACCCACAAACTGTCTTTCCACTGACTCCGTCAGCCTGTCATTTGTCTCAAAATCTTGAAAACATTCAAAACTACTTCTGGAATGAATTTGCCATGCCCCTGTATATAATGAGGGCCAAGCATTCCCACAGATGTTCGTCCTGCTCTTTTGTTTTTCTAACATATGTTAATCAGGGCTGAATTAAATGGTTTAATTGGAAATTCATCCTGCATATTCACTGCTCCATTCTCAAGTCTTGATTGAGGATTTTTTTTGTGTAACATGCTTTCAAATTCTTTGAAGAAATTCTGTGTTGCTGAATTTTGCTATTGGATTGTCCTTGAACACAGAGCCATTGAATAGTTACAGTATGGAAGGAGGCCATTCGCTCCATGATGTTTGCACCACTTTGCCAAATGAGCAATGCCTGCAGTACTAGTGATCCACCTTTTCCCCATTACCATATTCTTCTTCAACAGCCTATTTCACCCTCAATGTTCAAGTGAACATGCTTCCACCACACTCTTGAGCACCCTATTCCAAACCTCGACCACTCAAAAAAATTTCTCATTGTGTCATGATTATCTCGTTTTGGGAATTGCCTTAAATCTATTTCCTCTCCTAGACAATTCTTCCTCAATGAGAGAGTTTCTCACCATTTTTAACACGTCCATCAAACTTCTTGAAATTGTGTAACGCTTTTGTATTTAAAAAAAAGTTCTTTGTAAAAGAAAACAGGGCTTCCTTCGACAATGCTAGTCATTTGTTGACAAAACAGGGGCTTCCTTGTCAACCATGTTATTACACTATTGAGTCCCATTCACTGATTACTTGCTTCGAGCATTCCTTTAACATGTCCAATTTCAAATTCTCAGCCTTCTGTACAAATCTCTCAGTTGCTTCACCTTTCAGTAACCTTCACCAGTTCTACAGCCCTTTAAGATCTGTGCACTTCCACTTCTGGCCTGTTGGCATCTCCATTTCCTTGATCTATTTTGTTATCAAGTTGCTATCGCAAAACTCCCTGTCTTTCTCTCTTCGTCATGATTCTGAGCCAAAGATGTTCCCAGAGTATATTCTTCCTCATCAGCCTTGAGATGTGGTGGCTCAGTGGTTAGCACTGCTGCCTCTCAGTGCCCAGGGATCTGGGTTTGATTCCTGCCTCAGGTGACTGTCTGTGTGGGTTTCCTCCCACAGTCCAAAGGTGTGCAGGCCAGGGCAAATCAAGGGATGGATTAGGTCCAGGTAGGCTGCCCTTTGGAGGGTCAGTGTAGACTTGAATGGCCTGCTTTCAGGATTCTGTACTTTTGTCTGCATTCCCTAGAAGATTACATGGCTGTGTTGATGGGGGTGTGGGGTTGATTATGAGGAGAAGATCTGATAGTCTGTGAAATAACTCTACAGAGACTGGTATCCCATCATCAAATCATTCTTTATTTACACGTAGAGAGTCCTTGACACTGATCCAGCCTCCTTAGAGCCAGCTCTCAGAGTGAGCAGAAACTCTAAAACTCATGTTTATATCTGTCAGCCAGGGCTCCCTGTTTGGACCAGATTAACAACCCCAATCAGGGATCTCATATTCTATGAGGTCCACGGGGCTGACAATCTTACAATCACTGCAGGCTGGCCATCAGTTTTAGGGCACCCATGGCCAAATAGCTGATGATTTTTATAGCTTAAATGAATCCATTTCCCAGAATCGATCCAGAAGGGATTCAAACTGATCCCTTGGCACACCCACAGTCACACTGGTCCCAAAACATGATGTTATGTAGTGTGACTGCCTTGGTTGGCCGTGTTAAAGCCTGGGATCCTCCAGTCCCCTGAGGCTGAGGTCAGCATTTATTTTGGGCAGAAGTAAAACTATACAGCCGTTCCTGAATGAGGCCCAGATCACTTTAGGTAATTGACTCTGAAGCAAGAAAAAGAAAAAATGACATACAGGCAGGAACACACACACACGCATAGACACACACACAGACACAAAAAAGACATACAGACACATGTATAAACACACACCGACATGCATGGACACACACACAGGCACACATATACATAGACACACACAGACTTGCACAGACATGTGCACGCACAGACATGCACATACACACATACACAGGCACACAAAGGCACAAGCAGACATGCATAGACGCACAAACATACACATAGGCATGCACAGACATATGTGCACACAGACGTGCACACACAGAGACACACACTCAAACACACAGACACACACACACAAACGCACATACAGACATGCACATACACAGACACAGACACACACAAACACAGACACAGACACACACAGACACAGACACACACAGACACAGACACACACGGACACAGACACACACGGACATGCTCAGTAGGGAGGAGGAAAGAAAAGAACTGCCACAGCTCATAAAGAAAAATGCTATCTGATATATCCGTGAGGAATCCCATTTGTTCGGTCAAACCAAGGGTCGGGAAGACAGCTGTGGAGGAGTGAGTCAGACAAATCCTGCATCAGTAATCCAGCAAAAGATAACTGTGCACCTGTCTTTTCAGTCAAATACACTTAACAACATCCGCTTCCAAATAATTGCAGTATTCAGTGTGATATCCTGCTGCCTGTTATTACAATCCTGGTTTCATCTCGCAGACCAAGCTACGCTCACAGCTTGAGATCCCAATAGATCTCACATGGTGTAAATGCTGTATTACTGTCATTACAATGAGCTCCCTGTCAGCGGCCAAAGCATGAGCAGTCTTCCATCAGCATCATTCACATCAACCAAATCAGATCCAGGCTAAGCTCAAATATGATTGCAACTGGTAAACACGAGATAAGTCAACCCCTCACATACTGAGACTTCGTCAGAACTGGGAAGAGAGGCAAAGCTTTTCATGATATTTTCGAACTGACTTGCTCTGGTATTATATCTGAAGTAGGTCAGACCTGAGCCCAGAGCTGCTGGCTCAACATTAGAGACACACTACCAGGACACCACAAGGGTCTTTAAGGAAATACTTCTTGAAAATCATTTATGTTTCTGGTTTACACATTTCCATGTTTGTAAACTGCTATTCAATTTGCTTCCAAAACACATTTTCAAACATTTTATACCAGGTCATTACAACTGACTGAGTTAAAAAAATCCTCTCCTTATCACCAGATGGGAATTTTTGCCAACTATGTACAATTCGCTGGTAATTGATTGCCCTGCTGGTGTGAACAGTATCTATTCCATCAAGCACTCTTATGGCTTTGAACACCACAGTTAAATCTCCCCTTAACCTTCTCTGCTTTCAGGAGGTTAACCATAGCTTCTCCGCACATTCTGGATAATTCAAATGCTTTGTCTCTATTTTCAGTCTAACTAATTTCTTCTGCACCCAGCCCATTGCATTGACATCCGAAAGTGCAGCTTCCAGAACTGAACATAATACTCCAGCTAGGACCTTCCCAGTATTTTATAGTAACTTCCTACCTCTTTTACTCTTTGACTGTATGACAATAACCAAAGACCTTTATTTCCTAATGTTCAAAAGCTTTCACAACTCACCTTTCACCTTCTGTGTGAATTTCCAGGTCTGTCTATCCTGGAACCCTCTTTAAAATTGTAAATTTAGTTGACATTGCCTGAGCTTATTTTCCTTCCAAGAATTCTCTCTTCACTCTCTTCTTCTGTAGTTACATACATAGTGGAAGGGAGAGGACCAGATGTTGTATTGTCCCTATCTAATAATGCGTTAAAAAAAATGACATTAAAAGACGCCTAGTTGCAGAAAAGTATAGATTGTACTCAACCAGCCCATGTTTTGCAAATTGTAAAATGAAACCTTTGCTGTCGAGTGTGATTATGCAATTGGGCAATACTTGTGGAATAAGGCGTTCCCTCCATTTCCCACACTTCTGCCTTCAAAACCGCCCAACAGCAATAAGGATAGAGTCCCCTTAGTTCCTCATGTACCACCGCACCAACATCCAATTACAACGCATCATCCTCTGATATTTCCGCCACCTACAATCAGACCCCACCACCAGGAAGGTATTTCCCTCCCCACCCCATCTGCTTTCTGCAGGGACCATCCATTCTGTGATAACAAAGTGTGGAGCTGGGTGAACACAGCAGGCCAAGCAGCATTTTAGGAGCACAAAAGCTGACATTTCGGGCCTAGACCCTTCATCAGAAAACCTCGCCAGCTCCATGCTCCCCACCAACCTCTCCACCACACCCGGTATCATTCCCCACAACCTCAGGAGGTGCTACACCTGCCCCTACATCACCCCCCTCACCTCCATCCATGGCCCCAAACAAACCTTACAGATCCGACAAAGATTCACCTGCACTTCATCCAAACTGACCTATTACATTTGTTGCTCCCGATGTGGCCTCCTCTATATTAGGAACCAGTTTGTGGAACATTGATGCTCTGCACACCAACCAAACCATTTTAACACCCCCTCCCACCCCCTTGACAGCATGTCCATCCTTGGCCTCCTCTACTTTCAGAGTGAGGCCAAACATAACCTGAAGGAACAACACCCAATATTTCACTTAGATGCTTACAGCCCAATAAGCCTCAACATTGGCTTTACCAGCTTCAAAATTTTCCAACCCCCCCAGACTCATCCTATGTCCAGCTGTCACCCTCTTCCTCCCTGTCCTGTCCTGACCTAACTATCCATCTTCCTACTCACTTATCCGCTCCACCCTACCCACTGACCAATCACAATAACTCATTACCTGTATCCACTTATCACCATCCCGCCTATCCTCCTCCCAGCCCCAAATCCCTCCCTCTATTTATTTCTAGGCTCCCCTGCCCCTCCCCAGTCCTCATGAAGGGTTTCGGCCTGAAATGTTGACTTTCCTGCTCCTTGGATGCTTTCTGACCTGCTGTGCTTTTCTAGCTCCACATTTATTGATGCTCGTGGAATAATACTGAGTCTGCTAATAATGATACTAGCAAACAATTTGAGATAATTAATCAAACCTATAATGTACCTCACATGCTTGCTTGAAGTGAGATATATTCTCACACAGAGGCTTTTTAACTGCAAACAAAGTGAAAATGTTCAGGGCTTTGTTTCAATTCCCGAGGTGTCTGGAGCCTATAGTTTCCCATTAGTTTCTCCATTGGAAATTGTCATGAGTGATCAACAGAAAATCTGAGGAAGGGTCCTGGCCTGAAACACCAGCTTTCCTGCTCCATTGATGCTGCCAGGCCTGTTGTGTTCCTCCAGTTCCACACTGTGTTGCAACAGCTGATCTGTCTGGCTTCATTCCTTTTATATTTTGTAACAGTTTGATACAGTTAGCTTTCTAGGCCATTTCAGAGGGTGGATGAGAGGCATGGTAAGATGGCAGTTTCCTATACTAGAAGAAATTCGACCGGATAGGCTTCGAAAACAATTGATGATGGTTTTATTCATCATTGTTACACCAGCATTTCACTCCATGATGTTTAATTTATTGTAAATTCCACCAGTTGGCTTTGTGGTATTTGAACTCAGGCCTGTAGAGCATTAGCCTGGGCCTCAGGATTACTATTCCACTGAATCTACCACTGCCCCACTGCCACGTGTAAGTGCCTGGGTGTGTGCCAACGTTCAGCCAACTTCACCCCTGCACTTCCACAATGATGCGGGCACACAGGAGGAGGAATTGTGTGCCCTAATTAAGGCCCTTGTGTTGGAATTGATGCACAATAGTATGGTCTTCCACCTAGCATAGTGTGCGGCAGGAGAGGTCAGTGCCCAGGATGTGGCCTTGCAGGCTGCTGGCCAGTGAAGGGGGAAGTTCAGCATGATGTCTCCTTCCTGTGGCCTCAGTGTTTTGCCTCCCCCTGCCTCCCCTTGTCTTCTGCCCGGTCTGGCATGTACCCACCTACCTGTGGATGATACACTTGTCTTGTGGTTGCTTGCCAATTTAGTGCCAGCAAGATGCCAAACTGAATTGGCTTTGGGGGTATTCCTGACTCTCCTTGTTGACAGGCAGTGGTCCCTGTTTCTGTCATGGCACAGAGAGCCGCTCACCTCCAGTTGGGTGGCAGTCCAGGAGGCAGGAATTCCACCTGGAGTTATGTCTCATGTTAATTAAAAAGCAAAAGGTTCAAGCAGACAGGTAAAGGTCACTTTGCATCCAAAATCAGCACAGGGGGTCATGGAGCTGTGGGAGCTCCAATGGTTCAGTGATAGTATCCTTACCTCTGAGCAGGAGGCTTGGTTTCAAATCCCACTTACTCCAGAGGAAGGTCATAACGTTGTTGAACTGCTCAAATTTAAAAAAAAACTACCATTCAGCCCTATATATTACGGTCCCACTTTCTTGTCCTTGCTTTGTTTAAGGCTACTAAGAGTTATATCTCAGTCAATGATACCAAATACAGATTAATTAGTTACTCATCTCATTGCAGTCTGCTGGGATCTCTCTGTGCAAAAAAAAACAGCTGCCATATTTCATCCCGTAGTCAGGATTTATGTGTGAAGTGCTACAAGATGTCTCTGAACAATGTGAGAAGGTGTGATACAAATAGAAAATCTTTCTTTTCAATGGCATGTTTTGAAATGCAGCCTGAGTTGTAACAAAACTTCATTCGGTCATTGCAACGCCATGGTGCAGTAAGGAGCTGTGTGATTGGGTGTTGCTGACAGGTCGTGTGACAGTTTGGAGAAACTGAGCCTGACTGAGCTCTGTTGTGTTATACAGTGGCAGAGCTGCTCTCTATTTCAGGGAACATGATGGACCAGTAGTGGCCAGTGTTTTGAAGCAGTAACTGAAGGCCATGAAGAGGGTTATGCTGTAGATGTGGTGTACGAGGTCTTTCAGGAGACCTTTCATACAGGGCCACACAACCAATTTGTGATCAAAGTTACATCTCATCAAATAAAAGGGTCAGTTGCAGAGTAGAAATTGTCTGTCCAAGAGGAAACAGAGTGATGCACAATGGATATTTTTCAGACTGGAGTCAGGTTTGTACTGATGTTCCCCAGGACTCAGTACTAGGATTTGATTTTCCTGAGATATATTGATGATCTGGATCTTGATGTGCATGGGGCATTTGCAAAGTTTTCAGATGACATAAAACTAGTAAACTGTGATGCAAGGCATTGCAGAACTCCAGAAGGGCATAGACAAGTTGGTGAAGTGGGTGGTTAGTTGACAAGTGAGGTTCAATGCAGGGATATATACATCTCTGTATATGTGCACAACTCATTACAGGTGACAGGACAAGTGGGAACAGAGCCTTTAATAAAGTGCCCAGGGTCTTTGCCGTTATTAATAGGCCTGATGTGGAGGTGCCGGTGTTGGAGTCGGGTGGACAAAATCGGAAGTCACATCACACAAGGTCAAGTGATGAAGGGGCAGCGCTTTGAAAGCTTGTGATTTCAAGTAAACTTGTTGAACTATGACATCATGTCATATGATTTCTGATTGTATTAATAAGGGCATGGAAAACAAGGGCAATGTTGTGATGTTGAACTTGTACAGGACACTTGTGAGACCTCTGCTGGAGTACTGTGTGCAGTTCTAGTCACTGCACTACAGGAAGGATGTGATTGCACTAGATAGGGCACAGAAGAGATTCACCAGAATGTTGCCTGGGGTGAAGCATTTCAGTGATGAAGCAAGGTTGGATAAGCTCAGGTTGTTTTCTTTGAAACAGAGAAGTTAAAAAGGACCTGACAGAAGTGTATAAGATTATGAGGAGTGTGGACGGGTTGAATAGAACATATTCCTCTGAGTGAAAGGACCAATAACAAGGGGCTGTAATTTTAAAGTGAAAGCCTTAGAGGGGACGTGAGGACAAAACTTTGTCATCTAGAAGGTGTTGGGGGTCTGGAATGTACTGTCTGCGAGGGTAGTTGAGGCACGAAGCCTCACAATCTTTAAAAAATACTTGGATAAGCACTTGAAATGTCATAGCATTCAAGGTTTTGGGCCTAGTGCAGGAAAGTAGAATTCCTGTGGGACATACTGTATTTTTGGTGGTTTAGACGCAATGAGCTGAAGGGTATAACTCAATGAAGTGATTTACGAGCATGGTTTTCAGGTGAGGATACATATGAGGATAGATTGAAGAAGTGGGGTCTATTTTCCACTGAGAGAAGAAAGCTAAAATGAGATCTGATAGAGGTTTCAAAATCACATGTGAGCCAGAAAGAGTCACTAGAGAGAAGATGTTCTCACTTGTAAAGGACCAGGAGGGCATAGATTTAATGTCATCTGCAAAAAAAAGGAAAGAAATAAACACAGGGAGTTCAGGAGAAAATCAGTAGGTCTGGCAACCGTTTTCAAGAATAGTCAAACTAGATGTTAAAAGTTAACTCAGTTTCTCTCTCTACAGATGCTTCCAGACCTGCTGGGTTTCTCCAGAATTCTCTGTGTTTGTTTCAGTTTTCCATCATCTGCAGTATTTTACCTGTGCTTGAGGGAAGTGAGGAGAAAATTTTTTGCTCAGCAAGACGCTGGGTTATTTGAATGCAACACTATCAAGTAACTATTGCGCAGTACTATCCTGCTGCCTCAGTTTACATTCTGACAGGTTCATTTAATTATTGCTTTGGTTCAGATGTGGACAAAAGAGCTGAATTCAAGAAGCCGGGTGGGAATGATTCTCCGTAATATCAAGGCTGCATTTGATGAGGTGTGGTATCAAGGAGCACTAGCAAAATGTGAATAATTATGAAATACCTCTGCTAAATGGAGTAATTCCTGTCACATATACAAGGTGCACTGCAGGCGTTCACCAAAGATCCTCAGACAGCACCTTCCAAACCCACAGCCACTTCCATCTAGAAGGACAACGGCAGCAGACACATGGGAACACCACCCCCTCCAAGTTCCCCTCCAAAGTATTCATCATCCTGAGTGGAAATATATCACCATTCTGTCATTGTCACTGCGTCAGTATCCTGGAATTCCCTCCCTAATGGCTTTGCGGCAACCCATAGCAGGTGGACTGCAGCGGTTCAAGAAGGCAGCTCACCACCACCTTGTCATGGGCAACTAGGGATGGGTAAGGAATGCTGGCCAGTCAGCGACGCCCACATCCCACAAATGAATTTCAAAAAGCATAGGAAGATGCTTATGATTGTTGCAGTTCAGCTAGCCCATCTCCAGGACATTTCTCCAGGTGCTCCTCAGGGCAGTGTCCAAGGCCCAAAAACCTTCAGCTGCTTCATCAATGACCTTCTGTCTTTCATAAGATTGGAAGTGGGGATGTTCGCCGATGGTTGCACAATGTTCAGGACCATTTGCGACTCCTCAGAGAATGAAGCAGTCCGTGTTCACATGCAACAAGATTTGGACAATATCTAGCCTGGGCCGGCAATTGGCGAGTGACATCTGTACCACACAAGTCCTGGGCTATGACCATCACCAATAAGAAACAATTTAACTAATTCGACATTGAATGGCATTATCATCACTGAATCTCCCACTATCAACATCCTGGAGGTTACCATTGACCAGAAACTGAGCTGGACTCAACATATAAAGTTTGTGGTTACAAGAGCAGGCCAGAAGCTGGGAACATAGAACATAGAACATAGAACAGTACAGCACAGAACAGGCCCTTCAGCCCACAATGTTGTGCCGGCCATTGATCCTCATGTATGCACCCTCAAATTTCTGTGACCATATACATGTCCAGCAGTCTCTTAAATGACCCCAATGACCTTGCTTCCACAACTGCTGCTGGCAACGCATTCCATGCTCTCACAACTCTCTGCGTAAAGAACCTGCCTCTGACATCCCCTCTATACTTTCCACCAACCAGCTTAAAACTATGACCCCTCGTGCTAGCCATTTCTGCCCTGGGAAATAGTCTCTGGCTATCAACTCTATCTATGCCTCTCATTATCTTGTATACCTCAATTAGGTCCCCTCTCCTCCTCCTCTTCTCCAATGAAAAGAGACCGAGCTCAGTCAACCTCTCTTCATAAGATAAGCCCTCCAGTCCAGGCAGCATCCTGGTAAACCTCCTCTGAACCCTCTCCAAAGCATCCACATCTTTCCTATAATAGGGCGCCCAGAACTGGACGCAGTATTCCAAGTGCGGTGAGTAACTCACCTCCTGACTCTCCAAAGCCTGTTCCCCATCTACACGACACAGGTCAGGAGTGTGATGGAATACTCCCCATTTGCCTGAATGGGTGCAGCTCTGACAACACTC
Source organism: Stegostoma tigrinum (assembly GCF_030684315.1). Classification (NCBI taxonomy): domain Eukaryota; kingdom Metazoa; phylum Chordata; class Chondrichthyes; order Orectolobiformes; family Stegostomatidae; genus Stegostoma; species Stegostoma tigrinum. The sequence goes on from NC_081354.1 coordinate 176,438,146, forward strand.
AAGGAGCTTGACATTGTCCAGGGCATATTTGGCAGCTCAGACATTTACTCCCTCCACCACTGATGCTCAGTAGCAGCAGTGTGTATGATTTACACGATACATTGCAAAAATTCGCCAAAGTTCTTTAAGATCAGAACAGTGAGTGGCTTGGAGGGGAAGGTGGTGGTGTTCCCTTGGTGGTGTTCCCACGTATCCCTTGTCCTTTTGGATGGTATTAGTTGTATATTTGGAAGGTGCCGTTGAAGGAGTTTTGTTGATTGACACAAATCATCATGTAGATGGGACACACAGCCAACATTGAGTTAGTGGTGGGCCGGGAAGTGGATGATTGTGGATGTGGTGCTAACCAGGAGACAGGATGTGAGTTACTCACTGCAAAATTTTCAGGATATGACTTGCTCTTGTAACCACAGTATCTATGTGACTGGCCTGCACTGTGAGTGATGTCAGTATTACATAGCTGCTTACACAATGCTTAGCAGCTGTTCCTAGCCGAGCTAGCCCTGCACTCCCCATCTTCTTCCAATTATTAGTTTATAGCACCTCTTACAACCATTAACATTGAGTTCTTTACTCCCCCTTCTCTGCACCACATACCCCTCCACCGTCAAGAGGTTGTTGGAGTTGAAGCATTAATCTCCACAGAGTACTCAGCTCTCTGGGAAGATGCTTGTCCCCCCTTCTCATTGGCTGGGAAGGTGAGTACTGGGGCAGACTGGGATCATAGCTTCCCTGCAGCCAAGAATGAGCAGGTACAGGTACATCACCATCAATGAGGGAACTGACGTCGAGACCAGAATTTGTAGAATGCTGCTATTTCGCTCTGTGGTCTGCAGGATGGGTGGCAAATTGGTTTAATTCCCCAGGTACTGCTAAGCCTTTTTTTTGAAAGACCAACCTTATTTTGCACCCGATTTCTGCAATTAACAGTATGAGAACCATGACTATGTCTGCACAGAATGCTTTGAAAATCTTCCCCAATCTTTTCTTCTTCAGTCTGTGAGGCTTCGTGGTGTTATGTGACTGTTAATAGTTGGGTTTTTACGTCAACCTCAGCTTTGAGTTAGTTAGGCTGCTCTAATTCCCGCGTAAAGTCGAGCTGTTTGGATTCTGGTGAGCGCTGGAATTTAAATTCCTCTAAGACTATCCAGGTCTCCAGAACGTTTATGGTTTGGTTCTCTGGTTACTGATTAAAAATGCTTTGGCGTTTCCAGGGCTTGTTGATGAGATTCCATCGCAGATCGATCCACATTTTCTGAAAGTTGATTATTTCCTGAACACAACTTGAAACATAAACACGATCTCTTCTCTGGGTAGATTTTTGACAGGCTGTAGTCGAATGACTACTTCCCCAGGCCTCTTGGACCTGCAAGTGCCTTCTTGTGGATGGGTGTTTCAAAGTTTCCTTGCTGCAGGTTGCAATCTTCTTTGTCTATTTGGGTAAACCATTGGCACGTGGCCTTTTGTATGGAATATGTCGTGTTCAAAATTGCTGGCTGGGCAGGGGATCTCTGATGTGGAGCTTTGTCAGCCAGACTTGATATGGTAGGTGCAGAAAGACTGTTACTCCTTTCAGGAGAGTTTAAGGACAGAGGGCAGACTCTCAGAATAGGGGGTCACCCATTTGAGATGAGGAGGAATGTTTTTCCCTCAGAAGGTTTGAATCTGCGGATTTCTTTACCACAGTGAGCCTTAGAGGCTGGGTTGTTAAATTGATTCAATGCTGAAAAGACAGGTTTTGAATCAGTGATGGATCAAAGTTTATGGGGAAAGGGCAGGAAAGTGCAATTAAGGATTATCAGGTCAGCCATGATCTCATCGAATGGTGCAGCAGACATGATGGGCCAAATGTCCAGCACAAGTAATTGGACAGTAAGTATGGAAAGGGTCAGGAATCTAACTTCAGGCACAGCACATGGGGAACAACAATGAGAAGGGGTCAGTCAATGTAGGACGGAGGGTGTGGTACTTAAATGCACGCAGTATATGAACATGGTAAATCAGCTTATAGTGCAGATTGAAATTGGCAGGTATGATGTTATGGTTTACACAGAGATGTGGCTACATGGGGATCAGAGCTGGGAATTAAATATCTAAGGATAAACATCCTTTCAAAAGAATATGCAGATGGGCAGAGAACAGAGATTGCTTTGCTAGTAAGAAATTAAATTTCTAGCAAGAAGTGACATAGAGTCTGAAGGTATAGAATCTGTGTGGGCAGAGTTGTGGAATTGTAAATGAAAAAGATCCTGATGGGTGTTGTGTACAAACCTCCTAACTGTAAGTCAGAATATGGAGTAGAAAAAAGAAATTAGGAGAGAGAAAAGGCGCGTAAGAAAGACACTATTAGGAAGCCAATGGATTGGGAAGCATTGAAAACCAGGAGTGCACAGCTAAAAATGACATTAGGGAAGAGAAGATGACAAAGAAGGGTAAGTTAGCTTGTAACATAAAAGATTGCAAGAGTATTTTTTAAAATATCTTAAAGGTAACAGGGAGGCAAGAGCGAACCTTAGATGACTAGAAATAAAGGCTGGAAAAGTAATAACGGAGAACAAAGAAATGGTAAATGAACTGAATCAGTTGAACTTGCATCAGTCTTCACAATGAGTGACACCAGCATCATACCAGAACTCTAACGGATTTGGGGTCAGAGGTGAGTGTTGTGGCTATCACTTGGAGAAAGTGCTGGTGAAGCTGAAATATCTGAAAGTGAATAAATCGCTAGGACCAGGTGGACTACACTCCATGGTTTCTGATGAAGATACCTGAGGAGATTGTGGAGTCATGGATGATGATCTTTCAAGAATCACTGGAGTCAGGGAAGGTCATAGAGGACTGGAAAATGGCTAATGTAACACCACTTTTTACTCATGGAAGGAGGCATCAGATAGGAAACTATAGGTTGGTTAGCCTGACCTCAATCCTTGAAGAGATTCTAGTGTCCATTATTGAGGATGAGATAGTCGAGTACTTGGAAGTGGTTTCTAAAATAATGCTTCGTCAAGGGGAGGTCATGCCTGACAAATCTGTTAGAACTCTCTGAGGAGGCAACGAGCAAGTTAGACCAAGGAGCCCCAGTGGATGTGACCTATTTGAATTTCCAGAAGGCCTTTGACAAGGTGCCACACTGAAGGCTGCTAAATAAGGTAAGAGCCTGTGGTTGTAAGGGCAAGGTATGGGCATGGATAGAGGATTGACTGACTGGGAGGAGGTAGAGAGTGGTGATAAAAGGGCCTCTTTCAGGGTGGAAACTGGTGACTCATGGAGTTCTTCAGGCATCAGTGTAGAGACCACAAATATTTACATTATATGTTAACAATCTGGCCAAAGGAATCGTGGTCGTTATTGCTATGTGTGCAGATGACACAAAGATAGGTGGAGGGGCGGGCCATGCTGAGGGCATGGGGAGGCTGCAGAAGGACTTGCACAGGCTTGGAGAGTGGGCAAAGAAGTGACAGAAGGAATACAACATGGATAAATTTTGCACTTTGGTTAAGAAGAATATAGATTGTAAACTACTCTGTAAATGAGGAAAGGATGTGGAAATCTGAAGTACAAAGTGATTTGGAAGTCCAGCTCAGGATTCTCTTAAGGTTAACGTGAAGGTTCCATTGGCAGTTAGGAAAGTAAATGCAATATTGGCATTCATTTTGAGAGGGCTAGAATACAAGAGCAGGGATGTACAACTGAGTCTATATGACCATGATTTGGAGGTGTTTGTGCTGGACTGGGGTGGACAAGGTCAGAAATTACATGACACCAGGTTATAGGCTAACAGGTTTATTTGAAAACAAAATCTTTCCAAGCCTCAACACCTGAAGAATACTGAGAGGCGTGGGTAGAGAGGACATGGAGGAGAATGTTTCCTCCAGCACGTGAGACTAGCTCCCAACAGCACAGCCTCAGAGTGAAAGGACAACCCTTTAGAACTGAGATATGGGGGAACTTCTTCAGGCAAACGGTGCTGAATCTGTGGAACTCATTGCCTCAGAGGGCTGTGGAGGCCAAGTCATTGAGTGTACTTAAGGCAGAGATAGATAGGTTCTTGATTCATATTGGGATCAAGGGTTACGGGGAGAAGGCAGCACAATGGTGTTGACAAACACATCAGCCATGATTGAATGGTCTAATTCTGCTCCAAAACTTGTGGTCTGATGGAATGGCTTATTTCTGCTCCTATATCTAATTTTCGTACAGTCTATACCCTCCCAAGAACATTACAAGGCTTTATTAAATGTAACAGTGTACAAAGGAGGGTAATAATGGATATATTACTTGGAAAGCTAGTGACACAGGCACCATGTGGTTTGACCACACGACGACATTACTCCTCATGCACATTCTCAGTAGCTATTCGTACAGTCGATACATTGTTAACATTTTCCTCCTCAATGCATATCAAGGTTTGGGAAATGCTTAACATTTTCCAGAGTCTCTGCCTTAATGTGTATGAGATAACTGACTGACCAGCTTTTTGTTAGAACAGAGAACAAAGAAAATTACAGCACAGGAACAGGCTCTTCGGCCCGTCAAGCCTGTGCCAATCCAGATCCTCTATCTAAACTTGTCGCCTATTTTCCAAGGATCTGCATCCCTCTGCTCCCTGCGCATTCATGTATCTGTCTAGATACATCTTAAATGACGCTATCGTGCCTGCCTCTACCACCTCCACTAGCAACGCATTCCAGACAGCCATCGCCCTCTGCGTAAAGAACTTTCCACGTATATCTCCCATAAACTTTCCTCCTCTCACTTTGAACTCATGACCCCTAGTAATTGACTCCCCCACTCTGGGGAAAAAGCTTTTTGCTATCCACCCTGTCTATACCCCTCATGATTTTGTAGACCTCAATCAGGTCCCCCCTCAACCTTTGTCTTTCCAATGTAAATTATCCTAATCTACTCAACCTCTCTTCATAGCTAGCACCCTCCATACCAGGCAACATCCTGGTGAACTTCCTCTGCACCCGCTCCAAAGCATCCACATCCTTTTGGTAATGTGGCGACTAGAACTGTACGCAGTATTCCAAATGTGGTCGAACCAAAGTCCTACTGTAACATGACCTGCCAACTCTTGTACTCAATACCCCGCCCGATGAATGAAAGCATGCCGTATTCCTTCTTGACCACTATATCGACCTGTGTTGCCATCTTTAGGGTACAATGGACCTGAACACTCAGATCTCTCTGTGAAACAATTTTCCCCAGGGTTTTTCCGTTTACTGTATAGTTCGGTCTTGAATTGCATCTTCCAAAATGCATCACGTCACATTTGCCTGGATTGAACTCCTTCAGCCATTTCTCTGCCCAACTCTCCAATCTATCTATATTCTGCTGCATTTTCCGACAGTCCCCTTCACTATCTGCTACTCCACCAATCTTAATGTCATCTACAAACTTGCTAATCAGACCATTGATAACTTCCTCTAGATCATTTATGTATATCACAAACAACAGTGGTCCCAACACGGGTCGCTGTGGAACACCACTGGTCACTGCTCTCCATTTCGAGAAACTCCTTTCCACTACAACTCTCTGTCTGCTGTTGCCTAGCCAGTTTTTTATCCATCTAGTTAGCACACACTGGACCCCATGTGACTCCACTTTCTCTATCAGCCTACCATGGGGAACCTTATCAAACACCTCATTGAAGTCTATGTATATGACATCTACAGCCCTTCCCTCATCTATCAACTTTGTCACTTCCTCAAAGAATTCTATCAAGTCATGGCCCTCCCTGCACAAAACCATGCTGTCTATCACTAATAAGCCCATTTTCTTCCAAATGGAAATAGATCCTATCCCTCAGTATCTTCTCCAGCAGCTTCCCCTACCACTGATGACAGGCTCAGCGGTCGATAATTACCTGGATTATCCTTGCTACCTTTCTTAAACAAGGGGACAACATTAGCAATCGTCCAGTCCTCTGGGACCTTGCCCATGCTCAAGGAAGCTGCAAAGATATCTGTTAAGGCCCCGGCTATTTACTCTCTCACTTTCCTCATTAAACTGGGATAGATCCTATCCGGAACCTGGGAACTTGTCCAGCCTAATATCTTTTAGGATACCCAGCACTTCTCCCCTCCTTATGCCGACTTGACCAAGAGTGATCAAACATCTATCCCTAACCTCAACATCGGTCATGTCCCTCTCCTCAGTGAATACCGTCGCAAAGTACTCATTAAGAATCTCACTCATTGTCTCTGACTCCTCATATAACTTCCTTCCTTTGTCCTTGAGGGGACCAACCCTTTCTCTAGTTATCCTCTTGCTCCTTATGTATGAATAAAAGTCTTTGGGATTTTCCTTAACCCTGTTTGCTAAAGATATTTCATGACCCCTTTTCGCTCTCTTAATTCCTTGTTTCAGATTGGTCCTACTTTCCCGATATTCTTCCAAAGCTTTATCTGTTTTCAGTCACCTAGACCTTATATATGCTTCCCTTTTCCTCTTTGCTAGTCTCATAATTTCACCTGTCATCCATGGTTCCGTAACCTTGACCTTTCTATCCCTCATTTTCACAGGAACATGCCTGTCCTGCACTCTAATCAACCTCTCTTTAAAACCCTCCCACATATCAAGTGTGGATTTTTCCTCAAACAGCTCATCCCAATCCACATTCCCCAGCTCCTGTTGAATCTTGCTCTAGTGGCCTTCCCCTAATTCAGCACTCTTCCTTTAGGACCACTCTCATCCTTGCCCATGAGTATTCCAAAACTTGCGGAATTATGATCACTATTCCCAAAGTAATCCCCTACTGAAACTTCAACCACCTGGCTGGGCTCATTCCCCAACACCAGGTCTAGCCTGGCCCCTTCCTGAGTTGGACTACATACATACTGCTCTAGAAAATCCTCCTGGATGCTCCTTACAAATTCTGCTCCATCTAAACCCCTAAAACTAAGTAAATCCCAGTCGACGTTGGGAAAATTAAAACCTCTTATCACCACCATGCTGTTGCTCCCACATCTTTCCATAATCTGTCTACATATTTGTATCTCTATCTCACGCTCGCTGTTGGGAGGCTTGTAGTGCAACCCCAACATTGTTACCGCACCCTTCCTATTTCTGAGCTCTTCCCATATTGGCTCACTGCTCCATAGCACCCTCCTTCAGCACAGCTGTGATGTCCTCTTTGACCAGTAATCCAACTCCTGTTGGTTCGTGAGTTTTGTTTTGACAATATTCAAGGGAAAGCCAATTCTTCTGGAAACAGAATTGAAGAGAGTGGCTTACAAACATGGGCAATGATACAACAAGCATCCACACATTGTCGCTCATGGATGTTTATAATGATCAGTTGTGTTTTGGTACAGGCACTGCTATGGTTAAAGAGTTGTCTATTTAGATGACATTTAACACACACACTGAGGGGCATTGACCTTCTGTGGGGTGAATAACTGCTCTTAGGCACATCGTGAATTTTATGGGGACTATCACATAGCCTTGCTTGGCACTGGTCTGGATTTTGAATTTTTCTCACGCTGGACAGTCACAGTCCCGCCAGCACAGGGTCAGACTATGATGAAGTTTCATGGGTGTCTAAATTTCTGGAGAACACTCCACAGAACTTCTAGATTTAATGATTCAAATGTTCTGGACAGGACCATGAAAGACACAGTGTTCCTGGTGTGGTTCGTGAAATTTTTCTTGGGTTTTTCTGGCAACAATGGCCCCTGTGGATGTAACTCTTTAAAGGCTGAAGTCACATTTGTGCCTCTAGCAGGATATCCACAGCCACAGAAGTAGGCAGATGCTTGTCAGGATTTTCTCTGCTATACACAACAGGGCAAGTACTTCACAGTCTCTACAGCATCTGTGTACCTGTTGTTGGCTACAGATTTGAAAGCCCTGAAGTGGGAAAGAGTTCATTTTCTCCCAAATTTGTAGGATAAGTGCATGGGGTCCTAATTTGAGTAAAAGTCCACTGTCATTGAATACCTCAGCTGGAATACCATTAGGATCCCAGGTTTTGGAACATAAAACATAGAACAGTACGGCGACCCACGATGTTGTGCCGAACATGGTGCAAAATGAAACTAATCTCCCCTGCCTGCTCTTGATCCATACCCCTCTATTCCTTGCACATTCATGTGTTTATCTAAAAGCCTGTTTAATGCCCCTGTCATGTCTGACTCCATTACCACCCCTGAGAGCGCATTCCAGAAACTTACGATTCTGCGTGTAAAAAACTAGCTCCTCACATCTCCTTTGAGCATTCCCTCTCTTAACTTAAATGCGTGCAACCCCAGTATTAGACATTTCAACTCTGGGAGAAAGATTCTGACTGTCAACCCTACCTATGCATTTGATACTTCTATAGACTTCTATCAAGTGTCCCCTCAGCCTGCGCCACTCCAGAGAAAACAGCCTGAGTTTTTCTAGTCTCCCCTTATAGCTTCTACCCTCTAATCCAGGCAGCATCCTGGTAAACCTCTTCTGCTCCCTCTCCAAAGCCTCCACATCCTTCCTGTAATGTGGCTATCAGAATTTTATTTATTTATTCACAGGAATTGAAATTATAGCCCAAGTGTGACCTAACCAAGGTCTTACAGAGCTGCAACATGACATCCTGACTCTTGTACTCAATTCCCTAACCAATAAAGGCAAGCACAACAAGTGGCTTCCTTACCACCCTCTCTACCTCCATGGCTCCTTTCAGGGTGTTATGGACTTGAACCCCAAAATCCCTATGTACATCAATGCTGTTCAGGGTCCTGCCATTAACGCTACAGTTTTCCTTAACATTTAATCTACCAAAGTACAACATCTCGCACTTGCTCAGATTAAACTCCATGTGCCATTTCTCCACCCATATCTGCAACTGATGTATAGCCCGCTGTATCCTTTGACAACCTTCTACACTATCCACAACTGCAATGATCTTTGTGTCGTCTGCAAACTTAGTAGCCCAACCAACTACATTTTCACCTAAGTCAGCTATATATGTCACAAAGACCAGAGTATAGATCGCTGTGGAAAACCACTAGTTACGGACCTCAAGCCAGAAAAATGCTCTTCCACCATTACTCTCTGCTTTCTATGGGCAAGCCAATTCTGAATCCACATGGCCAAGCCACCAGGGATCCAAAGCATCTAAATTTTCCGGATGAGCCTACCGTGAGGGACCTTATCAATAGCCTTACTAAAATCCATGTGGTTAACACCCAGTATTCTACCCTCATTGATCATCTGTGTCAGCCCCTTGCAAAATACAATCAAGTTAGTAAGATTTAACCTGCACAAAACCACACTGGCTGTCTCTAATAACGCCATGCTTTTCCAAACGTGTGTAAATCCTATCCCTAAGAATTCTCTCCAATACCTTCCTGACCACCAATGTGAGACTCACTAGTCTGTAGTTTCCTGGATAATCCCTATTTCCCTTCTTGAACAGAGGAACAACATTAGCTACCCACCAGTCCTCCAGGACCTCTCCAGTGGCTAATAAGGATACAAAGATCCTGGTCAAGGATCCAGCAATCTCGTCTCTTGCCTCTCTCAGTAACCTGGAGTAGATAACATTGGGCCCAGGAGACTTATCCACCTCCATGGCCTTCAAGAGATCCAACAGCACTTCCATCTTGATCTCAAAATGCTCTCGAATATTGGTGTGCTTCACACTGATCTCACTATCTTCCATGTCCTTCTCCTGGGTGAATACCGATGCAAAGTACTCCTTTCGGAGCTCACTCACATCCTCTGCCTCCAAGCACAGGTTCCCTCCTTTATGTAAGCCAAAAGAACTGCGGATGCTGTAAATCAGGAACAAAAACAAAGTTGCTGAAAAAGCTCAGCAGGCCTGGCAGTGCCAGTGAAAACAGAGTTAAAGTTTTGGGTCCAGTGACCCTTCTTCAGAATTCAGTCACCAGACCTGAAATGTTAATTCTGTTTTCTCCTTCACTGATGCTGCCAGACCTGCTGAGCATTTCCAGCAACTTTGTTTATGTTCCCTCCTTTATCCTCAAGTGGCCCTATCTTCTCCCTAGTTATCCTCTTATTTTCAATGTATGTATAGAACACCTTGAGATTCTCTTTAACCCTACTTGTCAAGGTCATTTCACCTCCTTGCTCTACTAATTCCTTGCTCGAGTTCTTTCCTGCTTTCTTTATATTCCTCACAGGTCCTGTCTGATTTTAGCTTCCTAAACTTTACATATACTCCCTTTTGCCTTTCAACGAAATTCACAACCTCCCCCATTATCCAAGGGACCCTTACCTTGCCATCCTTGTCCTTCCCCCTTGCTGGAACATGCCACTCCTGAACTCTGATCAGTAGGTTTTGTTGTTTTTATTTTTGTGCATTTTGATGCTTGTTACAGCTTCCATTATTAATGGTGGTCCACTTACAGATTCTACTGTAGGCACAGCCTGGAGAGCATTACCTACCACCATGGGTTCACGGTGGAGGAGCTGTTGGAAAGGTGCTGTCCTCAGTGTCATCCTTAAGATGAGAAACACCGCCCTGTGAGTGGAGGGCTTTGTATCTCTTCAGCCGTGATTTCTAGTGGCTTTGAAATAACATGCCATGTTGGAATTCTGTTGCATTCCCTTCTCATCGTTTGTCTTTTTGTGTTCCAGATTTGTCTTGGGACGTTGAGATGAAGCCCGTCAGTGCTTCATCTGCCCCTTATTCTATGTTTGCACTGCATATGTGTGTTACAGAGTCAGGGCATTCTTCTTCACTGTCTAGGATGTCAGAGTTGAAGAGTTGTGCAAAGTGCAGACTGAGAAATGAAAGCTGCATCCAGGAAAAGAAACTATTCAGGCAGTTAGAGGAAGGGATGCTTCAAGAAATTAGTCTTTACACCTGCCTTGTTAAATCATCAGCATTCCCACCTGCACTGTAGCCTTGACTTGTGGTGACATGCTCAATTCACACTCCAGGTTGTGATCACGGCCACATTTCCAACTTCCAATTCAAAAACTCCTTGACCAGTTAAACTTTCCTGCTGAATGTCCAGCAGGAAACCTGTCCCTCTGAGTGCAGAGAGAGTTATCCTGGTTTCTAACCTCTGCTCACATACCTCCTCAATATCATTACTGAGGCCAGAAAACAAGGCTTGTATTTTTATCATAAGTGCAAAAGAAGGTGAGCGTTGCAAAGCTGAAATAAAAGCAGAAAGTGCTGGAGAAACTCAGCATCAGAAACAGAGTTAACATTTCAAGTCTGATGTGACTCTCCATCACAAACAAAAGTGGCTTGGAAAATGATGGGCTTTATAATGAAGAGAAAGGGGTGTCGAGTATAGAACTCACTTGTATGGGTAAATAACACAATAAATGTGACAGCTCAGTTGCAGAAGAAATCTCTAACGGACAGTATTATGTTTGTTTATAGCTTAAATAATGGCTAAGAGTGCTGGATTTAACTATTTATTCTACTGGTGATAACTTCCCAACACTACTTCACAGTAATGTCATGAGCCCAAACACATCACCTGAGCCCCAAGATGACTTTCCATATTAAGCAGAGGTTCACCTGCACATCTGCCAATGTGGTATACTGCATCCACTGTACCCGGTGTGGCTTCCTCTACATTGGGGAAACCAAGCGGAGGCTTGGGGACCGCTTTGCAGAACACCTCCGCACGGTTCGCAATAAACAACTGCACCTCCCAGTCGCAAACCATTTCCACTTCCCCTCCCATTCTTTAGATGAAATGTCCATCATGGGCCTCCTGCAGTGCCACAATGATGCCACCCGAAGGTTGCAGGAACAGCAACTCATATTCCGCTTGGGAACCCTGCAGCCCAATGGTATCAATGTGGACTTCACAAGCTTCAAAATCTCCCCTTCCCCCACCGCATCCCAAAACCAGTCCAACCTGTCTCTGCTTCCCTAATCTGTTCTTCCTCTCACCCATCCCTTCCTCCCACCCCAAGCCGCACCTCCATCTCCTACCTACTAACCTCATCCCACCTCCTTGACCTGTCCGTCTTCCCTGGACTGACCTATCCCCTACCTACCTCCCCACCTATACTCTCCTCTCCACCTATCTCTTTTCTCTCCATCTTCGGTCCGCCTCCCCCTCTCTCCCTATTTATTCCAGAACCCTCACCCCATCCCCCTCTCTGATGAAGGGTCTAGGCCCGAAACATCAGCTTTTGTGCTCCTGAGATGCTGCTTGGCCTGCTGTGTTCATCCAGCCTCACATTTTATTATCTTGGATTCTCCAGCATCTGCAGTTCCCATTATCACTCACATCACCTGAGAGGATAGGCCACAACTCCAATTAACATCTCACCCAAACTTCAGCACTCCCAGTTGTGCAGCACTCTCTCACTACGGCACTGGATAGTCAGTCTAGAATTTTGTGTTCAAATCTCTGGTGTGAGAATATAATCCACAATGTTCTCACTTGGAGTTGAGAGTATTGCAGACTGAGGCACAGCTTTACACACAGCAGGGTATTAAACAATAAGAGCTGATTCCAATTTTATTTGACAGTGTAAGGTGGGCACTTGTGGCTCAACTGTGTGCTTCCCAGATAGTCAGAATTATGACTGAAGTCTACATAACTCTGAGATGAAGATGGAGGGCATCCTGTAGGCTTGCTGGATGTACAGGTGGTCTAAAACCTTCTTGCAGTACAGAGAACATTCAGTCACTTAGCATAGCTTCCAACCTTAACACAGAGAAGCCCACCTGCTGGCTACTCTTCATGAACTTCACGGAAGTGTATTGTGACTCCTTACTTGCCAGACCAATAGCAACGATCTTCAGTCTAAGCTGCTTTCGGAAATGGCCCAGCAAGCGAATCAGTTAAATCAAAGCATAACCAATAGAACATGCACAAAAATACACCACCAGTTTGGTAACGCGGTGGCTCAGTAGGTAGCATTCCTGCCTCGCGGCGCCAGGGACCTAGGTTTGATTGTGCCCTTGGGTGACCGTCTGCGTGGAGTTTGCACATTTTCCTGTGTCTCTGTGGGTTTCCTCCTGCAATCCAAAGATGTGCAGGTTAGGTGGATCAGCCGTGTTAAATTGCACATAGTGTCCAGAAATGTGCAGGCTAGGTGGATTAGCCATGGGAACCATCAGGTTATAGGGATAGAGGCGGTGGGTATGGGTGGGATGCACTTCAGAGAGTTAGTGTGAATTCGATGGGTTGAGTGGCCTGCCTCCACACTATGGTTCAATGTAGCTTGGCTGGCAGTGAGAAGGGCCCATATTTTCAGATCCTTGCTATGCACTCAGAGCCACACCCACTCTACACGTTGCCCTCAAAGGGGCTGTAGTGGGAAGGACTCAACTGCCCAACTCCTTCTGGAAAGTGCATTTGCAAGTCAGATTTGGAGAATGACACTGCGATATTTGTTATAGTTCATTCCGAGCACATGTGTGATATTGAGCTCTGTGCTCCATTGCCCTCTCCCATGGGACACACTGTGAGATAACCATTAACTGCAGCTGGGGTGGGGGGAAGGTGGGCCAACAAACCCAGTGAAAGATGGCCTTCGGCTCTGCCTGAAAGTTGCTGAAATGCCGGTGCGAAGGGTTGTCCTTCGAATGACAGTTGCACCTTGCAAGGTCCAGGAGTCCATGCTGAGGGATGCACCACAGCTTGGGGCAGCCACCACTGAAACACAAAGGGGAAAGGTCACTGACTGGGGCTTTTCAGCTCGAGTATATGAAGAGGTGGAAACTGTGAGGAACTTCTCGGAGGAGGGTGCAGTGTGTCTCACAAGGAACATGCATTTTGAACACCAAGAGTATTGAAATTTGCTGAGACACCCTCAGAGTGGAACATACTGGACAGAGAAAAGTTTAATCCTATTGCACTTTCTGTAATTATTTAACTTGAAATGTTTTGCCTTTGGGCTGTATGCCCAGCACAGAATATATATTGTAAATATCAAATGGATTGCAGTTGTAATTGAGGCACCTAAGAGCAGAACATGTTGTATGGCAACAAGTTACATTTTATGACACTTCTTTGTAATTTTCAAGTCAAAATGGTTTGTACTGTACTTTTACAAATGTTAAGAGTCAGATTTATTTCAGAAAACAATGTAAGAAAAACATGGACTGACTTGGCTTCAGTGTAGGCATGTACAACAAAAGCATACCCTCCTTACCAAGATAACAAAGTGTGGAGCTGGATGAACACAGCAGGCCAAGCAGCATCTCAGGAGCACAAAAGCTGACGTTTCGGGCCTAGACCCTTCATCAGAGAGGGTATGCATGGTCTGATGAAGGGTCTAGGCCCGAAACGTGAGCTTTTGTGCTCCTGAGATGCTGCTTGGCCTGCTGTGTTCATCCAGCTCCGCACTTTGTTATCTTGGATTCTCCAGCATCTGCAGTTCCCATTATCTCTGATACAATTTTAACCCTCCTTACCAACATCTGAACACTTGTGCCAATAGCAGACAAACTGCCCCACAGATCAACCAAGGAGCATCCTAACGTAGTCCTGCTCACTGAATCGTATCTTACAGACAGTGTGGCAGAAATCTCCCTCTTTATTTTAATATGTACTGTCCTAACAGCAGGAAGTGATGGAACAGCCAGGAGAAATTGGCACTGGGAGTCCTCAACATTGATCTCCGACCTCATGAAGTCTCATGGCAACAGGACAACCATGAGCAAGAGAACCTCACTGATTGTTATTTCCTCCGCTGATTAATCAAGTTTCCTCCACATTGTAAGGTATCTGGGAACACCAATGGCTCACAACGAGTCTAGGCTTCCAATGCCCATTAGCAACAGTGGCTCAGTGATATTAATGCTGACTGAGCTGGTCAAGTGCCCTGGCAGGTAGTGAGAAAGTCAACAAGAGGGACAAACCTAATTCACCCAGACTTCACCAATCTATCTGTCCACAATGACCTGGTCAACCTTGGTGTGAGACCACACTGCCCATTTGAAAAATACATCCCACCATATGCAGAACACTTTCCTAGGGGTTATGTGACATTTTCACTGTGCTGAGTTGTCTAGGGTTAGCTCAGAACCTGGAAGCTTAAAACTGTCTATCCATGAGGCACTGTCGGCTGTCAACAGCAACACAGTTGTATTGCAGTACTTTCTTTAATGGCTTGGCATATTCTCCACGCTACCACTTTTACCAAACAAGTAGATCAATTGTGGTTCAATGAAGAAAGCAAGAGGGTATGCCAGGAGTAGCACCTTACTAAGATTTCATGGCCATAAAGGGAATACTACAAAGGGTCACAGGGATTACAGGACTATCTTATGGAGAGAGATTGGGCAAACTGGGCCTGTATTCTTGAGAGTTTTGAAGAATGTGAAGTGATCTCACTGAAACTTACAAAATACATTCAGGGTATATACAGGTAAGATGTTTCCCTTTCGTGGGGAGTCTAGAATCATGGGGCACAATTTTAAAAATAAAGGAGATGCCATTAATGACAAAGAGATGGAGGAATTCTTTTACTCAGAGGGTCTTTGGAATTCTCCATCACACAGGGCTTTGGAACCTGGGTATTTGGGTAGATTTAAAGTAAAGGTAGATAGATTTCTGATTTCCATTGGCATTAATGATTATGAAGGCAGTGGGGGTAAGAGGGATTGATCTGTTCACTCAACCATGTTGGTATGAAAATGGCAGTGCAGACTCAATGCGCTGAAAAGCCTAGTTCCTTTGTGGTGTTCCTATTACCTGCTACCCAATTTCTGTGAAATTTTATATAGGATGGAATACAAACGAGTCTTGCTCAATGTTCCCAATAAGCTGATGACCTCAGACACCCATGCCACTGATAATAAAATTAGTGGGCCTTGCTATAGACAGACCGTGCATTGGACAAACTGAATTGGACTTACTGTGTATAGGTTTGGTCTCTTTACCTATGGAGATATAGAACATAGAACATAGAACATTACAGCATAGTACAGGCCCTTCGGCCCTCGATGTTGTGCCGACCTGTCATACCGACCTCAAGCCCATCTAACCTACACTATTCCATGTACGTCCATATGCTTGTCCAATGACGACTTAAATGTACCTAAAGTTGGCGAATCTACTACCGTTGCAGGCAAAGCGTTCCATTCCCTTACTACTCTCTGAGTAAAGAAACTACCTCTGACATCTGTCCTCTCTCTTTCACCCCTCAATTTAAAGCTATGCCCCCTCGTGCTCGCCGTCACCATCCTAGGAAAAAGGCTCTCCCTATCCACCCTATCTAACCCTCTGATTATTTTATATGTTTCAATTAAGTCACCTCTCAACCTTCTTCTCTCTAATGAAAACAGCCTCAAGTCCCTCAGCCTTTCCTTGTAAGACCTTCCCTCCATACCAGGCAACATCCTAGTAAATCTCCTCTGCACCCTTTCCAAAGCTTCCACATCCTTCTTATAATATGTGGTTACATTGGAAACAATACTATTGCAACACAAATGCCAGGCAATGACCATCTCCAATTCAGAAAATATTATCATTGTCCCTTGACATTCAATGGCATTGCCATCATTGAATTCCCCACTCTCAACATCCTAGGGGCTACTGTTGATCACAAACATTGGCTAAAAGAATAGGTTCTGAGACTAGAATACCGCAGCGAATAACTCATCGCCTGACTCCCCAAAGTCTGTCTACCATCATATCCAATGAGATACTCCCCACTTGCCTGGATGGGTGATCTCCAAAGATACTTGAAAAAGTTGAAACCATCTAGGGTAAAGCCCTGCTAAATATCCACCAAATCCATAGCGTCCACTCCCAGCACTACTAACACTCAGTAATGGCAGCGTGTACTATCTACAAAATGCACTGCAGAAATTCACCAAAGCTCATTAGACAGCTCCTTCCAAGCCCATGACCACTTCTGTCCAGAAGGAAGAGGGCAGCAGATTCATGGAACAAAATCACTTGCAAGCCACTCACCATCTAGACTTGGAAATACGTTAACATTCCTTCACTGTTACAGAGTCAAAATCCTGTAATTCTCTTCCTAATGGCATTCGGAATCTACCCATACCAAATGGACTGCAGCAGTTCAAGGAGGCAGCTCACCTCCATCTGCTCAAGGGCAGCTAGAAATGGGCAATAAATGCTGGCCCAGCCAGAAACACCTACGAATGAATACAAAGAAATAGCCTATCAGTGAAGCACAGTACTGATGGAATATTGACTTATCAACTGTGTTTAGATGTTTTTGAGGTGATCTTACTCAAATTTACATTACTCTGAGGAGGCTTGACAGACTAGTTGCTGGGAAGTTAGAAACACCACTACATGCACTTGCCCCATTCAAACCAAATGTCATCCTGATTTGGAAACTGGGTTGACATTCCTTCACTCTCATTGCACCCCCTTCCCAGCAGCATCAGATGGACTGACTCACCCTCACCTTTTGGGCAAATAAGCACGGGTAACAAATGGCTAGTGATGTCCACATCTCAAGACCATCCGTTATGTTGATGTTGCTTCCCGCGGCTGATTCCAGAAAGATGGTGGGGGGGGCATTGTTTAAAACCAGGGAGTCTCGATTTGAGATGGGGATGTGGAAATTTCTTGTTTCAGCAGGTCACATGTCTTTAAAGTTCTCTTCCACAGAGAAACAGTGGAGGTTGACTCGCCAAATAAGTTCAACAAGCAGAATTTTGAACAACACTGGACGCAGAGATTATGGGAAATAGGCAAAAGTAATGGAGTTGAGGCCACAAACAGATCAGCCATGGACCTTCCTGAATGGTGGAATAGGCTCCAGGGGCCGCTGGCCTATCCTTGCCCCTATTTCTTATAGATTTAGGGATCTTCGACAATCTTCATTGATTGTTGATGGGGCTGAAAATGATCAACCGTCCCCAAAGTTCATGACCATCCTGATTTGCAGAGAGAAGGGAGCAGGAGGGATGATGGACCATGAGTCAGATACCACTGAAAGGATCATCACCAAGACAGGAAAAGTAAACTCTGGATGACAACTTGCATTGTGAGCGTTAACCAGATGGAAGAACACTGCTGAGCACATAATAATTTCAGTTACAGGGGTTTAAACATGTGCCTAAGCCGACCGCAGGATAATTACAGTAATTACAAAAATTACATTATAATTTTTTGTTTAGGTGCAGACTGAGGCAGGTAGATTTGTTTCCACTCTGCTTCTTTATGCACCATCTGCTTTATTAATTACTTCAAATCCTTGGAGGACTGGCAGCCTTAATCCATTTCTGCCGAGTAAGCACATTTATAAACAGGCAGGAGGAATGAGGCAGGGGAGCTGATACACAGGGTCTGCTTTGCAAAGCCTCACGTTGCTCCCCATTTTCAGACAAGCGCTGAGTATTTTTGGGTGAGTTGAGCCTCACATAATGTGCCATTATGTCGTGTGCTTAATTTTCGCTGTCCCTCATTTCAGGAAAGGAAAAAAATGCTCGGGGCAATCGTTGCTCAAGGTCAAGTCTGATCTGCAAATTTAGTGATAAGTTTAGTCTGAATGGTAAAGCCTTTTACCCCACAGACAAAACAAGATCAATCGACCCAGTTACTGCATTTGGAGCCAAACAGTCTTAATCTGAATTCTGATTCATTGTCATCCCAGTTCTGCAGGTGCTAGTCATCATTCTTAATGTGGGCTTTACCCGAGCAATACAATCATTCAGCTGAAGAGGTCTTTCGACTATCTTTCGCAATGTTGTGTGCTGAAATTAGAGCGAACTTTCTCAATTTTTATTGTTTCACCCCACCTCCCTCCCCTCACCCTGCCCCCCATGACCCATCCTGTGAACTTTCCCTGTTCCTCTCCCCTCTTCCATTGAATACACTTTCTCTGGCTCCTTACACCTGTCTGTTACCTCATCAAGGTGATAATACCTTGTGCCATTCCAGAGGAATGCCTTTGAAATTTGCTGCCTTGCTTTCAATTCTCCCCAATGGCCTCCTTCATCCTAACCCTGTAGTTTCCTTCAGTCCAGCGATCCTCCAATTCTGGCCTCCAGCATATCCCTGGCTTGAATCCCCTCCTTTAGCGTTGCTACAACATCAGCTGATGAGATTCTAAGTTCTGAAATTTCCACCCCAAAGCATTCCATTTTTCAAACAGCCTCTATGTCACCTGCCTAAAACAGTGCTCCTTAGCAGTCATCCTTCCTAAAGCCTTTGCCACTAAATCTCAATCTCGATTCCTAAAGATGTCATTGTAGAGTGATAACAGACCTCCTGATTAATCAAAGTGAATCATCTCCACCTATTAATGTAGAATATACCCAAAAATTCATAGAGTCATAGAGTCATGGTGATGTACAGCTGGGAAACAGGCCCTTTGGTCAAACTCGGCCATGCTGATCAGATGTCCTAAATTAATCTAGTCCCTTTTGCCAGCTTTAGGCCCATATCCTTCTAAACTCTTGCTATTCATATACCCACCCAAATGCCTTTTAAATGTTGTAACTGTGCCAGCCTCTACCACTTCCTCTGGCAGCTCATTCCATACATGCAACACCCTCTATCTGAAAAAGTTGCTCCTTAGGTCCCTTTTGAATCTTTCTCCTCTCACCTTAAACCTATGCCGTCTAGTTTCGGACTCCACTGCCCTCGATAAAAAGATCTCGGCTGCTCACCCTATCCATACCACTCATGATTTTATAAACCTGTATAAGTTACCCCTCAGCTGTCAACATTCCAGGGAAAAAAATTTCCTGCAAATCCAACCTCCCCTTATAACTCAAATCCTTCCAGATCCGCCATATCCTCATAAATGTTTTCTGCACCCTTTCTAGTTGAACAATGTTGGGTATCACTGTCAAGAACATTGTTTTAGCCACCCCCATTGCTAATTGACCTTGAACCGAATGGCTTCCTACACCTTTCTTTTAAGAGTTAACCACATCGCTATGGAACCACATGTAGGCCAGACAGGGTAATGATGGTAGATTCCACATGCTAATGGACACGAATGAATTGGATGGTCATGTATGACAATCAGTGACTGTTGTCATGGCTGCTGTTACTGAGACTGTAGTTTTATAAATCCACATTTACTAACTGAATCGAAATTCAACCAGCTGCCGCAGTAGCATTTGAACCTCTGCGCATGAAGTGTTAACTTGGACCTCTGGAGTGACATTAACATTACTCTACCACATCGTCCATAAATTACATTAGTTGCAAGAGGATTACGGTCAGAGCAAAACCCTTTCAACATAATTTGGGGTGGCTCTTGTGAAACACGAGGAAAGGATTCTACCCAGCATTTCCCCCTTCCAATCCTGTTCAATTTGCAGCATCCACTCTTTTTCCAACATGAGATGTCTCCCATCCTGAATGTCAACGGATTGGCCTCAATTAAACCCCATCAAGATCCATAAAGTACCACCTCGCTCCTTTCTTGCAGTTGTGTTTTCATCTTACAGGTGCCAGTGGGAGTGGGTGACTCACCCTAACCTTTCTCCGACCCAGTTTATGCCAGGCTGAGACAATTAAAATTAGCATGGCAAATTCTGTTCTGCTTTAATATGAATTTTTTTTCACACCAATTATTATTCTACACAATGTCTGATTCAGAGCATGTTTTACTCGACTCAGCTGCTGCGGATAGTGTAAAAGGCAGTCTTGGCTGGCTCCCATACCCTGAAGGCTTTGACTGAACAGACAACAAATCACTTGACAGATCATTCCAGAGAATGCAGATCACATCTCAACCGACGAGGTGACCTGCAAAACACTTTGTAAAAATTACAACAAATTTTT
Organism: Stegostoma tigrinum; assembly: GCF_030684315.1. Lineage (NCBI taxonomy): Eukaryota > Metazoa > Chordata > Chondrichthyes > Orectolobiformes > Stegostomatidae > Stegostoma > Stegostoma tigrinum. Next base: position 176,458,806 of record NC_081354.1, read on the forward strand.
GTTTCTAATTAATTCACAAGCTTTCAAACCATGGTCTTATTTTGAATGTTGTTTCTGGTTCCAGTCTGGCCCCATCTGCCCTCACAGGTGGATGAAACAGATTAGATTCCCTACAGTGTGGAAACTGGCCCTGTGGCTCAACAAGTCCACACCACCCCTTGAAGCATCCCACCCAGGCCCATCCCCCTATAACCTACACACCCCTGAACGCTACGGGCAATTTAGCATGGCCGATCCACCTAACCTGCACATCTTTGGACTGTGGGAGGAAACCGGAGCACCCGGAGGAGACCCACGCAGACATGGGGAGAATGTGCAAACTCCACACAGGCAGTTGCCTGAGGCGGGAATCAAACCCGGGTCCCTGGTGCTGTGAGGCTGCAGTGCTAACCACTGAGCCACCGTGCCACCCAATGTCACTATTCCAAAGAAGAGTCTCCATGGTTTCCTGGTCAACTATTGCATGTGAATAAGTAAAGAAAGTAAAGAACTTTCCATGCATATCTCCCTTAAACTTTTCCCCTCTCACCTTGAAATTGTGACCCCTAGTAATTGTGGCATTAGAAAGCAGATGATTTAGTCGCCTTCCATTATTGATACATATGTGAGGACTTATGTATAAAGGACTGAGAAAATTGGTTCTTTGGAAAGACAGGGAGATGATTGGACTTATCTGCCAATTCAACCATTCTGTTTATATTTTTTTGTAGCCCAAGACACTCAGCCTCACTGTTAACCACCCAACCAATCTTTGTGTCATCTTCAAACTTACTAATCCAAACTCCCAAACAATCATCTACATCATTTATACAAATGATAAGTAACAGGGGACTCAGCATAGAATCCCGTTATACACCACTGGATACTGGCTTCAAGTAACTAAAGAAGCCTTCTGTCATCACCGTCTGACTCCTGCAATTGGGCTAACTTTGAATCCACTTTATCTAATTACCCTCTGTCCCATGTGGATTTGCCATCTTGATAAGTTTCCTATGTGGTACCTTGTCAAAGATTTTTGCTGAAATCCATATAATGTAAGTCAACTGCACTGCCCTCATCTACACATTTGGTAACTCCTCACAAAATTCAATCAAATTTGGTAGGCATGGCCTCTCTCCGACAAAACCATGCTATCTCTGATGAAGCCTTGCCCCTCCAAATAGAGATGGGTGTTCTTCATTCCCTCACTTTGCACCCATTTTGCATGCCTGCTTTTCTTTCATCATCATTAACCACCCCAATACCTTTTGCATTGTGAACCTGTATTATTGGCCCCCTTTGAACTTCTGTCAAAAGCATAAAAAATCAATTTTCTAATAACTTTAAAATCTAAAGAAGAGTCACATGGGACTGAAAATATTAACTCTGTTTTTGTCCCTGTAAATGCTGCCAGACCTGCTGAGTTCCTCCAGTGCTCTCTGTGTTTGTTTCAGACTTCCATCTTCCACAGTTTTTTGCCTTTGTTCGATTGTTTATTAATTCATCACTGGTGTGGGATCTTGATATGCACAAGTTGCCTCCCAAGTTTCATGTGCAACAACACTGGCTATGCTTTATAGAAGTAGAACATAGAACAAAGAACAAAGGATAAAGAAAATTACAGCACAGGAGCAGTCCCTTCGGCCCTCCAAGCCTGCGCTGATCCAGATCCTCTTTCTAAATCCATCACCTATTTTCCTTGGATCTGTATCCCTCTGCTCCCTGCCCATTCATGTATCTGTCCATACAACTTAAATGATGCTATCCTGCCTGCCTCTACCACCTCCGCTGGCAACGCGTTCCAGGTACCACCACCCTCTGTGTAAAGAGCTTTCCACGCATATCTCCCTTAAACTTTCCTCCTCTCACCTTGAAATTGTAACCCCTAGTAACTGAGTCCCCCACTCTGGGGAAAAGCTTTTTGCTATCCACCCTGTCTATACCCCTCATGATTTTGTAGACCTCATCAGGTCCCCCCTCAACCTCCATCTTTCTAATGTAAATAATCCTAATCTACTCAACCTCTCTTCATAGCTAGCACCCTCCATACCAGGCAACATCCTGGTGACCCTCCTCCGCGCCCTCTTCAAAGCATTGTACTTCAAGTTCCCCTCCATTCATCATCCTGACAAGTACTTCATTGATTGGCAAGCGAGCTAATGATTCGCATCATGATGACTCTTCATCAGAGTGCATTGATGAAGAATGATCTAGACTCGAAACATTAGCTGACTCTCTCTCCAGTGAATGTTGCCTGACCTGCTGTGATTTCCAACATTTGTTTTATTCAGCACAAATTCCAGGATGTGTGGTAATTTTCTCCGACTTCAATGGCTGTTAGTCTCATTGCAAAATGCTGAAGTTACAAAAGGTGTTATATAGAATAATTGAATCTCTACAGTGTAGAAGCTGGCCACCCAGCCCACACCAACCCTCCAAACAGCATCCCACCTAGACCCACACCCCTTATTCTGAAACCCCACATTTCCCATGGCTAATCCACCTAACCTGCACATCTTTGGACTCTGGGAGGAAACCAGAGCACCCAGAGGAAATCCATGCAGAACCAAGGAGAATGTGCAAACTCCACACAGACAGTCACCTAAGGCTGCAGTCAAACCTGGGTCTCTGACATTTTGAAGCAGCAGTACCAATTAGTGAGTCACCATGCCACTCAGGGTAAATGTTGGTCATCCTTTCTCTCTCATGGAGGTGGCACAGGAATGGTGCACATGCCTGAAACTGAGGTTGAAAGCCTGGGTTATAATTGGAGAATCAGCTCTCCTTAATGTTTGAGAGGCAATTTTAGAAAGGTACCTAGGACCAAAAGCAGCATCATGATTCAGAGTAACTCATCAAAAGCCAAGTTTTTTTGTTATTATTCACTCAATGGGATGCTGGTGTCATTGTCTGGGGCAGCATTTATTGCCCTGGCCCTAGGTGCCTTTGAGAAGATGGTAATGAGTTGCCATCTTGAACTGTCCTTGTGGCGTTGGTTGGTCCACAATGTCCGTAGGGAGGGAATCACAGGATTTTGACTCCGGGACGGTGAAGGAGCGGCGATATATTTCCAACACAGGATGGTGAATGGCTTAGAGGGGAACTTGAAGTGGTGGTGTTCCCATGTTATCCCATGTTATCCATGCCCTTTTAGATGGAAGTGTTTGTGGGTTTGGAAGGTGCTGCCTGAGGATCTTGGTGAATTTCTGTAGTGCATCTTATAGATAGTACACACTGCTACTACTGAATGTCGTTGATGTGGGAAGTGGATGCTTGTTTCTCTCTGAGATAATGGGAACTGCAGATGCTGGAGAATTCCAAGATAATAAAATGTGAGGCTGGATGAACACAGCAGGCCAAGCAGCATCTCAGGAGCACAAAAGCTGACGTTTCGGGCCGAGACCCTTCATCTGAGAGGGGGATGGGGAGAGGGAACTGGAATAAATAGGGAGAGAGGGGGAGGCGGACCGAAGATGGAGAGTAAAGAACATAGGTGGAGAGAGTATAGGTGGGGAGGTAGGGAGGGGATAGGTCAGTCCAGGGAAGACGGACAGGTCAAGGAGGTGGGATGAGGTTAGTAGGTAGCTGGGGGTGCGGCTTGGGGTGGGAGGAAGGGATGGGTGAGAGGAAGAACTGGTTAGGGAGGCAGAGACAGGTTGGACTGGTTTTGGGACGCAGTGGGTGGGGGGGAAGAGCTGGGCTGGTTGTGTGGTGCAGTGGGGGGAGGGGATGAACTGGGCTGGTTTAGGGATGCAGTTGGGGAAGGGGAGATTTTGAAACTGGTGAAGTCCACATTGATACCATATGGCTGCAGGGTTCCCAGGCGGAATATGAATTGCTGTTCCTGCAACCTTCGGGTGTCATCATTGTGGCACTGCAGGAGGCCCATGATGGACATGTCATCTAGAGAATGGGAGGGGGAGTGGAAATGGTTTGCGACTGGGAGGTGCAGTTATTTGTTGCGAACTGAGCGGAGGTGTTCTGCAAAGCGGTCCCCAAGCCTCCGCTTGGTTTCCCCAATGTAGAGGAAGCCACACCGGGTACAATGGATACAGTATACCACATTGGCAGACGTGCAGGTGAACCTCTGCTTAATGTGGAAAGTCATCTTGGGGCCTGGGATGGGGGTGAGGGAGGAGGTGTGGGGACAAGTGTAGCATTTCCTGCGGTTGCAGGGGAAGGTGCCGGGTGTGGTGGGGTTGGAGGGCAGTGTGGAGTGAACAAGGGAGTTACGGAGAGAGTGGTCTCTCCGGAAAGCAGACAGGGGAGGGGATGGAAAAATGTCTTGGGTGGTGGGGTCGGATTGTAAATGGCGGAAGTGTCGGAGGATGACGCGTTGTATCCGGAGGTTGGTAGGGTGGTGTGTGAGAACGAGGGGGATCCTCTTTGGGCGGTTGTGGCGGGGGCGGGGTGTGAGGGATGTGTTGCGGGAAATACGGGAGACGCGGTCAAGGGCGTTCTCGATCACTGTGGGGGGAAAGTTACGGTCCTTAAAGAGCTTGGACATCTGGGATGTGCGGGAGTGGAATGTCTTATCGTGGGAGCAGATGCGGCAGAGGCGGAGGAATTGGGAATAGGGGATGGAATTTTGTTTCTCTCTATTCATTGTTAAGGCTGACAGTTTCACTCCCTCAAGGTCATTAGTGAACCAGATGTATTTTTCCCAAGAAAAGGCAATGTTTTAACATGATCATCATTAGGCTCTTGTTTGTAGGTTAGTAAGTTCAAATTCCACCATCTGCTGCAGCAGGATTTGAACCCAGATCATTACCTGGGTCTAGTGGTAATACCAGTAGGCCATTACCTACCCTACTGTAGTATTAATCAACAGACTGCTTTGTCGTGGGTGAGGTCAATCTTCTTGTGTGTTGTTAGAGCTGCACCCATCCAGGCAAGTGGGGAGTATTCTATCACACTCTTGACTAGCTTCACACTTTGTTATCTTACACTCTTGACTTGTGCCTTGTTGATGGTGGACAGGCTTTGAGGGTTCAGGAGGTGAGTTACTCGCCACAGTATTCTTAGCCACGGAATTGACAGGTAAACTTAAAACTGCTCTCAGCAAGTTCCTTCTCACAGAATTAAAGAGTGTTCCAGCAGCTTCCTCAATGGTTTTGTGCTGAGTCATGTTCTGTTTGATCTTCAGTATCTGCTGTCAGCTGGGATTAAGGTGCCAGGGGATATTTTACAATAGAACATAGAACATAGAACATAGAACATTACAGCATAGTACAGGCCCTTCGGCCCTTGAAGTTGTGCCGACCTGTCATACCGATCTAAAGCCCATCTAACCTACACTATTCCATGTACATCCATATGCTCATCCAATGACGGCTTAAATGTACCTAAAGTTGGCAAATCTGCAACTGTTGAAGGCAAAGCGTACCATTCCCTTACTACTCTCTGAGTAAAGAAACTACCTCTGACATCTGTCCTATATTTTTCACCCCTCAATTTAAAGCTATGCCCCCTCGTGCTCGCCGTCACCATCCGAGGAAAAAGGCTCTCCCTATCCACCCTATCTAACCCTCTGATTATTTTATATGTTTCAATTAAGTCACCTCTCAACCTTCTTCTCTCGAACGAAAACAGCCTCAAGTCCCTTAGCCTTTCCTCGTAAGACCTTCCCTCCATAGCAGGCAACATCCTAGTAAATCTCCTCTGCACCCTTCCCAAAGCTTCCACATCCTTCTTATAATGCGGTGACCAGAACTGTACACAATACTCCAAGTGCGGCCGCACCAGAGTTTTGTACAGCTTCACCATAACCTCTTGGTTCCGGAACTCGATCCCTCTATTAATAAAAGCTAAAACACAATGCCTTCTTAACAGCCCTGTCAACCTGGGTGGCAACTTTCAAGGATCTGTGTACATGGACACCGAGATCTCTCTGTTCATCTACACGACTAAGAATCTTACCATTAGCCCTGTACTTTGCCTTCCGGTTACTCCTACCAAAGTGCATCACCTCACACTTGTCTGCATTAAACTCCATTTGCCACCTCTCGGCCCAGCTCTGCAGCTTATCTATGTCTCTCTGCAACCTACAGCATCCTTCATCACTATCCACAACTCCACCGACCTTAGTGTCGTCTGCAAATTTACTAACCCATCCTTCTATGTCCTCATCCAGGTCATTTATAAAAATGACAAACAGCAGTGGACCCAACACCGACCCTTGTGGTACACCACTAGTAACTGGTCTCCAGGATGAACATTTCCCATCAACTACCACCCTCTGTCTTCTTTCAGCAAGCCAACTTCCGATCCAAACTGCTATATCTCCCACAATTCCATTCCGGGATGTGGAGAGAGTTCTGAAATAAATAGGGAGAGAGGGGGAGGCAGACCAAAGATGGATAGAGGAGAAGATAGGTGGAGAGGAGAGTATAGGTGGGGAGGTGATAGGTCAGTCCAGGGAGGACGGACAGGTCAAGGAGGCGGGATGTGGTGGTAGGTGGGAAATGGAGGTGCAGCTTGAGGTGGGAGGAGGGGATAGGTGAGAGGAAGAACAGGTTAAGGAGGCGGGGACGAGCTGGGCTGGTTTTGGGATGCAGTGGGGGGAGGGGACGAGCTGGGCTGGTTTGGGGATGCAGTGGGGGAGGGGAAATCTCCCCCTCATCCAGCTTCATACTTTGTTAAAGTTGAGCTCCTGGTCTTTATAACTCAGTACTTTTAGCCATACAGCTAAGTATTTGGAAACGTTCACTGCTCTAATTCCTTGAGATTTAGTTTGAATGCACAGTTCAATTTGGGGTAGGTTTTGGTTGCAGAAGAATTTGCCATTTGTTTTCTTAATTGTTTGCTGCTCTTGCACGTTAACATTCTGTGATTTCTGTGCAAGGACCTCTGAATCCCATTGAAAGCCAAATTCGTCAATAAGGAGTAACATGGAGTCTTGTTGACACATTTTGATCGAAAGACAGTGGAAGTGGTGCAAAATTAGAAACTATCCCCAAGATACTAGAAGGTTATTTCTAAAGAAACCAGAGACTGGACAGCTCAAGGCTTTAATGCACAAATAATACTGGCCCTGAGGGAGAAGCTGAGTCAATGCACTGCTTTGCTGACTTGTTAGAACATAATTAACTTTATAGACGTTTTATGTATTCGCAGCCACCTAGTCATTGTACATCAATGTAGCACCCCTACAATGAGGAGAAACAGAAACTGGCATTTAGGCAAAATTTTCCCCAACCCCAGCACATCCCAAAAGCTCTTTTACAACCTGTGAAATTTTCCAACCTATCCAGCCAACCCTTATAACTTAAGCTTTCCAGTCTCTGTAACATCTTTATAAATTTTCTTTGCACACTTTTCAGTTTAATCACATTTTTTCCTGCAGCAGGGCGGCCAGAATTGTATGCAGTATTCCAAACGTGGCTTTACTAATGTTTTGTACAGCTGTAACAAGACATCCCAATTGATGTATTCAATGCTCCGCCTGATGAAGTCTAGCGTGCCAACTGCCTTCTTCACCACCCTATCTACATGTGATGCCACTTTCAAGAAATTTTGTAACTGCACCCCTGGATCTCTCTGTTCAACAGCGCATCCCAGTAGCAGCTCAAGCAGGCAAACTGTTGCTCAGGAGCAACCGTGTATACCATCAACAACATGCACTGCAGAAATTCACCAAACCTCCATTGACAGCACCTTCTAAACCTATGATCACTTCATCTAGAAGGACAGGGATAGCAGATACATGGGAACACCACCATTTGCAAGTTTCCATCCAAGCGACTTACCATCTTGACTTAGAAATACATCACTATTCCTTCACTGTTGATGCATCAAGATCCTGGTAATCCCTCTGCAAGGTCATTGTGGGTCAATCTACAGCAGTGGGTCAAGAAGCTAGCACCTTTGCATTCTGAAGTGCACCTAGGGGCGGGCTATAATTTCTGATCCAGCCAGCAATGCGCATGTCCCTTGATTGAGTAAAATAAAACTACTCCAACCTCCTTCCATTCAGATTAACGACTGGATAACTGAGTTGACTGTGAATCCAGACTTAAACAACATCATTTACCAGACTGTATGGAGAAAAAGGGACGAGAATGGAACGGCATTAATTCCATCTAGAGTCAAAGGACTTCCTTTCCTGCTGCATTCTGATTATTGTGCATTACTGCAAATTTCCCTCCCATCCCATGTGCGTACAGACCAGACATGTGTTGAGATATAAGATTTATCCCTCCTTTTCCAGTCTGGCAATTATCTTTTTTTTCCTATTAATTGTCCCAAACTGAGTGGGGTATGCTTGGTGATTTCAAAATCAGTCAATATTAAATATCAGTATTGAGGTTCTGGAGTTACATGGAAGCCAAAACAGGTAAACATAGAAACAAGAGACAAGAGTAGGCCATTTAGCCCTTTTTGGGCTGGCTGTACCATTCAGTATGCTCATGGCTATCCCTCTATCTCAACACCACAACCCTTCTTTCTCCCCATACCCCCTGTTGCTTTTCAAATCTTATAACTTATTAATTTCTTGATTATATTCAGTGACCTGGCCTCCACAAGCTTCTGCGGCCAAGGATTCCACAGGTTCACTACTCTTTAAGTGAGGAAAGTTTTCTACGTCTCAGTCTGAAATGGTCTACCCCTGATCCTGAGATTGATGGAAATTTATCCATTCATGGGATGAGGGCATCGCTGGCCAGGCAGCATTTATAGCCCATCCCTAATTACCCAGAGTTCACTTATGAGTCAGCCACAGTGCTGTTTGTCTTAGAGTTACATGTAGGCCAGACCAGGTCAGGATGGCAGTTTCCTTCCCTAAAGGGCATGAGTGAACGAAGTGGGGTTTTTCCCCAGAGCCATTAGCAATGGATTCATGGTCATCATTAGACTCTTAATTCCAGATATTTATTGAATTCAAGTCCCACCATCTACCATGGCAGGATTTGAACCCAGGTCCCCAGAACATTGCCTGGGTTTCTGGATTAACAATGCAGTGATAATACCACTAGGCCATTGCTTCTCCTACTTCAATAAAGAATACTAGTGAGCTCAGTGGGTTTTTAATGAAAGCTTTGTGGTCAGCACTACTGAAACCAGCTTTCAATTCCTAAATTTGTATCCTAGCAGTTGCCATGATGGCATTTGTCTGGAGCCCTGGATTATTAATCCTGTGACATTACACTAGGCAGTACCAAGCATACCAAGGATAACTTACAAACTTAAATAAGCATGAATCTCCTCAGAAATTTGCCTGGTTGTTTTTCATAGGCATTTAGGGTTCCTCTAAATTCTGTAAACAATTGTCATTTTCAACCCTAAAATATAGTGGGCGTTGCTTAAAACATCCATAGCCAGCTGCACTGTTTATGCCTGTCCATTGATAAACAGACACAGAACATAGAACAATACAGCGCAGAACAGGCCCGTCGGCCCTCGATGTTGCGCTGACCTATGAACTAATCTAAGCCCCTCCCCCTATAATATCCCATAATTATCCATATACTAATCCAAGGACTGTTTAAATGCCCCTAATGTGGCTGAGTTAACTACATTGGCAGGCAGGGCATTCCACGCCCTTACCACTCTCTGAGTAAAGAACCTGCCTCTACATCTGTCTTAAATCTATCACCCCTCAATTTGTAGCTATGCCCCCCCATATAAGCTGAAGTCATCATCCTCGGAAAAAGACTCTCACTGTCCACCCTATCTAATCCTCTGATCATCTTGTATGTCTCTATTAAATCCCCTCTTAGCCTCCTTCTCTCCAATGACAACAGACCCAAGTCCCTCAGCCTTTCTTCATAGGGCCTGCGCTCCAGACCAGGCAACATCCTGGTAAATCTCCTCTGTGCCTTTTCCAATGCTTCCACATCCTTCTTGTATTGAGGCGACCAGAACTGCATGCAATATTCCAAATGAGGCCGCACTAGTGTTTTGTACAGTTGCAGCATGACATCACGGCTCCGGAACTCAATCCCTCTACCAATAAAACCTAACACACTGTAAGCCTTCTTAACAGCACTATCAACCTGGGTGGCAACTTTCAGGGATCTATGTACATGGACACCGAGATCCCTCTGCACATCCACACTACCAAGAATCTTTCCATTGACCCAGTATTCTGCCTTCCTATTATTCTCCCCAAAGTGAATCACCTCACATTTATCCACATTGAACTCCATTTGCCACCGTTCAGCCCAATTCTGCAGTTTGTCCATGTGTCCCTGCAACCTGCAACATTCTTCCACATTGTCCACCACTCCACCGACTTTAGTGTCATCTGAAAACTTACTAACCCATCCACCAATGCCTGCATCCAAGTCATTTATAAAAATGACAAACAGCAATGGCCCCAAAACAGATCTTTGAGGCTCACCATGAGTGACCTGACTCCAGGCTGAATATTTTCCATCAATCACCACTCATTGCCTTCTTACAGAACATCAACAGATAGTTCCAACATAGAGAGTCAGCTTGGCTACCTAAAAGCTTCCAGTTCACAGCGAGAGCCATTGTTGTCCTTTGCTATCTCATTGGCAGGGCCATTCTGTTGGCAGTTCCAGGCAGTACCAGCAAAGTCAACATGGACTTTCCATTCAACGCAGCAACTTCCAAGTTTCTTCAAGGATGGCATTCTGATTGGAGCAAAACATAAATAGTTCCTCGACAAAACCGCAGCCTGTGAGTTAATCAGCACCTGGTCTGTGTTGCAGCAGAGAGAAAGATCGACTTGACGAGGAGAGACACATGCTTGGTATTAAAGATGCAAGCCGTGTGCTAGATTAAAGAGTAGTTGTGCTGTGGGGGAAGGGAACAACAGATGCGAAGCGAACAGAGGCGGATATTAAGGCCAGGAATATTGCACAGCAGCCAAGTCGTATAAAAATAAAATTATCCATAGCAGCTGAGTGAAAGTATGTTTAATGATGCATTTCGACACATTCTGTGACCCTGTCGAGTGATGCAAAAGGCAGAGAGGATCAGCACTCTGTGTTTAACCCTCTCTCAACACTGCAACAGCACTCACGTAAAATAGGGCAGCATTCAGAACTTTAACTGCAAGCAATTCTACTCCAACTTCAAAACAGAGAAGTTATGTCGGGATATAGAGTCATGGTGTTGCACAGCACAGAAATGAGCCCTTTGGCCTGACTCGTCCATGCTGACCATATATCCCAAATTAATTTCGTCCCATTTGCCAGCATTTGGTCCAAATTCCTCTGAACCCTTTCTATTCATATACCCATCCAGATGCCTTTTAAATGTTGTAATTGTACCAGCATCTACCACTTTCTCTGGCAGCTCTTTCCATACACGCACCACCCTCTGTATGAAAATATTGTCCCTTAGGCCTCTTTTCAATCTTTCCCCTTTCACCTTAAACCTATGCCTTTTAGTTTTGGACTCCCCTATCCTGGGAAAAAGCCCTTAGCTATTCACGCTATGCATCCTGATGCACCAGGGAAAATAGCCCCAGCTTATTGAACCTCTCCCTATGGCTCAAACCTTCCATCACTGGCAACACCTTTATAATTTTTTATTCTGCACCTTCTCAAGTTTAACAACACCTTTCCTGTAGCAGGGTGACCAGAATGAATGTAATATTCCAAAAGTGGCCGAACCGACGTCCTATACAGCTGCAACATGATCTTCCATACTCTATACTCAATGCACTGACCAATAAAGAATATACTGATCAGATGAAGTAAAGAAGGGTGGGTGATGAATGAATCAGTTGGGCTGAATGGTCACTTTTTTGTACTGCAGACCTCAATGCTCCATGGGGAATCATCCAACCATTCACAAATTAGGCACTTCACCGGTCTGCTGAATCCATTATTGCAAGTGGGGAGGTAGTGGCCTGGCGGTATTATCATAGGAATGTTTAATCCAGAAGCCCAGATAATGTCTGGGGACCAGGGTTTGAATCCCACCATGGCAGATGGTGGAATTGAATTCAATAAATATATGGAATGAGCTGTCTAATGATGATTGTGAATTCATTTCCTGTTGGAGTGGGGGGGGGGGGGGGGTGGGGAGAACCCATCTGGTTCACTAATGCCCTTCAGGGAAGGAAAATGCCATCCTCACCTGGTCTAGTCTACATGTGACTCCAGACCCATAGCAATGCGGTTGGCCCTGAACTGCCCTCTGGGCAATAAATGCTGCCTGGCTCGTGATGCTCTTATTCTGTGAATGAATTTTTAAAAAATCAATAAGAGGGGAGTGTAGAGTAACGCTTCTCCTAACCACGCTCGTCTGGCTGGGAAGGGAAGGAATGTGAGTTGGGCCACTGCATTTATAGCTGTCAGAGAATTCTATGGAGCTGTTGTGCTGGAGCCAACAGGATACAATGAGAATCCTTGAGAAGCATCCATTAGTGATTTATGAGCAAACTTAACAGGGAGGAGAGATTCTCTGTTTCAGAGTAAGAACATGGAACCAAATCAAAGGGTATCTTGGGGAAAGGCTGTAGAAACTGTAAAAAGTGCTCACATTCATGTAACTCCTTTAACGTAGGAGAATGCAATCTGGTATTCTTCAGGAAAATTATCAAAAAAAGATTAAAATCGAGCCGCATTGAGGGATACTAGAACAAATGGAGTATTTGTTATGCACACGGATGCAAATGTCATTGGCTAAGCCAGCATCTCTAATTACCCTTGAGGAGATGGTGATGAGCTGCCTTCATGAACTACTGCAGTTTGCTAGGTTGTGGGTACCCTGCAGTGCTGTAAGAAAGGGAATTTCAACATCTTGGCATGTCATAGAATGATCATAAAGTTCCAACTCAGGATGGTACCTGACATAGATGGGGTTTCCAGTTGTTGGCATTCTCAAACATCTTGCCCATCCTGGTGCTCGAGGTCATGGATTTGGAAGTTTTTGCTGAAGGAGCCCTGGTGAATTGGATCATATGCTGCACACGGTAGGAACTGGAAAGTGGTGGGGTTTGGGGGCCCAAGGCAAATTGATCAAGCAAGCTGCTTGGACGTGGATGGCATGGAATTTCTTCCCTGTTGTTAGAGCTGCACTCATCCAGGTAAATGGGAAGAAATACAATCAAACTCCTGACTTGCGCCTTGTAGATAGTGAAAAAGCTTTGGTTGTCAGTTAGGTTGTCAGTTAACCACTGCAGAATTCCCAACTCCTGACCTACTCTTGTAACCACAGTATTTTTGTGGCTGGCTCCCTTTCTGGTCAATGACAACCTCGAAGATAGTGGAAGGCTTCAGCGACGGTAATGTCATTGATTGTCAGTTGGAAATGGTCATTGCCTGTCACTTGTGTTGTGTAAATGTTACTTGCCAGGAATCGATATAAGTCAGGATACTGTACAGGCAAGGTGAACAGACCCTCAGCTTTGCTGAATGAGAAGACAGGCCAGGAAAGAGTTGGAATAATCGTGAGCTGCTAGTTAGTAATTCACAGGCTTCATAAGGAAACTGAAAATATTGGTACTCACTTTCTATCTCTTGAGCATTTTCTGTGCAGTCAGGGAGCTGGGAATGTTTGGGGGAGTTTGTGCAAACAGTGAAATACATCCTTAAAGTCTACCTTGTGATCTCAGGTTGCTTGTCGCAGAAGGCTTTGCTATGAAGAAAGGATGGATGTGGCTGTATTTCCCATCTTCATGTGATACACGTGCTCACAAAGAGGTGGGTGAGTTACAGAAGAGCTGTCTGTTTTAAGTACATTTCCTTAACTTTAACACTGTCCCAGAAAAAGAGATTCTCACGCATAATCAGCACCTCGAGAAGTCTGACTCTGTGAGGAATGAGGTATTGAAAATAATGTGTGAGGCTGTGGGGAAATGGCAGGAGATTGGCTCAAGGTAATGTTGCTCATTTGAAAAGCTCGTGCAGGTATGATGGGTTGAATGGCCTCCTTCTGCGCTGTAGTAATTCTGTGATCATGTGATTCAGTCACTTTGTATTTTAGCTGAGTTACAAATGGCATCAGACTGTGACTGGAGATATTTCCTTCTTTTGTCCTGTGTATTGGTAGCAATACGGAAGCATTGCAAAGGAATAAAAGAACAAAGAACAAAGAAAATTACAGCACAGGAACAGGCCCTTCGGCCCTCCAAGCCTGCGCCGATCCAGATCCTCTACCTAAGCCTGTCGCCTATTTTCTAAGGATCTGTATCCCTCTGCTTCCTGCCCATTCATGTATCTGACTAGATATATCTTAAATGACGCTGTTGTGCCTGCCTCTACCAACTCCACTGGCAACATGTTCCAGGCACCCACCACCCTCTGAGTAAAGAACTTTCCATGGATATCTCCCTTAAACTTTCCCCCTCTCACCATGAAAATGTGACCCCTAGTAATTGAGTCCCCCACTCTGAGAAAAAGCTTCTTGCTATCCACTCTGTCTATACCCCTCATGATTTTGTAGGCCTCAATCAGGTGCCCCCTCAATCTCTGACGTTCCAATGTAAACAATCCTAATCTACTCATAGCTACTCATCATCTCTTCATAGCTAGCACCCTCCATACCAGGTAACATCCTGGTGAACCTCCTCTGCACCCTCTCCAAAGCATCCACATCCTTTTGGTAATGTAGTGACCAGAACTGTACACAGTACTCCAAATGTGGCCGAATCAAAGTCCAATACAACTGCATCATGACCTGCCAACTCTTGTACTCAATAGCCCTTCCGATGAATGAAAGCATGCCATATGCCTTCTTGACTACTCTATCGACCTGCATTGCCAACTTCAGGGCACAATGGACTTGAACACCCAATCTCTCTGTGCATCAATTTTCCCTAGGGATTTTCCATTTACCATGTAGCTCACACTGGAGTATAGTAAAGTCGTTGGAGATGGTGCAGAAAGGATAATCAAAAATGGTATCAAGTGGGTAGATCTTTAGTTACATAAAGTTTAAGAGAAGTCGAGGCTATTTTCTTGGTGGAAAAGAAGCCTGGGAGGAGATTTGATCGAGGTGTAGTACTGTATAATACCAAAGTTTGTAAGGTCAATAGATTGGGTTTAGGGAGAGTTTCTGAGGAGTAGCATCAAGATGATTGACAGCTCATTAGATGGTGCCCAGCAAGAGTAACAGGCAGGAAACAAGAGTTGGGAGAATATGGGTAAGGAGTGAGAACATGGAATGGGATTACATTGCAGAGTTATCACACAACCACAGAATGCTCACTGCACAGACGGAGGCTGTTCAAACCATCACAATCGCTGCCGGCCCTCTGAAGAAACACCTAGTGCTATCATCATCCTCTACCTCTACATGGTCTGTGATCCTGCACATTCTTCCTTTTCAGATAATAATCCAATTTCCTCTTGACTGGGATGATTGAATCTGTAGATCATATTCTCAGCCAGCAAACTTCAGACTCTAACCATTAACTGCATTTCTTAATGCTTATTTATACAATTGTTTTAACCCCTTTTTGCTGTCTGGTTTTCAATCCTTCCACTAATGGGAACAGTATCTTCACCATGTTCTGTCCAGACCCCTAATAATTTGAACACCTCGATCAAATATCCTCCCAGGCTTCCTTTCCCCCAGGAAAATAGCCTCGACTTCTCTTAATCTTTATGCAACCGTAGATCTACCCACTTGGCACCATTTTTGAGGATCCTCCTTGCACTGTCTCTAACAACTTTACATCCTTCCGAGAAAATGTCCAGAACTGGATGCAGTGCTCCACTTGAAGCCTGACCTGTATTTTATACAGCTGTAACATAACTTCTTGTACTCTACCGTAAAAGGTAAAGTTGCCATAGTCCTACCAGACCATTAGAGAGAGAGATGACTGGTAGTGAGTTTAACCTGAGGGTCACTACACCTCCAGCGAGAGGAAGAGGTCGAGAAGGAGAGTTCTTCATGATAACCTGGGCCCATGCAGAAATTGAACACATACAGTTGGCCTCACTCTGCTTTGACAAATCTGCCATCCAGGGCTTGATGGGTAAAGATTAATGTAGAATGGAGCTTCAGAAGTTGCTGAGGACAGCATGGGAATAATCAAGATGAGAATAATGAAAGTATGAGGGTATTCACTGAGTTAAAGACAGATTTGGACAATGTTCCGTCTTGGCAGTGGGTATGATGTGGAGCTTGAAGATCAGCTCCACACTGAGTTAGAGAAAGTTCTTGCTCTTACAGCTCAGGACTCACAAGTCCTGGCTGGATGTTGAGACAGGAGAACGGATGAGGCTCCGGAAGAAGGATAGCTCCGATCGTACTGACAGGAATTGGCAAGAATAACAGAGGGAAGACGGGCTGTAGCATATCTTTACGGCACCGAATGATTTCTTTTAAAAAAAAACCTTATTGTTGGTTAGTGGCTATTGAAGAATGTCGACCCCAGCTCATTGCAACTGAATTTCTGTGCGAGAATCTAAAGCTGTTGGTAGGCTGAGATAGTAGGAGCTGCAGATGCTGGAGAATCTTTTGGTGGGGTCCTTGTGCATGTCATAGAAATGATGCCTGTTTTAGCAGACATTAGAAATTGGGCCAGACTATTATTAAGATTTTGATAAAAAGCTGCAGATTAGACACTGAAATTGGTCCAATTGGTACCCTTCATCTTTATAAGAAAAAAAATGTACTGAGTTGTTCTATAACTACCAAAAGTGCAATACATACTTGAATGGATATTGACTCTACATAAGGAATTTAAGAAATATGAGCTGAAATAGGTCATTTGAGCCTGCTTCACTATTCAGTAGGATTATGACTGAGATTTTTTCCCTCAACATCAGTTTCTTCACTGAGTTTCATATCCCTGGATCTCCAGAAATCACTCCAATCACAACTTGAGTACACTCAACCACAATGCTGAGAGTTTGCGACTTACTGAGTGAAGAAATGTCTCCTCATCTTAGTCCCAAATAGCTATCTCTTGAACCTTTTCTGAATTACAGAGAACTTTCTCCACGGCAATGCCACAGGCTATCGGTCAAGTTTCCAACCAGCCAGCCCTTTCCTCCTGTGCTACAAATTGTTTGAAATTTGGCATTCTTGCATTTGTCCTGATGGGTACGAGAGAAGAATATTCAGCGCATTGTCTCTCTCTTCGGAGAAATAATAAGACTCCAGATGTCGGACGTAATTACTTTTCCTGTGGAGACCACAATTTATTTTACTGTACGGTGGTGTGGATGGGAGGGGTCTAACCATGTGAAGCGGATATCTGTGATCCCCCTTGAGGGACATGTGCCGATTAGACAAGCAATGTTGCTAACACCATGATGATGTTTTTTATGTTTCTTCACTCGTTGGCCGTGGGCCTCAGTGGTTATTAATCGCCCCTTGAAATTGGGGTAATGCCTTCTTGAACCGCTCAGTCCACGCGCTGTGGGTAGATCCATAATGCCCCTAGGGAGGAAATTTCAGGATTTTGACTCAGCAACAGTAAAAGGAACGGTGGCATATTTCTAGATCAGGGTGATGTGGAGGTGCCAGTGTTAGACTGGGGTGGACAAAGTCAGAAGTCACGCGACAGCAAGTTATAGTCCAACAGGTTTATTTGAAATCACAAGCTTTCTGAGCACTGCTCCTACATCGGGTGAAAGCAGCTGCCCTTGTTCTTCTAGATGGAAGTGATCGTGGGTTTGGAAGGTGATATGTGAGGATCATCATCATAGAATCCCTACAGCGTGGAAACAGGCCCTCCGGCCCAACAAGTTCACACTGACCCTCAGAGCATCCCTTTCCCCAAAACCCACCTAATCTGCACACCCCTGAACACTCCAGGCAATTTAGCATGGCCAATCCACCTAACCTGCACATCATTGGACTGTGGGAAGAAACCAGAGCACCTGGATGAAACCCATGCAGACACGGGGAGAATGTGCAAACTCCGCACAGACAGTCACCCGAGGCTGGAATCGAACCCTTGTCCCTGGTGCTGTGAGACTGCAGTGCTAATCACTGTGCCACCATGCTCTTTGGTGAACTTCTGCAGTGCATCTTGTAGATAGTACACACTGCTACTACTGAGCATTGGTGGTGGGGGAGTGGATGCTTGTGGATGTAGTACCAGTCAAGGGGGCTGCTTTGTTCTGGATGGTGCGAAGCTTCCTGAGTGTCGTTGGGGCTGCACTCATCCAGGCAAATGGGGAGTATTCCAACACACTCCTGACTTGTGCCTTGTAGGTGGTGGGCAGGTTTTGGCAAGCCAGGAGGTGAACAGGTTGGGATGATTGTGGTCCAGTGATTACATCTGAACATGTAGCCCTGATCCGACACACTCCTATCCCTGAACACCCAGTGTCACCGCAACACAGGGGCGTGACTCTCTTCATCTGGCAGAATTTAATTAGCAACTTGGCTGCAATCAGCCTTCGATTTTGAGTTCTAATTTGGTCTGCCCACCCTCTTCCGCTCGCTGTTCAGTGGTTGCTCTCAATATCAATACTGAGAGCGTGTAGGAGCCGTAAAAACAAAGTAAAACACCTGTTGGTGAGTTAAGATGTTACAACTCATGAAACAGAAGTAATTTGCTTCATCACAGTTGCTTTGCTCAGCTGTATTTTGAGTGGAAACTGCTGAAACAAAGCTAATTACATGTGCTACCGTTCAGGTTTGATTCAAACCCTGCTGTGCTCATTGATGGCTTCCTTCCAATGTCTCAGTAAACAACATCTCCTCAAAAAAAATACAGCTGTCAACGCCAGAGGACTGAGGCGGAGGAGCGACTGACAATTTCAAACTGATCCAAAGAAGAACAAAGATAAAAGTACTGCAGATGCTGAATCACAATTATGGGCATCTGAAGTGCCAGGTATCAGTCCTGGGCGACAGATCTTCCTCTGGGTCAGAACATTTAGGGAACCATTCTATAGATCTGAGTGTAAATATCAGAGCTGGCCCTCCCCGGCAGAACAAACCGAGGCTTGAGGTGCAACTCCTGGTACAAAGAACAGGGGAGTTCTCCCCATCAGCTCCAGTGCTATTTCCCACCCAGCTCTTTGCCTTGCCACATCTTTTGAAATTTGTTCTTTTGGCCTTCTGTATGCCAAGGCCTCAAACAATCATTGAATCCAATTCCTATGGGTGTAGAAACAGGCCATTCAGCCCACTGAGTCCACACCACCCCTCCAAAGAGCATTCCCACTGCCCAACCAGGACCATGCTCCCTACACTATCTCTATAGCCCTGTGTTTCCCATGGCCAACCCATCTAACCTGCAAATCTTTGAGCTGTGGGAGGAAACCAGAGCACCTGGCAGAAACCTAGGCAGACACAAGGAGAATGTGCAAACTCCATACAGACATACAGCCCGAGGGTGGAATTGAACCCAGGATGATGATATTGTGAGGCAGCATTGCTAACCACTGAGCTACTATGCCACCCTGCTGTGACTCAGTGTTGGCGATTTTTGCACAGGAACATGGGAAATCAGAACAGGAACAGACCATTTGACCTGTCGAGACTTCTCTGCCATTTAAGTAGATCATGACCGATCACCTAACTCTAGAGCATCTTGCCCAACTATCTCCAAATCATTTTCTTCGGTATCCAAAAATCTGTCAATTTCTATCTTGGACATACTCAACAATTGTGAGCTTCCACAGTGCTCTGGTGCAGAGAATTCCAAAGAATTACCACCCTTTGAGTGAAGTAATTCCTTGTCCTCATCACATTCCTAAATTGCTTGCTCCTCATTCTGATGTTAAGTACCAACTCAGCAGCCTAGAGATATACATCTTATACAAATTCACTTAACCAGGCCCTGAAAGAATTTTGTAAGGTTCACTGAGATCACCTCGCCTTCACTGAAACTTCAGAGAAATTGCAGTTTCCTAAATCTTTTCCTATTAAACAATCACAACATCACAAGAATTGTTCTGGTGAGCTGTTATCGCACAGTCTTGATAACATGTATATCCTTCCACAGATAAGGTGACAAAAATTGTACACAATACTCCAGTTTAGTCTCACCAAGACTCTGTACAACTGCAGCAAGACATCTTTACTTCAGTGCTCAAATCCCTCTGCATGGAAGACCAATCATTTGTCTTCATAACTGTCTCCTAACATCTATATGTTTGCCTTTCGTAGAGTCAAAGAGACATACAACATGGAAATAGACCCTTCCCAGGTTGGGTGGCAGGGTGAATTGTGACAAGGATGCAAAGATCCTTAAGTATGGTCTGGACAGGTTGGGTCAGTGGGCAAATCAATGGCAGATGCGGTATAATTTGGATAAATGAGAGGTTATTCACTTTGGAAGCAAAAACAAGAAGGCAGGTTACTACCTGAATGGCTGTAAATTGGCAGGGGGGAGTGTGCAGCAGGACCTGGGTGCCCTCGTGTACCAGACGCTGAGTGTAAGCATGCAGGTGCAGTAGCGGGTATGTTGGCCTTCATTGCGAGAGGTTTTGAGGATAGGAGCAAGGATGTGTTGTTGCAATTATGCAGGACCTTGGTGAGAACACACCTGGATATTGCTTGCCGTTTTGGTCTCCTTTTCTGAGGAAGGATGCTCCAGCTCATGAGTGAGTGAAGCGAAGGTTTACCACGTGGATTCTGGGGATGATGGGTCTGACGTATGAGGAGAGACTGACTGGGTTTTGATGTTTTTGCTAGATTTCAGACAAATGAGGGGGGAATCTCATAGAGACTTCTAAAATTCAAACAGGCCTGGACAGGGAGGATATTCCCATTGGTGGGCGTGTCTAGAATCAGGGGCCACAGTATGAGGATTTGGAGTAGATGATTTAGGATGGGGATGAAGAGACATTTCTTCACCTAGAGAGTGGTGAACCTGTGGAATTCATTACCACAGGAAGTAGTTGATGCCAAAATATTGAATGTATTCAAGAGACAAGTAGATATAGCACTTGGGTAAATGTGATCAAAAGTTATGGGGAGAAAGCAGAATTAGGCTATTGAGTTGGATGATCAGCCATGATTGTGAAGAATGGTGGAACAGGATTAAAGGGCCAAATGGCCACCTCCTGCACCTATCTTCTATGTTTCTATGTTTCTTCTGTCCAGCCCGCCCATGCCGACCAGACATCCTAAATTACTCTAATCCCATTTGCCAGCTTTTGGTTCGTATCCTTCTAAACCATTTATATTTGTCGGATTGAGCAAAAACCCCAGTATTTAAAATAGTGGACAAAATCCTGGACTCTTCGAAACTTTTAAAAAGTAGAGAAAGGGGACAGTTGGATTGAGTTCTGTGGGAATACACAATACAACCAGCAGAACTGAGACAACACAGCATGGAGTGGAAGAATCAGGGCAGGTCAGGCAGCAACAGAGGAGCAGAGATAACGGGAACTGCAGATGCTGGAGAATCCAAGATAACAAAGTGTGGAGCTGGATGAACACAGCAGGCCAAGCAGCATCTCAGGAGCACAAAAGCTGACGTTTCGGGCCTAGGCCCTTCATCAGAGATGAAGGCCTGAAACATCAGCTTTTGTGCTCCTGAGATGCTGCTTGGCCTGCTGTGTTCATCCAGCTTCACACTTTAGCATCAGAGGAGCAGGAGGGTTGATGTTTCAGGTCAGGACCCTTTGTTCAGAAATGGGGGAGGGGGAAGAGAGATCAGAAATAAATAGAGAGAGGAGAGGACCACATAGGAGGAGAAATTAGGCCACTCAGCCCATTGAGTCTGCTCTGCCATGTAATCATGGCTGATAAGTTCCTCAACCCCATTCTCCCGCTTTCTCCCTGTAACCCTTGATCTCCTTGATAATCAAGAACCTATCTATCTCAATCTTAAATGCACTCAATGACCTGATGCCCACTGCCTTCTGTGACAATGAATCCCATAGATTCACCACTTTCTGGCTGAAGATTCTTCTCATTATTTCTGTTCTAAAAGATCTTCCCTTTACTCTTTGGCTGTGCTCTCGCGTCCTAGTCTCCTAGTTTGAGTTTACATCTGTTAGAGTTTAAAAGGATGGGAGGGGATCTAATTGAGGTATATGAGATGATAAAGGGTTTGAAAAAATGAACAGAGCCCCACCAGGGAAAACACCTGCTCTATCTAGAAACAAATGTCATAGGTTTAGGCCAAGGGATGGCAGACTTCGTACAGAGACAAGGAGGAATTACCATTTCTGGAATCTGTGGAATTCACTGTAGTGCAGTGGATGGTGGGGCACTGAATAAATTCAAGGAGATTTTTAATCTAGTCAGGGTTGCTGGACTATGGAGAAGGGATAGGGAAGTAGGATTGAGGATGATGCGAGGTCAACCATGATCGTATCAAATGGCAGAGCAATCACGATGGGCTGAATGACCTACTCCTGCTCCTTGTACTTATGTACTTATCCTGCAAACTAGCTCACATTCTCATGCTGTCATAAACAGATTGGGAATTATTATAGTGAGGGCCTTCAGTTCTGTTTTGAGAATGAAGCAACTGGAAAGGTTCTCCCTAGAGCAGAGAGGATTGAAGAGTTTTGATAGAGGTGTTTAAAATCATGACGGATTTTGATAGCATAAATAAGAAGAATCTGTTTCCCGTATCAAAAGGAATGGTAACCAGGGAAAGCAATTTAAGATGATTGATTGAAGAACTAGAGGCAACATGAAGAAACAGTTTTTTTACACATTGAACTGTTGTGATGTGGAATGTACTGTTTGAACGAGTGGTGGAAACAGATTCAAACAGAAAAATACTCAGAGGGAAAAGAACATTTCAGAAAGAGCGGGACAATGCAATGAATAGATAGCTCTTTAAAATAGCTGGAGAAGCCACACTGGGCTGAGTGAGCTCCTTCTATGGCCATAAGATATAAGAGCAGAATCAGGCCATTCAATCCATCAAACCTGCTGTGCCATTTGATCATGGCTGACTTCTTTCTCAACCCCATTCTCCTGCCTCCTCTGCCTAACCCTCGATCCCATTATCCATCTACCTCTGTCTTAAAATATACTCAATCACTTGACCTCCACAGGCATCTAGGGCAATGAGTCTCACAGATTTAGTACCTTCAGGCTGTCAAAAATCTCCCTCATCTTAGTTCCAAAGGCTCACCCCTTTGCTCTGAGGCTGTGTCCTCAGGATCTGGTCTCTCCTACTAGTGGAACCATCTTTTCCATGTCCACACTATCCAGGCCTCTCAGTATTCTGGAAGTTTCTGAATAGATCCCCCCTCACCCTGCTAAACTCCATTGAGTGCAGACCCTGAGTCCTCAACCGCTCCTCATATGATAAGCCCTGAAATAACTCTACAGAGGCCAGTATCCCATCACCAAATCACCCTTTATTGACACATGGCATGTCCTTGACACTGCTCCAGCTCCCTCAGAGCCAGCTGTTAGAGTGAGCAGAATTTCTTGCACTCATGTTTATATCTGTGAGCCAGGGCTCCCTGATTGGACCAGATTAACAGCCCCAATCAGGGAAGTCGTGTTCTATGAGGTCCACCTGGCTGACTTTATTACAATCACTAACATGTTATCCACAGGATCATTCCTGTAAACCTTTTCTGGACCACCTCCAAGGACATCCTTCCTTAGATACAATTCCCAAAATTGCTCACCATATTCCAAATGCAGTCTGACCAGAGGCTGATAGAGTTATTGAATCATACAGCATGGAAACAGGCCATTCTCTCTAACCAGTCCCTGCTGACCATGTTCCTAAACTAAACTAAACTAGTCCCACTTGCCTGCTTTTGGTCCATATCAAACCTTTCCTATTCATGAACTTATCCAAATGCGTTTTAAATGTTGTAACTGTACCTGCCTCCACCATTTCCTCTGGCAGTTCATTGAACACACAAATGATTGTCATTACAAGTTTGTCCCTCATGTCCTTTTTAAAACTTTCTCCTCTCACCTTGAAAATATCCCTTAGCTCTAAACTCCTCCACCCCATGGAAAGAAACTGCCTCTCACTTGTCAATCATCCCTTTACCTGCAAACAGTCTACTCTAATCAACTTTTGAAAGTTCTTGTTGCATTCCATTAAAATATTCCTTACTCCAATTAAGAAATTTAACTTTTATGGAAGGCTTGTCTTTTTCCATAACTATTTTAAAACCAATAGAATTATGATCACTGGTCCCAAAGTGTTCTCCGTCTGTTCTTATATTCTAGTTCCCTTGAAATTAATGCTAACATTACAGTTGCCTTCCCAACTACCATCTGAACCTGAATGTTAACCTTAGAGAATCCTGAGCTAGGAATGTCCAAGACACTTTGTGCTTCAGATTTCTAAAGCTTTTCATAATTTAAAAAAAATTGCCTATCCTTCTATTCTTCTTGCTAAAGTGCACAACTTCACACTGTCCCACATTGCATTCCATCTGCCACTCATTTGCCCATCCTCCTAGCCTATCCAAGTCCTTCTACAGCCTCCCTAGTTCCCCAACAATGACCTGTCCCTCCATCTATCTTCATTTAATCTGCAAACTTAGCAACGATGCCCTCAGTTTCCTCATTCAGATCATTAAGTAATCTCTGGATTATTCCTGGTCCTGATGAGAGTAGGAATAGCAGGATAGGGCAGATGAATGAATGGCTGAGGAGCTGATGCTGAGGGTTAGGGTTCAGACTTATGGATCATTGAGATGTCTTCTGGGACAAAAATGGCCTGTACAAGAGGGACAGGTTGCACCTGAACTAGAGAGGGACCAATATTCTGAAGGGGCGATTTCCTAGTGCTACTTGGGAGAGTTTAACCTAGTCTGGTGGGGATTTGGGACTCTAAGCAGTAGTGAGACAAGATGGAAGGTTGAGGCTGGTATAGAAGTTAAAGAGAGCAAATTAAGGCAGGCAAAAGCACAACAGAAGGAAGACTGTTGAATTAAACTGCATGAACTTCAACGTCAGAGGCCTGACCAATGGCAGATGAACGATGAACTCAGGTTATAGTGAGAAAGTGGGACTGGGATGTTATATGATATTAAGGAGAACCCAAAAACATTCTACAAGTATATAAAGGGCAGACAGTGGAGGGAGACAGTGGGGCCCCTTAGAGATCAACAAGGCCATCAATGTGTGGTATTCCAGGAGATGGTTGCGATCTTAAAGGAACATTTCACATCCGTATTTACAGTGGAGAAAGACACGGAAGCTAGGGAACTCAGGGGAATAGGCAGTGCGGTCTTGAAAAGAGTCCACATTACTGAAGACGAGGTCCTAAAATGTATAAAAGTCAATAAATCCCTGTTAGGACATCTTTGGAAGCTAGGGAAGAAATTGCGAGATCCCAAGCAGAGATATTTGTTTCATCAACAGCTGTGGGTGGGGTGTCAGAAGACTGGAGTATGGCTAATGTTGTGCCATTACGTAAGGAAGCCTGCAAGGAAAATCTAGGGAACCATGGACCAGTGAGCCTGACTTCAGTGGTGGGTAAAAATAGAAAATTCTAGAAAAGCTCTGCAGGTCTGGCAGCATCTGTGATCCTTCCTCAGTCAGTAGTGGGCAGGTTGTTGGAAGGGATTCTGAGAATAGGATCCATATGCATTTGGAAAGGCAAGCACTGATTAGGGATAGTCAGTATGGCTTTGTGCGTGGGAAATTGTGTCACCAAATTTGATTGAGTTTTTTGAAGCGGTTATCAAGAAAGCAGATGTGGGCAGATTGGAAGATGTTGTCTCTTTGGAATTTAGCAAGGCCTTCAAAACAGTTCTATGTGGTAAAATTGGTCAGTAATAGTAGATCGCATAGGATCCAGGGAGAGCTAGCCAATCGGATACAAAACTGGCTTAACAGTAGGAGATAGAGGGAGGTGGTAGATGGTTGTTGCTCAGTCTGGAAGCCTGTGACCAGAGGTTTTTCACAAGGATTGGTACTGGGACCACTGTTGTTCATTGTTTACATAAAAAGATTTTGATGAGAATATAGCAGGCATAGTTAGTACTTTTGCAAATGACACCAAGATTGGTCATATAGCGGACAGCGAAGAAGGTTATCTTAAGAGTTCAATGTTACCTTGGTCAACTGGGCCAATGGGCCAGGAATGGCAGATGGAGTTTAATTTAGGTAAATGTGAGGTGTTCTATTTTTGTAAGGCAAATCGGGGAGGATTTAAACAGTTAAGGATAGGGCCCTGGGGAGTGTTGCTCAACAAAAGGACTTAGGGGTGCAGGTGCATAGTTCCTTAAAAGTTGCATCACAGGTAGACAGGGTGGTAGAGAAGATGCCTGACATGCTTGCCTTTTTTCGGGCAGAGCATTGCTTACAGACGTTGGGATGCCATTTTACTGCTGTACAAGACATTGGTTAGGTCACATTTGGAGTATAACATGCAATTCTGGATGTTATTAGATTTACAAAGATTTATAAAAAGATTTACAAAGATATAAACAAGACTGGAGGGAATGAGTTATAAGTTGAGGCTGGATAGGCTGGGGCTTTTTTTAGCTGGAGTGTAGGAGGTTGAGGGATGACCTTAAAGAGGTTTATAAAATCATGGGGGGCATGGATAGGGTGAATAGCCAAGGCTTTGTTTTCCCAGTGTAGGAGAGCCCAAAACTAGAATGCCTAGGTTTAAGGTGAGTGGGGAAAGATTTAAAAGGGACATGAAGTGCAACTTTTGCACGCTGAAAACCAGGGAACTCCACTGGTCACCGGATGCCATCCTGAAAAACATCCCTTTATCCACACTCTCTGTCTTCTGCCCATAAGCCAATCCTCTATCCATGCCAATACTTTGTTCTGAACACATTGGACTCATCTTATTTAGCAGCCTCCTGCGCAACATCTTGTCAAAGACATTCTGAAAATCGAGATAGATCACATCCCCTGGCTTTCCTTTATCTGACCTGCTCATTACCTCCTCAATAAATTTTAACATAATTGTTCGGCATGACCTCCCCTTGATGCCTTGATGAAGCTGTGCTGACTCAGCCCTATTTTACTATGCATTTCTAGGTACTCCATATTCTTATTTTTAACAAGGGACTCTAATATCTTACCACTGACCGAGGTCAGGCTAACCAGCCAATAGCTTCCTGTCTCCTCCCTTCTCTCCCTTCTGAAACAAATACGTTACATTAGCCATTTTTCAGTTCTCTGGACTTTCTGTGACTCCAGTGGTACCTGAAAGATCACCACCAATGCCTCAGCAATCTCCTCTGCTCTCTGCTTCAGAACTCTGGGATCTAGCCCATCTCTTCTGGGTGATTTATCCTTCTTCAGCCCATAGAGGTTTCCTACCACCTTCTCCTTGATGATGACCATTACATTCATCTCTGCCTCCTGGCTCTCTTCAAGTTCTGGTGTACTGCTTGTGTCTTCCACTGTGAGAATTGATGCAAAGCACCTATTCAGTCCCTCCACCATTTCTTTGTTCTCCATTACTACTTCTCCAGCAGTCCAATGTCCACTTTTGTTTCTCTTATCTTTCATATTTCCAAAAAAATCTATTGTAATCTGTTTTTAGATTACTAGCTATCTCACTCTCAAATTTAATCTTATTCCCCCCATTGCTTTTTTAGTTATCCTCTGCTGGTTTTTAAAGGCTACCCAAACCTCTGGCTTCCCGTTAATCTTCAACACGTTGTATGCATTTTCTTTTGCTTTTATGCTGTCCCTGACTTCCCTTGTCAGCCCTAGTTGCCTTGTCCTATCTTTAATATGTTTTTTCTTCCTTGGGATGAATCTCTGCTGTGACTTCCGAATTGCCCCTGGAAATTCCTGCCATTGCTGCTCATCATCTTCCCTGTTAGGCTCACCTTTCAATCAACTCTGGCCAGCTCTCCCTCATGTCTTCGTAGTTACCTTTACTCAATTGTAATATGTTACATTTGATTCCAGCTTTTCCCTCTCAAACACAGTGAGAATACCATCACAAAAACCGAAAGAACTGCAAATGCTGTAAATCAGGAGCAAAAACAGAAGTTGCTAGAGAAGCTCAGCAGGTCTGGCAGCATCTGTGAAGAAAAAGATAGAGTTCACATTTTGGGTCCGGTGACCCTTCCTTAGAACACCGTACCTTGGTTACTGCATATGATGGTTTCCTTCAAGATCACTAATCAAGCCTGCTTCTTTACACATCAGAACTGCCTGTTCTCTAGTGAACTTCACTAAAACAGCTGCGAGAAAAACAATATCAATGACATTCCTTTCCTTGAGATCTGCGACCTGCCTGCTTTTTCCAGTCCACCTACATACTGAAATCCCCCATGGTTATTGTAATAGTGCCTTTTACACATCCCTTTTCGACCTCCTGATTTATTTACTTCCCCACACCCTGGCTACTGCTAGGAGGCTGTACACATCTCCCATCACGGACTCCTTTTCCTTTGTGATTCCTCAATGCTACCCACACAGATTTTACGCCTTCCAACTCTATATCACTTTTTGCTCGCAATTTAATTTCATTTCTTGCCAACAGGGCAACCTGTCCCCTGTCTCCATCTGCATGTTCTTTCTACAGGATGTATATCCTTGGATATTTAGTTCCCAGACCTGATCCCCTTGTAGCCACATCTCCATGAAACCCACAACATCACACCCATTAATTTCAATCTGTGCTTCAAGCTCATTTACCTTGTTTCATACACTGTGTGCATTTAAGCACAACACCTTCAGTCCTGTGCTGACTGACACCCCCCTTCTCAAAGGTATCCCGTTATGTGCTGTGCTTGAAGCAAGATTCCTGACCCTTTCCATATTCTATGTCCTATGACTCATTATGGAAACTTTAATAACCTCTGTTGAGCCCTCCTCACCTTTAAAGTTTGTCATAATTTGCCACACAACTGACCAACCCGCAACTATTTAATTTAAATGCTACTCTACGCTGTGATATAAAATCACAGAATGGTCGTGTGCTATAAATCGGAAATTCTATTCATGTGAATTTTAGAATTAGTACTTAATAAGTTTTAGCATTCAATTGTTGGTGTTGCATACGAAAAAGAATTTTGATTTTCTTCACCTGTAAATGTGGATTCAAGCCACTTCACCAGACAATACTTCTGGCCTGTCCCCTGCTGACTGGGATGGTCATCTGGGCTAAAGATATTTAGCTAAATCTCTGAGAAATGGCGAGTGAGTGATCTGGAGGGAAGGAGAAAGTAAGACTTGAGGATGGATCTTAGTGCTCCCTCAAACCAGCTCCATCTTTTTTCGGGGTGGAAGGGATGGGTTAAATGGAGCGGGGTGGGGTGGTGGTGTGTGTGGGTGCGTTATGAGAATTATGAGAGGTGCCTTAGCCAGCTCTCTCCCTCCCAGCCCCAACCTGCATAAACCAGCCATCCGACTGCTATTCTTAAATCAATAACGAAGGGGTGCCTGAGTTACTCGCTGGGGTATATTACACGGCCGGGAATGCAGTTTGCATGCGTCGATGAGCAGGGCTGGCCAATCTATTTCAATGGAGGCCAAGTTGAAAATAGATGAGGAAGAAATGGGGATGGGGTGGGCGGGCATATCAATCTTAGGCAGGGGCGTGCCCTTAGTTTATAGTATCCCTACAGTGTGGAAACAGGCCATTTGGCCCAACAAGTTCACACTGACTCTCTGAAGACCAAAACATCCAGTCTCACTCTCTGCTACCCTAACACTGTAACCCTGCATTTCCCATGACTAAACTACCTAATG
This sequence comes from Stegostoma tigrinum, assembly GCF_030684315.1. Classification (NCBI taxonomy): domain Eukaryota; kingdom Metazoa; phylum Chordata; class Chondrichthyes; order Orectolobiformes; family Stegostomatidae; genus Stegostoma; species Stegostoma tigrinum. The sequence goes on from NC_081354.1 coordinate 176,488,248, forward strand.
CACACATCCTGGACACTATGGGCAGTTTATCATGTCCTATCCACCTAACCTGCACATCTTTGGGGTGTGGAAGGAAACTGGAGCACCTGGAGGAAACCCACACATACATGGTGAGGATGTGCAAACTGCACACAGACAGTCACTCGAGGTGAGTTGCTCTGTGTGCATCTGGGCAATGGGAGGAGGTGAGATGTCACTCACCCAGAGATAGCAAGAACTGCAGATGCTGGAGTCAGAGATAACACAGTGTGGAGCTGGAGGAACACAGTAGGTCAGGCAGCGTCAGAGGAACAGGAATGTCATCGTTTCGGCTCAGGACCCTTCTTCAGAATGGTCTGAAATGTCAGCTTTCCTGTTCCTTTGATGCTGCCTGACTCACTGTGTTCCTCCAGCTCCACACTGTGTTGAATAAGATGTCACTCACCCACAGCTTTCCATCCAGCTTGCCCTCCAAATTATGGTCCTCCACTTCACCCCCAAGCATGGGCCTTTGGAACTGTTCCTGGCTTTAAAAGGCCCTTATAACATCAACTTGCTCCTCTTTTCAGCCCCAATTGCAATGACTGCAGAGTTCAGACATTACTGAAATAGGAAGTGTTGCCAGCCAATCAGATTGGCTGACAGCCCTTGATGGTGTGATATCCTGCCCTGGGATAGGGGCAGATATTCCACTCTCTATTCGCTTTGCCCATCCCCAGTATATTACAATAGATTTAAAACTGAAAGAACTGCAGGCGCTGTAAATCAAAAATAAAAACAGAAGTTGCTGGAAAAGCTCAGCCGGCATGGGAGCATCTGTGAAGAGAAGTTTAGTGTTAACATTTCGGATCGAGTGGCCCTTCCTCAGTGGCAGGTTCCATTTTGGTTTATTAACTGTCATTCTGGAGAAAGGGAGGGGTTTAGGTGATGTGTGGTCCATACCCCATCCACCTGTAAAATCCAGTCCTTGCATTTGGATAGCACTTCTCATGAATTCAGGGCATTCCAACATGACTTTGGACCATTGATGTAATTCTAATGCATATCTCTAGTTGCAATGTAGTTGTAACATCGACCCCAGTGTCTCTGGTTCAAAATCCTGGAACTCCCTCCCTAACAGCATTGTGCGTGTGTATCTGCAGCAAATGCAATGGTTCAAAAAGACAGCTCACTCACGGCCTTCTCGATGGAAACTGAAAGATCTGCGGATGCTGTGAATCAGGAATAAAAACAAAGGTGCTGAAAAAACTCAACCGGTCTGGCAGCATCTGTGGAGAGAAAATCAGAGCTAACGTTTCGGTTGGCCCATCTGAGGAAGGGTCACTCAAACTGAAACGCAAACTCTGATTTTTTCCACGCAGGAACTGCCAGGCCGGCTGAGCTTTTCCAGCAACTTCTGTTTCCATTCCTTCGCGCTGGAGATGGGCAACAAATGCTAGCTCAGCCAGCGCCACCTTTATCCAGTGAATGAATCACAAAACAGGGCAGCAAATTTATGCACAGAAAGCTCCAACAGAGCAGATAATCCATTTCTGTACGTGGTGCTGTTGAGGGATAAATGTTGTGCAGGACACTGGAGTTGTGAGGAAGGTAGCAGGGGAATATCCCCTCTGTTTGAAATAGAACATAGAACATAGAACATTACAGCACAGTACAGGCCCTTCGGCCCTCGATGTTGTGCCGACCTGTCATACTGATCTAAAGCCCATCTCACCTACACTATTCCATGTACGTCCATATGCTTGTCCAATGACGACTTAAATGTACCTAAAGTTGGCGAATCTACTACCGTTGCAGGCAAAGCATTCCATTCCCTTACTACTCTCTGAGTAAAGAAACTACCTCTGACATCTGTCCTATATCTTTCACCCCTCAATTTAAAGCTATGCCCCCTTGTGCTCGCCATCACCATCCTAGGAAACCGTCTGATTATTTTATATGTTTCAATTAAGTCACCTCTTAACCTTCTTCTCTCCAATGAAAACAGCCTCAAGTCCCTCAGCCTTTCCTCGTAAGACCTTCCCTCCATACCAGGCAACATTCTAGTAAATCTCCTCTGCGCCCTTTCCAAAGCTTCCACATCCTTCTTATAATGCAGTGACCAGAACTGTACACAATACTCCAAGTGCGGCCGCACCAGAGTTTTGTACAGCTGCAGCATAACCTCTTGGTTCCGGAACTCGATCCCTCTATTAATAAAAGCTAACACTGTACGCCTTCTTAACAGCCCTGTCAACCTGGATGGTAACTTTCAAGGATCTGTGTACATGGACACCGAGATCTCTCTGCTCATCTACACGACTAAGAATCTTACCATTAGCCCTGTACTTTGCCTTCCGGTTACTCCTACCAAAGTGCATCACCTCACACTTGTCTGCATTAAACTCCATTTGCCACCTCTCAGCCCAGCACTGCAGCTTATCTATGTCTCTCTGCAACCTACAGCATCCTTCGTCACTATCGACAACTCCACCGACCTTAGTGTTGTCTGCAAATTTACTAACCCATCCTTCTACACCCTCATCCAGGTCATTTACAAAAATGACAAACAGCAGTGGACCCAACACCGACCCTTATGGTACACCACTAGTACCTGGTCTCCAGGATGAACATTTCCCATCAACTACCACCCTCTGCCTTCTTTCAGCAAGCCAATTTCCGATCCAAATTGCTATGTCTCCCACAATTCCATTCCTCCGCATTTTGTACAATAAATTTACAGTAAATTTAATATTTTACATTTAGCTGCAAAGAACAGGCAGGGCTTCGATTTAACATGAAGTGCGACTTCAAAGAAACAAAAATGGGAGGAGCGAGAGAAAGAAAGCAACTAGTTCTTTAAAAGAAAAACCATCAGAAATCGCACAGAGTGAACGTGGGCGGCACTTTACTTTCTTATACTGCTGTTCCCAGCGGAATAATATGGTTTAGTAGCTGTTGAAGTATGATGCAGTGTAATGGGAAGACTGCAGGGTGATCAATCATGGGTCAGTCTTGTGCACTGCCTACAGAAGTATGTCTTTTGCTTGCTTGCTGCCTTGCTCAGGGAATTAGCTGTATCACTGAAAGTGTAATTGATCAGTCTCTGCTTGTGTGTGTATGTGCACTTGTGACTGATTGGAATACGAAGTTTTGGAACTGACGATATGAATGATTGCAGGTAGATGAGAGATTGATGTGTGTGATGATTTATATTGTGGGCATGTGGTTTTATCTTTTAAAATCTAGAAATCTATCAAAACAAAGATGTTACATTTCTGACCGGAAAAGCTAATTTGCATTTACCATTTTTACTTTAGGGAGACAGAACTAATATCTAATTTTTTTTCATTCATTCACAGGACATGGGCATCACTGTTAGGCCAGCACTTTTATTCCCATCTCTAATCGCCCAGAGTCAACCACATTGATGTGGGTCTGGGGCCCTATGTTGGCCAGACCATGTAAGGACAGCAGAGATGTGGAGTGTGGAGCTGGATGAACACAGCAGGCCAAGCAGCATCTTAGGAGCACAAAAGCTGACGTTTCGGGCCTAGGCTAAGGACTTCAGTGAACCAGTTGGGCTTTTGTTTCCTCAACAATCATTGGCGGTTTCATGATCAACATTAGACTGTTAATTCCACAGTTTTATTGTATTCAAATTCCATTCGCCATGACAGGACTCAAACCAGGTGCCCATAGCTTTACCTGGGTCTCTTAATTAATAGTCTAGTCATAATACAGTTAGGCCATTGCCTTCCCCTTTTGGTGTAACTTACACATCTTCAGTCATCTTATTCTCACTTGCTACTCCCAACTAACCATCATGTTTAGAGTTAGGTTACTAACCACTGGTAGTTTATTGCCACCAACTGAGACTTAATGAGAAGAAGGTCTAGTCTTGAACAAAATGTAGTTTTTTGCACAGCCAGGCACAAGTTACATCAGAAGGATGAACACTGTTATTAAGACTACGAGGAAGCCTGCTGTTATGGATCTGCATTCCACCATACCCGAAGATGTTCTTCTTTGTTCCCACCCAGGCTTGAAAGACATCATCAGATTGGGTGGTGCTTAATAGCGTCTCCAATGTTAACCCTTTTGGAACCATTACCTCATACAACACCAACCTCAGATTTCTACTCCAGTAAGGAAATCTCCTGAGAAGTACAAAATCAGAAAATCATTCCAGCCGCCAATTTAGAAAAGAAAAATTTTGCAAAATTCACTTCTGATCTCTGAAAGCACAACCTACTTTCTCGATTCGGAGAGGCATTTCAGTCAAAGGAACTTGTCTCGTTTGGAGCATGCTGTGACCCCACCTTCCAATGATACCTTGATTTTTGTTCTCATTCTTGTTTTCAAATCCATTGAAAGATATTTCCCTGCTTATCTCTGTGGACTTCTCCAACTCTCCAATGTCGCTGTGCTCTTTCAGTGCTGCTCTTTTGAGACCCTCCATTTTTAATTCTCCCATTCATGTTGGCCTTGCCTTTAGCTGCCTCAGCTGTTGCTCTCTCTGTAAAGCTCTTAGTTCTCTCTTACCTCTTCCCCCACACTATGGATCCTTCCTTAGAACCTAATGTTTGGCCACCTGTCTCATACTGCATTAGATGGCTCAAGGTCAAATTTTGTTTGATAACACTCACACAAAGCATTTTATCAAGTTGGGAGTGTTATGTGAATGAAAGTTGTCATTTGACTGAAACTTCCTATATGTACTGGCAAACTAAAAACCATAAGAACTGCAGATGCTGTAAATCAGGAACAAAGCTGTATTGGCAGCCCATTGCACAAGTAAACATTTCTCCCTGAAGAAGTGCCTTCCATTGTCTAACCTAGTTATAAGGTGCTGCGGAGACAGTAAGGACTGCAGGTGCTGGAAGCAAGAGTAATAAATGTGAAGCTGGAGAAGCACAGCCGTTTGGACAGCATCCAAGGTGCAGAAATGTCAACGTTTCAGGCCAAAAACCTTCCTCGGGATGCTATCTGATGTGCTGTGCTTTTCCAGCTCCACATTTATTGATATTGACTATAAACTGCTGTGTCTTTTACTTACCTTCCTGGGTCTTGCTACAGCCATGTTGCTGAAACTTGGTCTGTTTCTGAACCTTTAATTATTTTTTAGAAGAGAAATATTTCTTCTGAGTCCACGCAACTCCAGGTGACTAGTCCTATGTCATGAAACTAGTCCTGATAACTAATATGTTTAAAATTTCTTATCAATCAAGTGGTTGTCTTCTGAACCTCTTCCAAGGATGCCTCTATTTCCCACCTTGTTCAAGAATCAATTGTGAACACGGTATTATAAAACCACAAGGTATATGAGCAACTGTGGGCCATTCAGCCCTTTGAGTCCGCTCTTACACACAATGAGCTCATTGATGATCTGAAAATCTTCAAGTTAACTTTCCTGCCTTTTCCCTATGACCTTTGATTCCTTAACTGATAAAAAAAAGTATCTCAACCTTGAATATACTGGACAACCCAGCCTCGACAGCCCTCTGCAGTAAAGAACTCTGCACATTCACTACCCTCTGAAAGAAGAAATCCTTCATCTGTTTTACATGCATAGCTCCTTATTCTGAGATTACGCCCTCTGGCCCTAGGCTCTCCCACGGCATGAAGCAATCTTTCCGCATCTGCACTGTTAAGTCTATTAAAAACTTGGTACGTTTCAATGAGATCACCTCTTACTTTTCAAACCTCCCATGAGTACATGCTAAACTGACTCAACTTCTCCTCAGAGGGCAATCCCTCCAAAAATGGTAACAGCCCAACATATATTCTAAACCAAAGCATACAGATTCTGGCTTTACAGAATCCCAACACTGTGCAAACAGGCCCTTTGGCCTAACAAGTCCACACCCGGCGGCACGGTGGCTCAGTGGTTAGCACTGCAGCCTCACAGCACCAGGGACCTGGGTTCGATTCCAGCCTCAGGTGACTGTCTGTGCGGAGTTTGCACATTCTCCCTGTGTCTGCATGGGTTTCCTCCGGGTGCTCCGGTTTCCTCACACAGTCTAAAGATGTGCAGGCTAGGTGGATCGGCCATGCTAAATTGCCCATAGTGTTCAGGGGTGTGTGGGTTATAGGGGGTTGGGTCTGGGTGGGATGTTTCAAGGGGTCGTGTGGACTTGCTGGGCCGAAGGGCCTGTTTCCACACTGTAGGGAATCTAATCTAATCATCCCCAACTATGTACACTCCCCTGTGCACTATGGGCAATTGAGCATGGCCAATCCACTTAGCCTGCATATCTTTGGACGGTGGGGGGAAACCCTACACAGGCACAGGGAGAACATGCAAACTCTACACAGACAGCTGCCTGAGGGTGGAATTGAACTTGGGTCCCTCGCTCTGTAAGGCAGTAGTGCTAACCACTGAGCCACCATGCCACCCTATATTGGCTACTTGTGCAATACATCCTGACAATCTATTTATCTTCAAATTATAATTGTGATTAGCAACTGTAGGAAGCTATTCAATCTCACCATTCTAATTCATAGCTGGCCATACTTTTTATTATAAAACCACAAGAACATAACATATAGGAGCAGAATTAGGCCATTCAGCCCATCAACTCTGCTCCACCATTTTATCATGGCTGATATGTTTCTCAACATCTTAGAAACAGAAAAATAGGTGCAGGGGTAGGCCATTCAGCCCTTTCAGCTTGCACCACCATTCAATACAATTGTGGCTGATCATGCAATCTCAGTATCCCATTCCCACCATCTCTCCACACACCTTGATCCCTTTAGCTGCAACGGCCACGTCCAGTTCCCTCTTGAATATATCTAACAAACTGGTCCCAACAGCTTTCGTGGGAGACAATTCCACAGGTTCACAACTCTCTGAGTGAAGAAATTCTTCCTCATCTCAGCCCTGAATGGTTTACCCATTATTCTGAGACTGTGACCCCTTCTTCTGGACTTCCCCAACTTCAGGGTCATTTGTCCCCCATCTAGCCTGTGCAGTCCTATCAGGATGTTATAGGCTCCTATGAGAACCCCCCTCATTCTTCTCAATTCCAGAAAATATAAGTCCACTCGATCTAATCTTTCCTCCTATCTCAGTCCTGCCATCCTGGGATTCAGTCTGGTGAACCTTCGCTGGATTCCGTCAATCCCAAAAAATGTCAATCCGCAGACTAGGAGACCAAAACTGCACACAATACTCAATGGTCTCCCCAAAGCCCTGTATAACTGAAGCAAGGCACTCTGACTCTGATACTTAAATCCTCTCCCTATGAAGGGCAGCATGCCATTAGCTTTCCTCATCATTTGCTGTACCTGCATTCCAACCTTCAGCAACTCTTTCACCATGGCCCCTAGGTCTCGTTGCACCTCACTTTTTCCTAAACTGCCACCATTCAGATAATAACCTGCCTTCCTGTTTGTGTGATCAAAATCGATAATCTCACGGACAAGGGTGGGGATGGAAAAATGTCTTAGTTGGTGGAGTCAGATTGTAGATGGCGGAAGTGTCGGAGGTCTCGATCGTGTCTCCCGCATTTCCCACAACACATCCCTCACACCCCACCCCTGCAATAACCGCCCAAAGAGAATCCCTCTCATCCTCACACACCACCCCACCAACCTCTGGATACAACGCATCATCCTCCGACACTTCCGCCATCTACAATCTGACCCCACCATCAAAGACATTTTTCCATCCCCACCCTTGTCTGCCTTCCGGAGAGGCCACTCTCTCCGTGACTCCCTTGTCCGCTCCACACTCCCCTCCAACCCCACCACACCCGGCACCTTCCCCTGCAACTGCAGGAAGTGCTACACTTGCCCCCACACCTCCTCCCTCACCCTCATCCCAGGCCCCAAGATAACTTTCCATATCAAGCAGGATGTTCACCTGCACATCTGCCAATGCGGTATACTGCATCCACTGTACCCGTTGTGGCTTCCTCCACATTGGGGAAACCAAGTGGAGGCTTGGGGACCGCTTTGCAGGAGTGGAACACCTCCGCTTGGTTCACAATAAACAACTGCACCTCCCAGTCGTGAACCATTTTAACTCCCCCTCCCATTCCTTAGACGACATCCATCCTGGGCCTCCTGCAGTGCCATAATGATGCCACCCGAAGGCTGCAGGAACAGCATCTCATATTCCGCTTGGGAGCCCTGCAGCCCAAAGGCATCAATGTGGACTTCACAAGCTTCAAAATCTCCCCTTCCCCCAATGCATCCCAAAACCAGCCCAGCTCATCCCCTCCACCCACTGCATCCCAAAACCAGCCCAGCCTGTCTCTGCCTCCTTAACCTGTTCTTCCTCTCACCTATCCCCTCCTCCCACCTCAAGCCGCACCTCCATTTCCTACCTACTAACCTCATCCCACCTCCTTGACCTGTCCGTCCTCCCTGGACTGACCTATCCCCTCCCTACCTCCCCACCTATACTCTTCTCTCCACCTATCTTCTTTTCTCTCCATCTTCAGTCCGCCTCCCCCTCTCTCCCTATTTATTCCATCCCCCTCACCCCATCCCCCTCTCTGATGAAGGGTTTAGGCCTGAAACGTCGGCTTTGTGCTCCTAAGATGCTGCTGGGCCTGCTGTGTTCATCCAGCCCCACACTTTGTTGTCTCGGATTCTCCAGCATCTGCAGTTCCCATTATCTCTGATTTATTCAGCTTCACAGCTTTCAGCTTCCCCAGCATTTTTCCGAAATAATGACCACTACACTCACCTCTTCCCCCTGACTCTCTTCACGCCCTGGTATGCTGCTTTCCACTGTGAAAACTATTGCAAAGTAACTATTCGGTTCATCCACCATTTCTTTGCTCCCCATTGTTTCTTCTCCAGTCTCAAGTCTCATTTTCCCTAACCCCAACCCTAATCCTTTCGCAGGTGTTCAATTTTCACTCTTGCTCTGTCTAATATTTAAGATATCTTTTAGACACCTAACACTTTTCTTTTTTTTATTACTGGTCAGTTTATTCTTATATTTGATCCTCCCTACCCGCTAATGCTTTTTAAGTTATCAATGTCCCACCAGGATCAGTGCTGGGTCCACTGCGTTTCGTCACAAATGATTTGGATGTGAACACGGGATGTATGGTTTGTAAGTTTGCAGCTGACACTGTAATTGGAAGTGTTGTGGACAAAGAAGAAGGTTACCTCAGAGTACAATGGGATCTTGATCAAATGGGTAATGGGCTGAGGACTGGCAGATAGAGTTCAATTTAGATGAATTGAGATGCTGCTTTATAGTAAGGCAAATCAAGGCAGGACGGGACCTATACACTTAATGGTAAGGACCTGGGAGAGTTGCTGAACAAAAAGACCTTGGAGTGCAGGTTCATAGTTCTTTGAAAGTGGAGTCACAGGTAAAAAGGGTAGTGAAGAAGATGTTGGGTATGCTTGCCTTTACTGGTCAGTGCATTGAGTATAGGAGTTGGGAGGTCATGTTACAGCTGTACAGGACATTGGCGAGGCCACTATTAGAATACCGTATTCAGTTCTGTTCTGCCTGCTATAGAAAGGATGTTGTGAAACTTGAAAGGGTGTAGGAAACATTTCCAAGAATGTTGCCAGGATTGGAGAGTTTGAGCGATAGGGAGAGGCTGGGCCTGTTTTCACTGGAGCACGGAGGCTGAGGGCTGACCTCTCTCTCACCCCCTCTCTATCTCTCACTGGTATATATACTCACACACACACACCCCTCTACATGGGGAGGTCTCTCTAACCCCCTCTCTATCTCTCACAGGTACATATACTCCATCTCACACCACACTCTACATGGGGAAGTCTCTCTAACCCCCTCTCTATCTCTCACAGGTACATATACTCCATCTCACACCACACTCTACATGGGGAGGTCTCTCTAACCCCGTCTCTATCTCTCACAGGTACATATACTCCATCTCACACCACACTCTACATGGGGAGGTCTCTCTAACCCCCTCTCTATCTCTACAAGGTACATATACTCTCACACACACAACCCCTCTACAAGGGGAGGTCTATAAAATCATGAGGGGCATGGATAGGGTGAATAGACAAGGTCTTTTTCTCAGGGTAGAGGAATCCAGAGCTAGAGGGCATAGTTTTAAGATGAGAGGGGAATGATTTAAAACGGACTTTTTCATGCAGAGGTTGGTGCATGTATGGAATGAGCTGCCAGGGGAAGTGGTGGAGGCTCGTACAATAACAAACTTTAAAAAAAACATCTGGGTGGGTACATGAATAAAGAAGGGGTTAGAGGGATATTGGCCAAAAGCTGGAAGATGGCACTAGATTTATCTAGGATGTCTGATTGGCATGGATGAGTTGGACTGAAGGGTCTGTTTCCACACTGTATAATGACTCTGTAATGGGTAGAGGTGATGGCTTAATGGTATTATCACTGTGCTGTTAATCCAGCAGCCCAGGTAATGTGTTGTAGACCTGGGTTCAAGTCCTGCCATGGCTGATGGGGGAGTTTGAATTCAATTGAGAAGAAATCTGGAATTAAGATACTAATGATGGCCATGAAGCCCTTGTTTGGGGAAAAAAGAACCCCTCTGATTCATTAGCATACTTTAGGGAAGGAAGCTGCTGATTGTAAAAGGCTTCTCACTAATCTTCACCTAATTGTGTGGTATGTTTTTCCAATTGTTTTTAAGCTATCCCTGGCTTCTCTGGTCAGCCATGGTTGCCTTCCCCTTAGTGTGCTAGTGGCTGAATTTTTGATGATGAAAAGGCACAGATTTAAGGTGATTGACTAAAGACTGAGAAGCAATGGGAGGAAAACCTTTTATATCAAATAAGTAGTTAGCATCTGGAATGCATATCCTGAGAACCTGGATACAGATTCAGGAGTAATCCTTATAAGGGAATTGGATAGGTACTTTGAGGGAAACGACTTTTAGAGAGCAGAGGATTCAGGCTCATTGGAATGACTTAAGGGGCCAAATGGTCAGTTGTGTTCTACAGTTTGATGGCAGGAAGAATATTCAGTTGATCAGGCTGAAACAGGTAATGTTTCATTTCAATGACCTTTCAATAGAAATAGAAAAAAGTTAGAAATTAACAGTTTTTAATGTGATTGAGCATCCCTATAGGATAACACCATGGGATGTACAGAAATTACACGCATTGCTGAGCTGTCGAAAATCTCGCCATCATCTTCTCAAGAGTCCAAAGAGAAACAAAGTTGAAGATTCTATTTTAAAGGGCCCAATTTAAAGCATCTACCATCCAGTTCCAGATTCTGGTTGATTAGGCTCTATACTACCACATTAGCTCGGAGTAATTCCCAATAAATCTAGTTCATTTTCTGTTTTCAATAGCTGCCTTGTTTTCTTCAGAATTAAAATTGCAGCATCCATTTAATTTACTTATATATTATTTTGGGATGAGAATGGTTGGAGTTGATGATAGTGCTTTCCATGTGAGTGAAATAATCTGCACTCCTGTAGATAGAACAATAATTTCACCCAGCAGGGGATCCAGCATTTAGATTGTTTCACCATGGGATCATGGAGGAAAATTTAAAGGAGAATTAAAGCACAGGGACGTTGAGATAGTGTTGCAGATTCACGGCAGAACCAAACCATGTCTTTTTCTCTGACTCCACCTCGTAGGGCAGACTATCAGTTGTGCAGCACAGCTAATGCAAGTGTTTGTCATTGTTATCTTCAGAATTGGGGATGGAGGAAGAGAAATCAATTCTCACAGAGAGAAGATTCCAGAATATCTGTGAGATGTGAGAGCAGGATGGTGAGGGGCAGTGTTTTCAAACAGGTGCCGATTTCTCTTAACTGTCATTTGAATATTCATCTGCTTGTACAGTCATAGAGTCCTACAATGTGGAAACAGACCCTCCAGCCCAACTAGTCCATGCCAACCAGATCACACCTGGAATATTGTGTGCAGTTTTGGTCTCCTGTTCCGAGGAAGGATGCTCTTGCTTGCGAGGGAGCACGTAGGCTGATTCCAGGGTTGGTGGGACTGACGTATGAGGAGAGATTGACACGGTTTGGATTGTTTTTGCTAGAGTTCTGATGAACGAGAGGGGATCTCATAGGGACTTATAAAATTCTAGCAGGACTGGACAGGATAGACACAGGGAGAATGGTGGGTGTGGCCCCAGAACCAGGGGTCACAGTATGAGGATTTGGGGTAGACCATTTAGGACGGAGATGAGGAGACATTTCTTCACCCAAAGAGTGGTGAGCCTGTGGAATTCATTACCACAGGAAGTAGTTGATGCCAAAGCATTGAATGTATTCAAGAGGGGACTAGATACAGCACTTGGGGTGAATGGGATCAAAGGTTATGGGGAGAAAGCAGGATTAGGCTATTGAGTTGGACAATGACCCATGATCGTGAAGAATGGTGGAGCAGGCTTGAAGGGCCTAACGGCCTCCTCCTGCTCCTATCTCCTCTGTTTCTATGTAATCTTGTTCCATTTGCCGCTTTTGGCCCACATCTCTCTAAACCCTTCCTGTTCATATACCCATCCAGATGCCTTCAAAATGTTGTGATTGCACCAGCCTCCATCACGTCGTGCATGCATAACCCTCTGCATGAAAAAGTTGTCCTTTAGGTCCCTTTCATATCTTTTCCCTCTCACTTTAAGCCTATGCCCTCTAGCACTTGCTGCATATCGACGGGTAAAGGTTCAATGTTTACGCATCTATACCAACACCTGAATGCTCCCCTTAAGGAACTGTTCAGAAAATTTCCTGTTTTAACGCACTATTAACATGCAACCCTCTGCCAGCTTATCATTGAGGCCAGGCTCTTGTGGCATAGTGGCATTGCCCCTACCTCTGAGCCAGGAAACCCAGGTTGAAATCCCACTCATTCCAGTGGTGTGTAATTGCATGCATTGCAACAGGTTGATGAGAAAATATCTACAGATGGTCATTCCTTGGCAGACTGACCCTCCATCTTCCTGTCTCATGTGATCCACTATCCATAACTGAGGCCGCTCTGCTCACTTGCCGGCCACTCTGCTTGGCTTAGCTTTCAGAGTGACTGAGTGTGGAAGCTGACTGATTCCTCACTCTCCCAGTAAGTACAAGCAGTCAGTGGTGAGGGTCCTACAGGCTGCCTGTAACACACAGAGGTGGCATTCTCCCCAAGGTATAGAGTGACCCTAATCTCACCTACACAGTCAGGAACAGCAACTACAGTGTTTTCTGCCCAGTTTTGAAAATTACCTGGAATCAAATTTGGTTTGGCCGCAAACCCACAGTCGTAAACATCCAAATGTTTAGATATCCACCAGTCCGTGCAGGAAACAGGAGTTGGCCATTCAGCCCTGTGAAGGCAGTTCTGTCACCTATCCCATTAGAATTAGGTTTTACTGTCACATGTACTCAAGTACAGAAGTACAGGAGTACAGTGAAATGTTTACAGCGTCACCTCTCACGGTGCCATCGTAAATGCAAAGTACCTAGATACAAACCTTTGATATTATAGGTCAGTTAGTCCAGTTGCCTGTTTTGTGACACTGAGTGATACTTACAATGTGAGTTCAACTGCTGATGTTACCTTGAACATTGATATTATCTTGATATTTCCCTTCAACTGAGGCATGGTAACCCTCAGGAGAAACCACCCAGTCACCTCCCCCCAGTGAGAGAGCAGCCCTGTGGTCCGGTAGGAATATGGTGAATTTGGCTTTGCCTGAGTCGTAAGTCGGCCCCCTATCACCCAATGTTGTTCCTCACCCCTCAAGATGAGGCTGGGGAAATGATGGTGACATTTCAGAATTGCCACCAAACTAATAATTCAGACACCCGAGCTAATACTCAGGGAAATAGATTCAAATGCTACCTCAGTAATAGAAACAATAACAACTGGAGGTTTGAGAACCGGACCGCTTTGCAGAACACCTCCGCTCGGTTCGCAACAAACTACTGCACCTCCCAGTCGCAAACCATTTCCACTCCCCCTCCCATTCTCTTGATGACATGTCCATCATGGGCCTCCTGCAGTGCCACAATGATGCCACCCGAAGGTTGCAGGAACAGCAACTCATATTCCGCCTGGGAACCCTGCAGCCCAATGGTATCAATGTGGACTTCACCAGTTTCAAAATCTCCCTTCCCCCTACTGCATCCCTAAACCAGCCCAGTTCGTCCCCTCCCCCCACTGCACCACACAACCAGCCCAGCTCTTCCCCCCCACCCACTGCATCCCAAAACCAGTCCAACCTGTCTCTGCCTCCTTAACCGATTCTTCCTCTCACCCATCCCTTCCTCCCACCCCAAGCCGCACCCCCAGCTACCTACTAACCTCATCCCACCTCCTTGACCTGTCCGTCTTCCCTGGACTGACCTATCCCCTCCCTACCTCCCCACCTACACTCTCTCCACCTATCTTCTTTACTCTCCATCTTCGGTCCGCCTCCCCCTCTCTCCCTATTTATTCCAGTTCCCTCCCCCCATCCCCCTCTCTGATGAAGGGTCTAGGCCCGAAACGTCAGCTTTTGTGCTCCTGAGATGCTGCTTGGCCTGCTGTGTTCATCCAGCCTCACATTTTATTATCTTGGAATCTCCAGCATCTGCAGTTCCCATTATCTCTGGAGGTTTGAGAAAATCAATTTTGTTCACTAATGCCCTTTAGTGAAGCAAACCTATCCTATTCACTCAGTCTAGCCTACACATGACTCCAGACATATACTCTGAAATAGCTTCACAAACCACAACATTAAAGGACTATGAGAAATGGACTACAAATGCTGACCTCATCAGTAACACCCACATTTTACGGGGTAAAGAGTAAGAAAACACAAGCAATAAGTAACAAAAATCAATCAGTTTGGATTTGACCCCTAGCATCCAACATGTTTGACATTAGGTATCAGGGCAGTCCAGAAAAGGCTCACTAGGCTGATACCAAGTCTGGTGGGTCTGTCTTATGAAGGAAAGGTTGTGTAGATTTGGCCTGCACTCACTGGAGTTTAGATGGATGAAAAGAGGAGATATTGAAACATGCAAGACTTTTAGGAGCAAAAACAAAAGTTGCTGGAAAAGCTCAGCACATCTGGCAGTACCTGCGAAGGAAAATCAGAGTAACTGTTTTGGGTGCTGTAACCCTTCCTCAGAACTGATGGCAGCCAGGAAAATGTCAGTTTATGTGCAGAAGATATGGTGGGGGGAGGGAGTACAGAGTAAATGAGAAATGGGGATAGAGCCCAAAGAGAGAGAAGAACAGTTGGACAGACAAAGGAGTGGACAATGATCTGGTTAGGAGGGGGAATAGCTGTTGACGGAGATTGCTAGGGACTAACAATAGGTAGTGTATAATGTCAGGCTACATGATAACAAGGCCTGGTGTGTGGGGGTAGGAGGCTGGGACATGGGAGAGTTTAGGCCCTAAAATTATTTGTCACAATATTGAGTCTGGAGGGCTGCAGGGTCCCCAAGTGGAAAATGAGGTGTTGTTCTTCCAACTCGCACTGACCTTTGCTGGAACACTGCAGATAGCCTGAGATAAAGATGTTGGACAGGAAACAGAGTGGTGCGTTAAAGTGGCAGGCAACTGGAAGCTCAGGGTCTTTTTTGCGAGCAGAAGCGTTGCTTCACCTGGACGGTGAGTTTGTGTCCTTGGATACTGGGGAGGGAGAAAGTGTTACACCTTCAACGGTTGCAGCAGAAAGTGCTGTGGGGCTATGGGGGGTGTTGGGAATGAAGTAAGAGGGAACCAGGGTGTTCCACAGGGAACAGTCCCTGCAGAAGGCAGGCACGGGAGGGAGGGGAATATGTGTCTGGTGGTGGCATCTTGCTGGAGGTGGAGGAAATGGCATCTGATGATCTTCTGGATGTGGATGCTGGTGGGATGGTAGGTAAGGACAAGGGGAACCTATTGCAGTTGCGGGAGGGAACAGAAGGGGTGTGGGCAGAAGTGCGGGAGGCGGGTCAGACCCAATTGAGAGCCCTGTCGACAATGGACCTGTGGAATCCTCGGTTGAGGAAGAACGTGGACATTTCAGAGGCTCGCCGGTCAAAGTTGGCCTCATCTGAACATCTGCGACTGAGACAGAGGAACAGTGAAAATGGGATAGAATCTTTACAGGAATCAGGGCACAAGGATGGATAGTCCAGGTAGCTGTGGGAGTTTGGAGTGGATATTAGTGACCAGTCTATCCCCAGGAATGGAATCAGAAGTGTTGAGGAAGGGAAGGGAGGAGTCAACGATAGACCAGGTGAACATGAGGGCAGGGTGGAAATTAGAAGCAAAATCAATGAATTTTTCCAATTTGTACGACAGAGGGAAGCAGCACTGAAGATATCATTGATACATCGGCGAAAGAGTTGCGGGTAGAAGCTGAAATAGGACAGGAACAAGGAATGTTCCACGTACCCCAGGATTTTTAGGAGACTTGACATGGTAGATGTGGAAAGGTAATTTCTCCTTGTGGGAGAGTCTTGGACCAGACGGCATAATCTCAGAATAAGGGATACCTTATTTATGACAGGAATGGGGAAAGATTTCTTCTCCTGGGTGGTGATGAATCTGTGGAATTCTTTACCACAGAGGATTGAGCTAGTTGAGTTGTTAGGTGTATTCAAGGCTGAGGTAAACAGACTTCTAATCAGTGAGGAGCCAGGATTGAGGAGAAAAGGCAGGAAAGTGAAGTTAGAGATTATCCCCAGATCAGCTATGATCTCATTGGATGGCGGCGATGACTCAATGGGCTGAATGGCTTACTTCTGTTCCAACATCTTAAGACTTTATGGTGCTTTACCCAGGAAAGGTGGACCGGGTGTTAGACATTGTGCTTCCTGAGTTCCCTGCCAAAAACCTGATCTGGAGATAATGCCTTCTTGTTCTACATTGCTGCATCATAGGGAATCATTTATAAGGCATTTATCATTTATAAGAAATAGAAACTGGAGTAGGCAGTTCAGCCCTCGAGCCTGCTCTGCCAATCAATAGGATCATGGCTGATCCAACATTCCTCATGGCTACTCTCCTTCCCGTTCCCCATAATCCTTGATTCCCCGACTGATGAAGAATCTTGATGGATCATCCTCATTGAATTCCATCCCCAGTTGATTGGAAAGAGGAAGCCAGGCCCTGCATACTGCCTGGGTTTCCTTTTTCAATTGGACTGTGGAAGCAGCACATGGGGCTGGGTGCCATTGAGTTCACAGGACTAGAAATGTCAGCTCCCTTATTCCCATTGACCAGGAGGGCCTCTTGCAATACGGAAGTTTGTCTTACTTATAGCACTGATGCTCTGTCAGCAGACCAGCAAGGGAATTGAATGAGAGGATGGGAAAAATTAAAGACCTTAAACAAGAATTTTTAAAAATTGCATTCCTCATCTGTCAAATGCTGCTGAATGACACATTTGTATCTGCCAAACTGTTGGTTTTCTATAGCTCTCACAATCTCACTTATATTTCTTTTATCATCATCTTCTGTGTGTTAAATTTATTTTGAAATGCCTGTGGACATATTGATTTAACGGATGATATTTTTCATAACATTCATTTGTGGGGAAACATTCACAAATGCTGGCCATTTATTCTGCTCTATTCTCTTCCCCAAAGGTACAGTTTCCTACATTGTCATTACTAGCAGAATCTATTCCTCACTCTATGACAAGTTATTACTGAAATTAATATTGGCCGGTATTATGTGACTGACGGACCCATCCCTCACTCTGACAGTGTGAACTCACCCATTTTGTAACCACTGTGATCCACTGAATGGAATAAGATGTCTGTGAAAGGGCTCCTCTCCGACAGTTCTGTAAGGGATGAGAAAAACATTTGTTTCATTTACTTTTGGAGGAAGGGAGATTTCACACTGACGTTATCAATCTGGTCAGGCCAGGCATACTTCAGACAAGGTTACACATTGGAAACTTGAGAAAAAAAATTCAATAGGAGCTGGCAGAGTTCATAAATAATGTAATATGGAAACCACCCAATTGGTATCCCAATCCACGCCTCTTCTGCCCTGTTACTGTGATTCAGATTCCACTCTCCGAATACAATATTCTCAGAACCCACCTGCATATAAATATGCCTCCAGTAACTGTACTGCAATGAGAAATCCGCATCGTTGAATATAACCACGTTGATCCAGAACTGGGAGTCAAAGCCCACTTCACCTAAGGACTGATCGTTGGCATCAACTCCACCCAGGGAACGAAAGGCAATGCCCACACCACCCAGGAACAAACACTGGCGTCCGCTCCACATGGGAAACAGAAATCAGAACAAGCTCCATTCCAGAAACCAGAAGTTGGCTCATCGTCCAGGAACCAGCCCCCTAACCACCTCATCCAGCCCTTACCCACCAGCCGTGAACCCTTGACCAGTTTCTTGGAGCACAGCTTTAGAAGCCACCACTCCCGGTGCCACTATAGGTAATAAAGACCTTTCTTAAAATTCATTCATGGGGATGAGGGCATCGCTGGCTAGACCAAAATTTATTGCCCATCCCTAATCGTTCAGAGGGCAGTTAAGAGACAACCACATTGCTGTGGCTCTGGAATCACACATAGGCCAGACCAGGTTAAGGATGGCAGTTTTCTTCCTTCAAGGGCATTAGTGAACCAGATGGGTTTTTCCAACAAACCACACTGGATTAATGGTCATAGTATAAGGTAGTATAGGTAGGGGTGGAGGTTAGATAGACCTTAGATTTAGGGTAAACATTCAGCACAACATCGTGGGCTGAAGGGCCTATGCTGTTCAATGTTGTATGTTCTATTAGACTCTTAATTCCAGATTTTCTTTTTGATGGGCTTTGATTGGCTGGCAGCTCTTGGCAGGTGGGATTTCTACCAGAAGGCTCCTCCTCTTCCTACTCTGGAGAAGATCTGCCTCTGGCACATTGAGTGCCTGAGAAATGGTAATGCAGGCTTTCCATTGGACTCTCCAACCAGTAGGTGGGACCATGTCAGGAACGTCAATTCAGCCTGTTAACTCTGATTCTCCCTCATCACAGACGCTGCTGTCTGCCCCTTCCACCATTTTCTGCTTTCAGTTCAGCCTTATTCTGAACCCACTGAATATTATCCACAATAAACTCTTCTTACTCTTGTGTCACTCTGAGTTTTGTCTTTTGATTTGTTTTTCTGATGAGGGCAGCTTCAAGTTAGCAGCTATGATACTGCAGCAACAAACTCTGTTCACCATCTACAATATACAATATATTCCCCCCTTGCCTGATGGGCACAGCTCCAATAACCATGAAGAAGCTTGACATTATCCAGGGCAAAGCTAGCCACTTGACTGGCCCCACATCCACTCCCTCCACCACTTATACTCAGTGACATTAGCATTATCCACAAGACGCACTACAGAAATTCAGCAAAGATCTTAAGACAGCACAGTGCAAACCCATCACTACTTTCATCTAGAAGGACAAGGGCAGCAGATACATGGGAACACCACCACCTCCAAGCTCCCCTCCAACCCACTCACCATCCTGACATGGAAATATATCGCCGTTCCTTTGCTGTTTCTGGGTCAAAATCCCTCCCTGGGGGCATTGTGCATCCAGCTGCAAAACTTGGACTGCAGTGGCTCAAGATGGCAGCAAACTATCACCTTCTCAAGAGCAACTTGGGATGGGCAATAACTTCTGGCCCAGCCAGTGGCAGGCATGTCCTGTGAGTGAATAAAACAATTCAGAACAAGATCTATGAATTGGAACGGACCCTGTACCAATAGCGTTTCTGCTATTTTCCTTTCGGCCAGCTTAAGAATTCTGCTGGATGTCTGTGGTACCCACCTTTACCCTTTTTGCCAGAAGATTCAAAGACCACTTCAGAACATGAGTGCAAAGATCTAGTTGTCTCTCCAGTCTAGCACTGAGTGCTACATTTTAAAGGCATAATGCAGGTGAGGTTTTAACCCTGTTCTGAAGAAGAGACATATCGGACTTGGAACGTTAACTCTGTATCTCTGTCTACAGATGCTGCCAGATTTGCTGAGTTTTCATCCGTTTATTTTAGATTTCTGGCTTTCGCAATATTTTGTTTTCATTTGGGATGTCTCTCAAACCTGTCTGCCATCTTCAGTAGAGGGAAAGGATCCAGTGCGATTGGTTTAAAGAACAGCTATTACAGCAAGATACAAATTGGCAGCAGAAACAGGCCAATCAGCCCTTCGAGTCATGGCCAATCTCTTTCCTCCGTGTTCCCGAGAACCTTTGACACCTGTGCTTCCCAACATACTTTCCCCATGACCCTCAAAAAAATTTTCAAAGACTTTGCTTCCTGCACCTCTGGAGGAACAGCATTTCAAAGACTTACCATCCTCCGTGAGAAACAAATCTCCCCTCACCTGTGTCTGAAATGGCTGACTGCTGTATTTTTAAACCCCACCACCGGCATCCTGCTAAAACACTACGACTGACATCACATGAAAGGGACAGATCACCTGATTGTTGATGTATTTCCAAGAATTGCATCTTGCTGTGCGCAAATTTGTCTGGCAAGCATTGGAATGGTGACTGCAATTCTAAGGAGCTGTGAGGCCAGTCGGGGAGAAATGTGAGGTGCTACATAAATGCAGGCCTTCCTTTCACTTGCCCGGCAGTGAATCTTACAGTCAGTATACAGTGCAGCAACTAACGCCTTGCTGGATGGGGCGTTGCTCTTGCGGACCACTTAGCTCTGATGGCGTCAATCTTCTTAATGTGCTTCATTCGTATCTACTTGGAGAAGTGGGGCGAATTCCATCACACTGACAAAAGACTTGCAAAATTTGCTTTAGTTTTCCACCATTTAGCAAATTGCATTTGCTGTTAATGTGTGTACGCATTTGACTACATGCTACCTGTCTAATACTGCGTGATTTCCTCTAGTACTTACAGTTCAAGGGGCACTATTGATCAGACTGGTTTTTTTTACACTGTATTTGGTACGTGACATCTGGACTCAACTTTTTTTTGATGGTGGTACCTGGATTCAATAGTTGTTTGGCTGCATTCTACGGCCTTCTGTACATATCACCTGCTTACTGTCTAGACTCCTATGACTTAGCAATTTGGCTCTGCTCTCATCATCTGTTATACTAACTACAGTTTTTCATGTAATGAGCCTGTCTATCAGTGATCAACAGTCACAAGACTTCAGCCTTTTTGGTTTGCAGATTGATCATACATCAATCGATGTGTTTTGCCTCAGCTTGAAAATCCAGTACTAAACACATGCCTTTCATAGCAATATATACCTGTGGTGTGAAATATTGTTTAAACCAGTCCATTAATTCCATTTCCTTCTATTTCCACTCTTCCTCTCCATATTACAGACATTTATCAGTTCACTGACTGACTTACAGTGGTTGTTTGTCTCCTCAACTTGTTTTTGAATGCAGCTCAAAGCTGTTTTCCTCTTTTTCTGCACATGAGCTTTATTTCTTTCCAGTGTAAATGATAAGAGCTTTAAATTCTGTGTTTCTGTTCTACTTTTGACACTATAGACATAACTTATTTAATTCCCCAAAAACATTTGGCTGAAGTAATGTGTCCAGCACTATACATCAGCCTATCACACATTCCCTTGTTACATTAATCCATTTCTGATATATTTGTTCCAATCTAATCCTGCCTATTTGACATATCTGACCATTACACAGCTACCTGTTACACACCTGTTTATTACAGTAACCCGCCTTTTGTGCACCTACCTATTATATGCCAAACTGTTGTACACCATTTAAATACCAAACTGTTATGCACTCACCTGTTGTACACCCACTTGTTATACTCTTACCTGGCTTTGTGCGGAGGATGTTCCGTCTCTCAAATTTGGATGAATTTTTTTTTGTAGAAGGGAAAAAGATCATTGATGAAGCCTGGGCAATGGATGTTGTCTATATGGACATTTCTAAAGCTTTTGACAAAGACCCTCATGGTAGGCTGCTCCAGAAGATTAAGTCACATTAAATCCATAGTGAGTTGGTAAGTTGGATACAAAATTGACTTGGCCATAGGAGACATAGAGTAGATGTGGAAGGTTGTTTTCTGACTGGAGACCTGTAACCAGTGATGTTCCGCAAGAATTAGTGCTGGGCCTCTGTTTTTTTACGTAATACATGCATGCTTTGGATCAAAATGTAGATTAGTAAGTTTGTAAGACAGTGAGTTTGCAGATGACATAGAAATTGATGGAGTTGTAGACAGTGAGAAAGGTTGTCAAAGGATACAGCAGAACATAGATCAGTTGGAAAATTAGATGGAAAATGGCAAATAGAGTTTAATCTGGACAAATATGAGGTGATGCATTCTGGGAGGTCAAACACAAGATGAAAGTATAAAGTCAGAGATAATGGGAACTGCAGATGCTGGAGAATCCAAGATAACAAAGTGTGGAGCTGGATGAACACAGCAGGCCAAGCAGCATCTCAGGAGCACAAAAGCTGACGTTTCGGGCCTAGACCCTTCATCAGAGAGGGGGATGGGGAGAGGGTTCTGGAATAAATAGGGAGAGAGGGGGAGGCAGACCGAAGATGGAGAGAAAACAAGATAGGTGGAGAGAAGAGTATAGGCGGGGAGGTGGGGAGGGGATAGGTCAGTCCAGGGAAGATGAACAGGCCAAGGAGGCGGGATGAGGTGGTAGGTAGGAAATGGAGGTGCGGCTTGAGGTGAGAGGAAGGGATGGGTGAGAGGAAGAACAGGTTAGGGAAGCAGAGACAGGCTGGGCTGGTTTTGGGATGCAGTGGGGGAAGGGGACGAGCTGGGCTGGTTTTGTGATACAGCGGGGGGAGGGGAAGAACTGGGCTAGTTTTGTGATGCAGTGGGGGAAGGGGAGATTTTGAAGCTTGTGAAGTCCACATTGATACCATTGGGCTGCAGGGTTCCCAAGCGGAATATGAGTTGCAGTTCCTGCAACCTTCGGGTGGCATCATTGTGGCACTGCAGGAGGCCCAGGATGGACATGTCATCTGAGGAATAGGGGCGGGGGGGAGTTGAAATGGTTCGTGACTGGGAGGTGCAGTTGTTTGTTGCGAACTGAGCGGAGGTGTTCTGCAAAGCAGTCACCAAGCCTCCGCTTGGTTTCCCCAATGTAGTGGAAGCCACACCGGGTGCAATGGATGCAGTATACCACATTGGCAGATGTGCAGGTGAACATCTGCTTGATATGGAAGGTCATCTTGGGCCTGGGATGGGGGTGAGGGAGGAGGCGTGGGGGCAAGTGTAGCACTTCCTGCAGTTGCAGGGGAAGGTGCCGGGTGTAGTGGGGTTGGAGGGGAGTGTGGAGCGAACAAGGGAGTCGCGGAGAGCGTGGTCTTTCTGGCAGGTAGACAAGGGTGGGGGTGGAAAAATGTCTTGGGTGGTGGGGTCGGATTGTAGATGGCGGAAGTGTCGGAGGATGATACGTTGTATCCGGACGTTGGTGGGGTGGTATGTGAGAATGAGGGGGATCCTCTGGGGGCAGTTGTGGCGGGGGCGGGGTGTGAGGGATGTGTTGCGCGAAATGCGGGAGATGCTGTCGAGGGCGTTCTCGACCACTGCGGGGGGAAAGTTGTGGTCCTTGAAGAACGTGGACATCTGGGATGTGCGGGAGTGTTATGCCTCATCCTGGGAGCAGATGCGGCGGAGGCGGAGGAATTGGGAATAGGGGATGGAATTTTTGCAGGAGAGTGGGTGGGAGGAGGTGTATTCTAGGTAGCTGTGGGAGTCAGTGGGCTTGAAATGGACATTAGTTTCAAGTTGGTTACCTGAGATGGAGGTTGAGAAGTCCAGGAAGGTGAGGGATGTGTTGGAGATGGCCCAGGTGAACTTGAGGTTGGGGTGGAAGGTGTTGGTGAAGTGGGTGAACTGTTCGAGCTCCTCTGGGGAGCAAGAGGTGGCGCTGATACAGTCATCAATGTAACGGAGGAAGAGGTGGGGCTTGGGGCCTGTGTAGGTGCGGAAGCGGGACTGTTCCAAGTAACCTACAAAGAGGCAGGCATAGCTTGGGCCCATGGCCACCCCCTTTGTCTGTAGGAAGTGGGAGGAATCGAAAGAGAAGTTGTTGAGGGTGAGGACGAGTTCAGCTAGGCGGATGAGGGTGTCGGTGGAGTGGGATTTGTCGGGCCTGCAGGACAGGAAGAAGCGGAATGCCTTGAGGCTATCTGCATGAGGAATACAGGTGTATAGGGACTGGACGTCCATGGTGAAAATGAGGTGTTGGAGGCTAGGGAATTGGAAGTCCTGGAGGAGGTGGACGGCGTGGGTGGTGTCACAGACGTAGGTGGGGAGTTCCTGGACCAAAGGGGAGAAAATGGAGTGTGCAGCTGGATGAACACAGCAGGCCAAGCAGCATCCCAGGAGCACAAAAGCTGACGTTTCGGGCCTAGACCCTTCATCAGAGAAGAGACCTCTCTGTTGAAGGGTCTAGGCCTGAAACATCAGCTTTTGTGCTCCTGAGATGCTGCTTGGCCTGCTGTGTTTATCCAGCTACACACTTTGTTATCTTGAAAATCTAAGGTAAATGGCAGGATCCTCAGGAGTATTGATATACAGAGGAAATCTTGGTGTGCAAGCCATAGGTCTCTGGGAATGGCAACACAGGTAATTAAAGTAGTAAAGATGAATGGCATGCTTACCTTCATTGGTTGGGGCATTGAGTTTAAAAGTTAGCAAGTCACATTGCAGCTGCACAAAACTTTATGTCAGCCATATTTGGAGCAGTGTGTACAGTTCTGGTTGCTACACTACTTGAAGGATGCAAAGGCTTCGGAGAAGGTGCAAAAGATGTCTTCTTGGATATTAGAGATAACGAGGTGTAGAGCTGGATGAACACATCAGGCCAAGCAGCATCAGAGGAGCAGGAAAGCTGATGTTTCAGGCCTAGACCCTTCTTCAGAAAAATCACTCTTTACTTGGATATTGCCTGGATTAGATTGTATTAGCTGTAAGAAGAGTCTGGAGAAACTTAGATTGTTTTCACTCGAGCATCAGAGTTGAAGAGTGACCTGATAGGAATATATAAAATTATGAGAGGCATGGATAGGGTAGATATTTGGAGTCTTTTTTTTCAGGATGGAACTGTGAAATACCAGGGAACATTGGTTTAAAGCCAGAAGGGAAAACTTTAAAGGAGATACCTCAATGATTCCATGCACAAGTCAAGTTTCTTTACCAGTGGGTGGTAGGTACCTGGAACACGCTACCAGGGGAGCTGGTAGAAGTAGATATGATAGCAATCTTTAAGAGGCATTTAGGCAGACACATGAACTAGCAGGGAATTGATGGGTAGAGACCGTGTGTGAGCAGATGAGATTAGTTTAGAATGGTATACACCAACCTCTTACAAACCCAATTAGTATACACCTGGCTATTCGTCCATCATTATGAAGAGCTTCAAGAGATTAAAAATGGCATATATCAACCTCAGCATCCCAGACTGCCTTAATCCCATACAATTCCTAACAGTTACAACTAGTCCACGGCAGATGTTCATACAGGGTCCCTGGCCCTACTCTCGTCCCTGGAACACCTGGATAACAAGGAGACTTACGTCAGATTCCTATTTATTGATGTTAGCTTCAACACCATAATCCCAACAAAACCCATTTCCAAATTCCCAGACCTAGGACTCTGCTCCAATTGTCTGCAACTGGATTTTTGACCCGGAGACCGCCATCAGTTAGAATAGATGACAGCGCCCCCTGTATAACAATCCTCACCACCAGTTCCCCACAAGGCGAAGTATGCAGAGTTCTGAGGAAGTGTCACCAGACCCGGAACGTTAACTCTGATTTTCTCTTCACAGATGCAGCCAGACCCGCTGAGCTTTTCTAGCAACTTCTGTTTTTGTTCCAACTTATTTGATACTTATATGAAGGTTATGCTAATCCTTTACGGGAATGTTATCTGGACTTCAGGGTTTAGGTTATGAGGAGAGATGATACAAATTAGGCCTGCTTTCTCTGAAATAGGTGATGAGGAGAGATGATACAAATTAGGCCTGCTTTCTCTGGAATTTAGAAGATTTTTTACTTTCTGTTTTGGGGATTAGCAGGGATGGCAGTGCAGGTAGAGGAATGTTCCTCCTGCTTGATGTATGAGGTGAGAGACGCCATTAGTGTCCCATCCAAATACGTCTGCAGGAAGTGCACCCAACTCTTGTTCATCCAAGACCGCGTTAGGGAACTGGAGCGGGAGCTAGATGAACTTTGGATCATTCGGGAGGCAGAGTCAGTGATAGACAAGAGTTACAGGGAAGTAGTTACTCCTAAGCGTGAAGAAAGCTGGGTAACTGTTAGAAGGGGAAAAGCAGTCACTGCAGGGATCCCCTGTGGTTGTTCCCCTGAAAAACAAGTTTTCTGTTTTGGATACTGTTGGGGGGGACGACTTACCAGGGGCATGCAGTAGGGTGCAGGTCTCTGGCACAGAGTCTGTCCCTCTTGCACAGAAGGGAAGGGGGGATAGGAAGAGAGTGATAGTCATTGGGGACTCAATAGTTAGAGGGACTGATAGAAGGTTTGCCGGAACGAAAGAGACTCACTGTTGGTGTGTTGCCTCCCAGGTGCCAGGGTCCGTGATGTCTTGGATCGTGTCTTTGGGGTCCTGAAGGGAGAGGGTGACCAGCCCCAAGTCATGGTCCACATAGGCACCAACGACATAGGTAGAAAGAGGGATAGGGATGTCAGGCAGGATTTCAGGGAGTTAGGGTGGAAGCTGAGAGCTAGAACAAACAGAGTGGTTATCTCTGGTTTGTTACCCATGCCACGTGATAGCGAGGCAAAGAACAGGGAGAGATTTCAGCCGAACACGTGGCTGCAGGAATGGTGCAGGAGGGAGGGCTTCAGGTACATGGACAATTGGGGCTCATTCTGGGGAAGGTGGGACCTCTACAAACAGGACAGTCTCCACTTGAACCAGAGGGGCACTAATGTCCTGGGTGGGAAATTTGCTAGTGCTATTCGGGTGGATTTAAACTAGCTCAGAAGGGGGATGGGAAACTGAGGTGTAGTTCTAGTACACAGGAGGATGAGCATAGGGAGGACATGGTCAGGACCTCACTGTCACAGGAATGTGCTGGCAGACAGCAAGCTGGGTTGAAGTGTGTCTACTTTAACGCCAGGAGTATCCGGAATAAGGTAGGTGAGCTTGCAGCTTGGATAGGTACCTGGGACTTCGATGTTGTGGCCATTTTGGAGACATGGATAGAGTAGGGTCAGGAATGGATGTTGCAGGTTCCAGGGTTTAGATCTTTCATTAAGGTCAGGGAAGGTGGTAACAGAGTTAGTCAAGGACAATATAACAGTGGCCGAAAGAACTTTTGATGAGGACTCATCAACTGAGGTAGTATGGGCTGAGGTCAGAGTGAGAGGAGAGGTAACACTGCTGGGAGTTTTTTATAGGCCCCTGCAAAGTTCCAGGGATGTGGAGGAGAGGATCGGCAAAACTATTCTGGGGCAGGAGTGAAAAGAACAGGGTGATCCTTATGGGAGACCTTAACTTCCCTAACATTGACTGGAAATGCTATAACTCTAGTACGTCGGATGGAGCAGTTTTTGTCCAATGTGTGCAGGAGGGTTTCCTGACACAGTATGTCGAAGGGCCGACAAGAGGGGAGGCCACACTGGACCTGGTACTTGGTAATGAACCAGGCCAGGTGTTTGATTTAGTGGTAGGTGAGCACTTTGGAGAGAGTGACCATAATTTGGATATGTTTACTTTAGCGATGGAAAGGGACAGGAACATGCCACAGGGCAAGAGTTATAGATTGGGGAAGGGCAATTATAATGCGATTAGGCAAGGCTTAGGAGACATAGAATGGGGAGCAAAATGCAGGGGATGGGGACAATCGAAATGTGGAGCTGATTTAAGGAACAGATATTGCGTGTCCTTGATAGGTATGTCCCTGTCAGGCAGGGAGAAAGTGATAAGGTAAGAGAACCGTGGTTTACTAAAGAAATTGTATCTCTTGTTAAGCGGAAGAGGGCGGCTTATGTGAGGATGAGACGAGTTGGTTCAGATGAGGCGATGGAGAGTTACAGATTAGCTAGGAAGGATTTAAAGAGAGAGTTAAGAAGAGCAAGGCGGGGACATGAGCAGACATTGGCAGGTAGAATAAAGGAGAACCCTAAAGCTTTCTATAGGTATGTGAGGAATAAGAGGATGACTAGGGTAGGAATAGGGCCAGTCAAAGACAGAAGTGGGAAGTTGTGTGTGGACCCTGTGGAGATTGGAGAGGTGCTAAATGATTATTTCTCATCTGTATTCACTCAAGAACAGGAGAATATTGTAGAGGAGATGGCTGAGTTCTGGGCTAATAGAATTGAAAGGATTGAGGTTAGTAAGGAGGAGGTGTTATCACTTCTAGAAGGTGTGAAGGTAGATAAATCCCCTGGGCTGGATGGGATTTTTCCAAGGATTGTCTGGGAAGCTAGGGAGGAGGTGGCGGAGCCTTTTGCCTTGATCTTTGAGTCCTCATTGTCTACAGGTTTAGTACCAGAGGACTGGAGGATTGCAAATGTTGTGCCCTTGTTCAAGAAGGGCAGTAGGGATGATCCAAGTAATTATAGACCTGTGAGCTTTACATCTGTTGTAGGAAAAATTTTGGAAAGGTTTACAAGAGATAGGATTAATAATCGTCTGGCAAGCAACAATTTGATTGGAGATAGTCAGCATAGATTCGTCAAGGGCTGGTTGTGTCTCACAAACCTCATTGACTTTTTTGAGAAGGTGACCAAGCATGTGGATGAGGGAAGGGCAGTTGATGTGGTGTACATGGACTTCAGTAAAGCCTTTGATAATATTCCACTTGGTAGGCTATTGGAGAAAATATAGAGGCATGGGATTGAGGGAGATTTAGCAGTTTGGATTAGAAACTGGCTTTCTGGAGGAAGGCAACAAGTGGTGGTTGATGGAAAATATTCAGCCTGGAGTCAGGTCACTCATGGTGTGCCTCAAGGATCTGTTTTGGGACCACTGCTGTTTGTCATTTTTATAAATGACTTGGACGCAGGCATTGGTGGATGGGTTAGTAAGTTTGCAGATGACACTAAAGTTGGTGGAGTGGTGGACAGTGTGGAAGAATGTTGCAGGTTGCAGGGACACATGGATAAACTGCAGAATTGGGCTGAACGGTGGCAAATGGAGTTCAATGCCGATAAATATGAGGTGATTCACTTTGGGAAGAATAATAGGAAGGCAGAATACTGGGTCAATGGAAAGATTCTTGGTAGTGTGGATGTGCAGAGGGATCTTGGTGCCCATGTACATAGATCCCTGAAAGTTGCCACCCAGGTTGATAGTGCTGTTAAGAAGGCTTATGGTGTTTTAGGTTTTATTGGTAAAGGGATTGAGTTCCGGAGCCGTGATGTCATGCTGCAACTGTACAAAACACTAGTGCGGCCTCATTTGGAATATTGCGTGCAGTTCTGGTCGCCTCATTACAGGAAGGATGTGGAAGCATTGGAAAAGGCGCAGAGGAGATTTACCAGGATGTTGTCTGGTCTGGAGCGCAGATCCTATGAAGAAAGGCTGAGGGACTTGGGTCTGTTCTTTTTGGAGAGAAGGAGGCTAAAGAGGGGATTTAATAGAGACATACAAGATGATCAGAGGATTAGATAGGGTGGACAGTGAGAGTCTTTTTCCGAGGATGATGACTTCAGCTTGTACGAGGGGGCATACCTACAAATTGAGGGGTGATAGATTTAAGACAGATGTCAGAGGCAGGTTCTTTACTCAGAGAGTGGTAAGGGCATGGAACGCCCTGCCTGCCAATGTAGTTAACTCAGCCACATTAGGGGCATTTAAACAGTCCTTGGATAAGCATATGGATAATGATGGGATGTTGTAGGGGGAGGGGCTTAGATTAGTTCACAGGTCAGCGCAACATCGAGGGCCGAAGGGCCTGTTCTGCGCAGTATTGTTCTATGTTCTATGTTGTAAATACAGCCGGGTATATGGGCAACGGATGAGGATACAGTGGCGAACCAAAAGGCAAAGAGTAACACTGTACAGAAGGAGACCATTCTGGCCCATCACACATGTACTGCCTCTTTAGTCGAGCAGTCCAGTTTGTCTCCCCCTACTGCTCTTTCACCCACAGCCCTGCGATTTCTTCAAATATTTATGCAAATCCCTTTCGAAAGTTGAATTGGCTCTCACTCCCTTTTCTGGCTGTCCTATCCGAGTTAGGCTGCCTCACCGTATCAGAAAATGCTTCCCTCATGTGCCTTCTTCTTCATTTGCCTGAAAAATGAAATCATAAAGGTACCTATAGTTGCACAGGGGTAAACGTCAGAGCAAAAAAGACACTGACAAGGCCGAGAACTTGAAAAATAAACAATTTATCATTGTAAGCGGAACAAAGACAGCACATCATTATCTGCATAATATTTATTGATACCATGACCTTCAGAGGACTGTTGGTAATTATTGTTTAACAGCATGAAACAAATCATTGCTCTGAATGCCATAAAATGCAAGCTCAAGTCATTTGAAGTGCTCTTTAACTTTTATTTCCAGAGAACAAATGCTAATTTAAGAGTTGTCATCTTGCCTGACTTCTGACTCTGCACTCTGAGAGTTAATGTACAGTTTTTTTCAGCACATCTTTAGCATTAAGCACTGTGTTCCCTCACCATATGGCTGAAGAGCTCTGATCATGATAATAATGTATGCCGGTGGTTCGCCAACACAGTGAACGATGGATTTCAATCATGTTTGCAGAGATTAGCTTTCATCAGTGAGGCAGTGTGGCCACCTCAAATAAAGAAAGAAAATATGTTGCTGGACACTGAACCAGTGTCCCTCCCCAAGTGACTGAGACTGTGTGAGGCTGAGTGACGTAGTCAGATCATGCTGTGACTGTGGTGAGAGTAAGAGAGCACAATCTGTCCTCATACTGGTTTATAGAAACCTCCAATAACCATTTATATAAGATACATAACTGGGTCAGTGAAAGAATTCTTGGAATCTCACAGATTCTGACTTCTCTTCAACTGTCATCAATGTCAACAGACATCACTGAAGTTATATACTATCCATTAATGTTGAAGGATTTACCCATGTCATACTGTTAATGCTGTTTCTTAATGGCTTACATTTCTGAGGGCCCTCAACTCAGCTTGTCTGATAGCTAGTCTTGGGCAAATTGAAATTTCTTCTAGTTCTTAATCTTGGAGATCAAAGCCTTTTTCTTCCACCCACACTATATCTCCCCTCATTCCTAGTTCCTCACCCCACAATGCCTGCCACATCTCCCCATTGATATTTATCACTTTCTTTGGCCATTTTTATGGTCTGGACCTGACTGCTTGCATTGTTGGATCTTATTTGACGCTGGCCTAACTTTTTGACAAAAACACAATTTTCTCATTCCTAACGAGTCTCTATTTCCACCTCCGCGTGCATCTAGATTAATTTATCAACTGGTAAAAATTTCTTTTGTGCCTTTGTCACCTCCAGACTTGATCATGTTTAAGAGGAGGCAATGGCCTAGTGGTATGATTGATGCAATATTTGTGCCTCACAAATGCCAGGCCATGCCCATCACCAATAAGAGATAATCTATCCACCGCCCATTGACATTCAATGATGTGACCATCACTGAACCCCATTGGCTGTGGAGGCCAAGTCTCTGGATACTTTCAAGAAAGAGATGGATAGAGCTCTTAAAGATAGTGGAATCAAGGGATATGGGGATAAGGCAGGAACAGGATACTGATTGTGGATGATTGGCCATGATCATAATGAATGGTGGTGCTGGCTCGAAGAGCCGAATGGCCTACTCCTGCACCTATTGTCTGTTATCAACATCCTGGGTGTTACCATTGACTAGAAACTCAACTAGCCTCACCACATTAACACAGTGACTGCAAGAGCAGGCCAGAGCTAGGAATACTGCGGCGAGTAACATACCTCCTGCCTCCTCAAAGCCTGTCCTCCATCAAGGCACAAGTCGAGATCATCTTAGAATACTTCCCACTTGTCTAGATGAGCACAGACCCAACAACACTCAAGAAGCTTGATACTATCCAGGACAAGGCAGCCTGTTGGATTAGTACCATTTCCATAAGCATCCACTCCCTCCCCAAGTGACGCTCAGTAGCATCCAGTGTGTAATATCTACAAGATGTGCTGCAGAAATTATTGTTGCAGTTGCAATCATGTTGCAGTTGTTTCAGATTTTGGTTTGGCCACATCGAGAGTACTGTGTACAGTTCTGGTCGCCACATTACCAAGAGGATGTGGATGCTTTGGAGAGGGTGCAGAGAGGTTCACCAGGATGTTGCCTGCTATGGACAGCGCTAGCTATGAAGAAAGGTTGAGTAGATTAGGATTATTTTCATTAGAAAGACGGAGAGGTCTACAAAATCATGAGGTGTAGAGACAGGGTGGATAGCAAGAAGCTTTTTCCCAGATTGGGGGACTCAATTACTAGGGGTCATGAGTTCAAAGTGAGATGAGGAAAGTTTAAGGGAGATATGCATGGAAAGTTCTTTACACAGAGGGTGGTGGGTGCCTGGAACGCGTTGCCAGTGGAGGTGGTAGATGCAGACACGATAGTGTCTCTTAAGATGTATTTGGACGGGTACATGGATGGGCAGGGAGCAAATGGACACAGACCGTTAGAAAATAGATAATAAAATGTGAGGCTGGATGAACACAGCAGGCCAAGCAGCATCTCAGTGCTCCTGAGATGCTGCTTGGCCTGCTGTGTTCATCCAGCCTCACATTTTATTATCTTGGAATTCTCCAGCATCTGCAGTTCCCATTATCTTAGAAAATAGATGACAGCTTTAGACAGATGATCTGGATCGGCGCAGGCTTGGAGGGCCGAAGGGCCTGTTCTTGTGCTGTAATTTTATTTGTTCTTTGTTCTTGAAATTCTCCAAAGTTCCTCAACAGCACCTTCCAAACACACGACCACTTCCATTTAGAAGGACAAGGGCAGCATGTATAAGGGAACACCCCACCACCTTCAAATTTCTCTCCAAGACACTCACCATCCTGACTTGGAAATATACCACCTTCCTTCACTGTCGCTGGGTCAAAATACTGGAATTCCCTCCCTAATGGCATTGTGGGTCAACCCACAGCAGGTAGATTGCAGTAGCTCATAGGAATAGGAGCAGGAGGGGACCACTCTGCCCCTCAAACCTGCTGTGCCATTCCACAGGATGATTGCTGATCTGACATTTCTCACGTCCACTTTCCTGCCCTTTCTTTATAAATCTTGATTCCCTGGCTGAACTGAAATCTGTC
Organism: Stegostoma tigrinum; assembly: GCF_030684315.1. Lineage (NCBI taxonomy): Eukaryota > Metazoa > Chordata > Chondrichthyes > Orectolobiformes > Stegostomatidae > Stegostoma > Stegostoma tigrinum. Next base: position 176,521,341 of record NC_081354.1, read on the forward strand.
TAACTCAGCCTTAAACATACAGAATGACACTGTGCCAAAGCTCTCTGTGGTAAGGAGTTCCAAAGGCTGACAGCCATCTTCAAAAAGAAATTCCTCCTTATCTCAGTCTTAAATTGGTGCCCTCTCGTCCTAGACTCTCACATTGAGGGGATAAATACTTTCAGCATTTACCCTGTTAAGTTCCTAAAGAATCCTATATATTTCATTGATTTCATCTCTCATTCTTCTGAACCTCAATGAGTAGAGTCCCTACCTGTTTAATCTTTGCTCACAAGACAACCCCTTCAAATCAGGAATCATCCTGTTGAACCTTCTCAGAACTGACTCCAATATATTGATATCTTTCATTAAATAAGGGGTCCAAAATGCTCAGAGTACTCCACATGTGGTCTCACCTGTACCGTTTCCAGATGCAGTAAGACTTCCCTGCTCTGATGTTCCAACACCTTTTGAAATGAGGGCCAACACTCCATTAACCTTCCTGGACTCTGACTGGAGAGATAATGGGAACTGCAGATGCTGGAGAAGGATACTGACTGGACCTGTGTGCTAACTCTCTGTGTTATGTGGACAAGTACCCCCAAGTCACTTCATGGTACATCGTTCTTCTATTGAAGGAATGGCTTTACCTGCCATCATCTGATTCCATTTTGTCTGCTGTGGATCTGCTCCCAGTCAATTGGCTGTAGTTACACGGTTACCATTAAGCCAGCTTTTCATTTTATTGAATTCCGACTGCGCTATCTACCTGATGGGATTTGAAACCATGCCCCCAGAACATTAGCTTGGACCTAAAGACCATAAGACCATAAGACATAGGAGTGGAGGTAAGGCCATTTGGCCCATTGACCTGTGGATTATTAACCCAGTCATATAACCACAAGGCTCTTCATGTTCATTTTTTAAAAAAAATCATTCAGGGAATGAGGGTATCACTGGCCAGGCCAGCATTTATTGCCCATCCCTAATTGCTCAGAGGCAGTTAAGAGTCAACCAGGTTGCTTTGGGTCTGGAGTCACTTGTAGGCTAGACCAGGTAGGGATGGCAGTTTCCTTCCCTAAAGAATATTAGTGAACCAGATGGGTTTTTCCAACTTTTGGCAACAGATTCATGGTCATCATTAGACTCTTAATTCCAGATTTTTATTGAATCTGAATCCCACCATCTGTCCCCAGGACATTACCTAGGTTTCTGGAACAATAGTCTTGTGATAATGCCACGAGGCCATCACTTCCCCATGTTCAAGTGTAACCTCTCTAAACTATACACATTTCAGCTCCCCAACAACTGGTCACCAGAATCTAAAGCCCTCTCTCCTGCCAGTCCTCTCAAAACAATCATGTACCTGCCTCTATTTCCAGGTTGATTCAAGGTGCCTGCAGGAGATCATTCCTGCTTTCTATCAATGTGGTCATGACTGATGTGGGTCACGACTGCTGGATGTCATTCAGAATGTCCTGCAGCTGCTGAATGCCAATATTAACCCTGGCACCAGGGAGGAACTGAAACTTTGTCAATGTTCTGTTTCTATTACAAGTAATTCATCCCTAGGTGAATGACACACCATTGATAAACATTTTGGACTCTTTGATCCCAGGCTGTAGCTGTTGGGCATGAGTTACTCGATGCATAAGCTGTCTTGACCCTTTAAATAGACCTCAGTCTGTAACTCACAACAGGATGTCTTCCATTCAATGGTTTATATTAAAGCAAATCACGTAGAACAAATCTCTTTCACAGTATTCCTTTTTTCTTCTTTAACACATTATCCCATCAAATAGGAATCTTGTAGGTAAAAGCAAATTATTAGTAGATCAAGATCATCTAAGTGCCAGCAAGCTCATTATTCACTGTGAAATTTAAATGTTTTATACATCATTGGTACTTTCAAAAGTTGGCAACTTTTCATGAGATATATTCGAATTTAACCCTTTTGTCTCCCTTCTATAACAAGCTCCTAATCTCTTCATCTAAATCTGCCCGGTGTGGCCTAGACTAGGTCATGTTGCACAGCCACTCGAATCATTTTTTTTAGCTGGCTCATAGGATTCCAACGTTTGACAATTGCCCCCGATATCTCATCCCAACTTTTCCAAACCCTTCTCTCTGTGCTCCTTTCCATTCTTATCGAATGAGTCATTCATACAGTCAAGCCTTGCAGCTTAGGATAAGACATTTTCCGATGAAATGGTAACGTGGTATTTAAATAATGGACTCCTGCAGTGATTAATTTGATTAGTTTTTAAAAGTAGTATTTATTTATTTTGTGAGTACTCATCATCAAAGACAAATGATAATCATAGGCAGAGTTATGGACTCGTACACCTTGGAAACAGACCCTTCAGTCCAACTTATCCGTGCCAACCAGATATCCTAAATTAGCCTATTCCCATTTGCCAGCATTTGACCCATATCGCTCTAAACCCTTGCTATTCATATACCCATCCAGATGTCGTATAAATGCTGTAATTATACCAGTCTCCATCACTTCCTCTGGCAGCTCATTCCAAGTAAGCATCACTCTCTGCTTTAAAAAGTTGCCCCTTAGATACCTTTTAAATCTTGGCCCCTCACATTAAACCTATGTCCGCCAGTTTTGGACTCCTTCACCCTATTGGAAAATGACTTTAGCTATTTACCCTGTGCCCCTTCAGGATTACTTAAACATCTATATCATAACTTCACAGTCTCTGTGCTCCAGAGAGCCTATTAAGCCTCACCCTATAGCTCAAACTCTCCAATCCTGGCAACATCCTTGTAAATCTTTTCTGCACCCTTTCAAGTTTAACAATGTTTTTCCTATAACAGGAAGACCAGAATTGTGTGCAATATTCCAAAAGTGGCCTTATCAATGTCCTGGACATCAGCAACAAGACCTCTCAACTGCAATACCCAATGGACTGACCAATAAAGGCAAACATACCAAACGTCTTCTTCACTAACTGTGACTCTTCTTCAAGTAAGTATGAATCTGCACCCCAAGGTCTCTTTGCTCTCATTTACTAAGTTTAAGTTGATTGGCCTGCGGTGGGATACTCCTCATTAATGAGTGGTGCTATTTGTCTATCTCCAGGCATGTGCAAGGGATCATGTGCTGAAGCCCTTGTAATCTGTAGTGGAAGTTGACTGCACAGTGACTCTGGCTGGTTCTCATCCTATTACACAAGGACGCTCTCACTCCAATAGTTTTACCGCTGCCATTCGACAGGCGGGGTTTGACTCAGGGAACATGTTAGCGATTCCTCGTGTTTCCAGTTCCCTGGATCCAAATGATGTTTGCTGGTGCACTTTAATTAGGAAGGTTGCTCCATCAGGAACACTGAGATAGACGGTGGGCTGGACGTTGCTCAGCAGGTCACCATTGAGTGACTGATGGGCAAAACGAATGGTTTTAACCAACATTTCTGAAGAAGGGTCCAGACCCAAAATGTCAGCTTTCCTGTTCCTCTGATGCTGCTTGGCCTGCTGCGTTCATCCAGCTCTACACCTTGTTATCTCAACCAACATGAGGATTTTCCCAACAATCTGATGAGATAACACTCAGAAATTACAGTGTGGAAAGAGGCCATTCAGGCCAGTTACCCATGTTGGTGAGAGCTTTATTGCCATCTACTTCAATGTCACTTAGGAATATCCTTTCTTGCTGGTGGCATCATAACCCAATGCTACGGGAACTACGGGCCCATTGAGGATAAGTGTAATGGAAATTGAATGGCTTTCTACTTTCCTGAAGAAGGGTCTCGACCTGAAACATCAAGCTTTCATGCTCCTCTGCTGCTGCTTGGCCTGCTGTGTTCATCCAGCTTCACACTGTGTTATCTCAGGCTTTCTATATATGTTCAGTCGACCATGGAATTGTCTTGTGCAAGCCACCCAACAACAATCTGACTTTGCATAACCCCTTTAATGTGGTTAAACCTTCCAAATATCTTTGACAACATGATAGTAACATGTTGTTACAGAGCTTTGCTGCTAGTCCTGTTCCAACCTCTCCAAAATAAACCTCATTGTTTCCCATGCAGCTCAGCAAATCTTTGGCTGCATTAAATTATCAGATAAAATTTAATACTGAGCCAGAGAAATAAATACCGAAGAGAAATGATGAAAAGTTTGAGCCAAGGGGCAAATTTTAAGGAGCATTGAAGGGAGGAGAGTTAGAAAGATGGAAAGCTTTAGGGGTGAATTCCAACACCTAGGGCCTTGGCAGTTGGAAGTGGCAAGCGTGTAATATAGAGTGAAGTGTCAGCCAGACCAGATAGATGTGTCCAGCTGCCTTCGCTAAAAGAGCATTGGTGAATGAGTTACATAGAATTACACAGCTTGTTCAACACACAAAAGCCATTTAGCCCAACCAGTCACTGCTAGGATTGATGCTCCGTTGCACCTTCCCCTGATCTTATTGCCACACCCCCAAGTCCTATTGTCTGTATCTTTATCTTCTCCTTATGTTTTTTCACTGCAATAATCAGGCATCATCTACACACCGAGAGAAAACCAGATTTTTATTGCCTTTCATTTCATAGCTTCCTGTGGTGGGATTTAAGCACTAGGAGCGAAAAAAAGCAGCAGTTGCTGGAAAAGCTCAGCAGGTCTGGCAGCATCTGTGAAGAAAAAATTTGGTGATCCTTCCTCAGAACACTGTTCAAAAATATTTTTTTTCTCTCTTCGTTCACAGGATGAGGGCGCTGCTGACTAGGCAGCATTTATTGCCCATGCCTATTTGCCCAGAGGGCAGTTCAGGGTCAACCACATTTCTGTGAGTCTGGAGTCACATGTAGGTCAGACCAGGTAAGGATGGCAGCTTTGTGTCTGAAGGACATGAATGAACCAGATGGGCTTTTCCAACAATCGATTCACAGTCAACATTAGATGCTTAACTCCAGATAGTTTGTTGAATTCAAATTCCATCTGCCTTGGCAGGTTGGGTTCCCAGAATGCTATTTGGGTTGTTGGATTAACAGTCCAGCAATAAGACCACCAGGCCATCACCTTCCCAATAGTCTAAAAGCAATAGTGATAATTCTTGGGCACTTGTGATAAAAGTGCAATCACGTGATCACATGGCCAATAAATATTCACATAACCTTCAGAATAAAGGTTACATATTTGTCCATCTCCCTCCACACAAACTATCCCATTAAAAATGGTGCTGGTGTAGAAGTTCAACAATTTCAACACTGCTCTGTAACGAGCAATGATTAGTTAACACGGTCCTAAAAATTGTTGGCCAGTGTATTTCTACCTAGCCTTCAAACTATTCTCTTTTCTTTAAAATCTTTCCTTCAATTCACATTCTGTGGCATCCTGAGGTCAGCAGGCAGGCAAATGGTGGGAGCTAGGGACAGGAGATGGATAAAACTGACCATGTTTAACCATTTAATTCAATCCTGTTGATCTCTACAAAAACTCCATGCAACTCATCAGTGCTTCTGATCCTTACATAAAACTCATTAAAACTCCACTGATCTCAGTTTTGTAAGTTACAACTGTCTGGTTAGCCAAACATTAGGTGAAGTTTTATGCCTATAGGAAGCTGGTATTTTGGCCAATAAATTTGTAATATTGATGAAAGTCAGGTCAATAGGGATCACAGAAATGCATGTCCACTCGTCTGCGCAGTTGCTGCTGTGACTATGTTAAAAAATGATTTGTTTTTGGACTACACACCCACATAACTAATTTCTATTGTGTTCAAGCGCAAATCCAATTAATCATGCGTTGAATTTAATTAGCCATGCATGGACTCTGATTACGCATGCAAGTGAAGTTAAAGACTGCCTTTTATGTTTTTGATGACTGAATGCTAGTATATTGCAGATCACAATGACTCACTGAGTAAATCTCCCTGTGCTCTGGTATTTTTTCACTAGCACATTAAATCTTTGCCTTCTGTTTACCAACGTTCCTACCAGTGAAACCACTTTCTCCTCATCTACTCGATTAAATGTGCACGTGGAGTAAATCTCCTCTCAACCTTTACTCCCCGAAAGAGAACATCAGTAGCTTCTGTAGTTACTCTTGATAACTCATTCCTGGTGCAAACCTAAATTTCCTGCATCACTTCACATCCTTCCTAGAGTCTAGAGACTGGTTTTGAGACACTTGAACTTATAGACATGCTTCCCTCTCGCTATTTGTTTTATTGATCCTTGATAGTCTGACAAAAGTATGAGTGCTTGCTCCTTTTGCAACATTTCGCTTCCAGAGCTCTGAATGGACAGGCACACATAAGAGGTGGTGTTCCCATGTATCTGCTGCCCTTGTTGTTGAGCCATAAGTCATACAGTACGGAAATAGACTCTTTGGTGCAACCAGTCCATGATAAACATAATCCCAAACTAAACTAGTTCCACCTGCCTGCTTCTGCAGGAGTTGACGGTTTTGGGGGTAGGGCGGTGTGGGCAGGGTGGTGGTGGT